>NC_134315.1:1521759-1826111 GCF_964195595.1 Calonectris borealis | reverse complement strand
ACAACTTCGGAGCGCGTTGCGGTTTGGTCTGGGAGTTGCTTGCCTGTTGCCTGTTTGCTTGTGTTTTAGAGGGAGGATGGAAGTGAAGGGTGCTGGTTCTGCATTGGAGGGAGGGTTGTGGATGAATAGGAGAGCTCAAAAGGGAAGATACAGAGTTTGTTTAAATACAAGCTTAGAGCTGACCCCTGACATGCTGGGGTTTTGTTGCTGCCTGTCACCAACTTTTTTTTTTTTACCCTAGAGTTTGGCTAAAAAAAAAATTAATGAAAGGGTTTTAGTCATTGGACCTTTATGTCTTAGGTTAACCATCTGCAAAGGAAACTTTGCCTAGCGTTTGCAAGTAATTTTGAGCTTTTTTTCCATTGATAGATGCCTCTGTAGATGCCAATGGTATTTTCCTTTGAATGCAAACACATTTATTTGGCACCCATAATTACTGTTGTTGTTGGTTTTTTTTTTTTTTTGAATTTATACGTGAATAAAACCACAACTTGTCTTGCTTTATTTGCTTATTGCATGTGAGTTATCTTTGTGTTAAGGGTTCGTTAGAGCAGAGGTGCCCGCTTGAGTTTCGTGAGAGACCCTGCAAAGAGGCCGTGCAGCACTAGATGGCACTCTGTCTCCAACTTTCGTATCTTACCAGCAAAACTCTGCTAGGCTGTAAGGAAAAACTGCTAGCATCATACTAGTGGTGGCATTCATGTAATTTTAGGAAGTTATATCTCTTTTTCACCTTCAGCACCAAACAGCTTCTATCTTGGAATACAGAAGGCAATATGGTCACCTTGGAAGACTAATACTCTTGGTGACTGTGTTATTTTACACTGAGTTTTAAATAGGCTTATAAAGATTTGGCATTTTTGTTTTGCCATTGAGAATGGTTTACTGAAACTGTGTAATTGAAATTGCTAGGGCAAGTTTTAAAGAATGATAATTAAGTAGCTTTCCTCGAGCTTTTGGTCCTGTCTTGATATTTTTTGTATTACTTTGAGAGGATTGCAGAGGTGGGATTCTCCAAAGTGACTTGTGAGCACAGACCACACCAAAGGATCACATCGCTTTCTGCAGGCAGAAAGTTTAAATGTGTCCAGCTGGTTTCATCTAGTTCTGGTTCTTTCCGAGTGTTGCTTGTCACTGCTGCGATTAGTAATTTTTTTTTTTTATATTTATTTTTTATTCTTATAGCTTGTTACAGCTCTGTCATTCCCCATCTTTTATCTCTAATTGCTGCATGGAGTCCAGTGTATAATTAATTTAGCCTTACTTTCTGACACAGTACAAGCTCAGACTCCATAAAGCTCACTGCGTACTTCAGTTTTTTGGATTGGGAGAGAATTCAGGTTTGGGGGTTTGGCTCCTCAAAATACTAAAACTTCACAAAGACAAGTCTAAAGGTGGGATTTCCACACTCCATAGAAAATATCTATGTTTACTATAAAAACACAAGAAAACAACCCTCTGAAAATCCCATACCATTTCAGGGTGTGACACAATCCCTCTGCTTTCGAGAATAACATTCGCTTATTTTGCAGTCATGATCTATTGCTTCTGCGCAGCGGCTCTTTCTGCGAATGAGAGAGTCGCCTTCTAGGCTGCTTTACACAACGGTTGGAAATAATCATCGTTACCAGGCAGCGCGCGTTGGTAATGGACAGAACAAAAAGTGTTTTAACGTGGCAATTCAAGCTTCTTTTCCCAGTTGGATGGAATTTAAGAAAATGTGAAGGATAGATTTTTTTTTTTTTTTTTTTTAACTTCCACCCTTAAATTTAACACTAGTGTTTTTGTTTGGTTGTGCCAAAGATTACCCATTACCTGCAGCTCGCACAGTGTACACTGTATGTTGGATTGGGGTGTCCCCATCAGCTTGGGTAGTCGTCAGCTGTGTTGGCCTTTGGGCATCAGGATTAACTGTGCTGGCAACATTGGGGGTGGGAAGGGAAATGGATTTTGGCAGGTCTAGAGGTGATGCTTTTCCATTGTAGCTTTTACCCTTGAAGCCCAAAGAACATCCAGAAAATTGTCCAAGAGGAATGCTCGGCGTTACAGCATGCAATAGCAGATAATGATCAGAGATGGCTGAGCTCAAAGCTAGAGCACGAAGACTTTGCTTCAGATGATTCAGTGCTGGCTCGGCTGTGTTGCCATCTCTGAAGGAACATGAAGCTGATGTTTGACAGGTGGAAAAAGAAAAAGAAAGGCTGGAATAGAAAGATTTTCAAACCTGAGTTTGGTGCCTGGTGTATGCAAATAAAAAGCAGAACTACCTCTTTATCACAGGATGTTTTTTTTTTAAAGCTCGTATTTTGGATATTTCTTGTAAGTAATGGCAGTAACAGATACCGGAATCTTGACCAATGTTGGCATCTTCTTTTTAGGTCTGTCTATGATGGAGAAGAACATGGTCGTTTCATGGAGAAACTGGAAGCACGAATCAGAAACCATGATCGTGAGATTGAGAAAATGTGCAACTTCCATTACCAGGGCTTTGTGGACTCCATCACAGAGCTGCTGAAAGTTAGAGGAGAAGCTCAAAAACTGAAGGTGAGAGAAAGCTGCCTAGCCATGGTCCTGGGCATGTGGCTCTAGGTGGCCCTGCTTGAGCAGGGACCTTGGACCACATGACCTCAGGTTGGACCTTCCAATCTCAACCACTTTGGGATTCTGTGAAACCACGTGAATGTCTCATTTTCTTTTGTCTAGAGCACCTCTCCTCTATCTAAAAAAAAAAAAAAAAAAAAAAAAAAAAAAATCTTCATTCTTCCTGTAGCAATAGGTTAGTCAGTTGAAGTTTGACAATTATTTGGGTAAACTGGAACAGTGCGGTATGTTAAAAGCAGAAGAAACCTTAAAGCTAAGTCTGTTTTGCATTAGGAAACGCGCTTTTCCTGGTATACCTTATACCAATTTCTTAAGCGAAAATAAGCTCTACAGTCAGAAGTATGTCTGCTAGAGCAGCATCTACTCTAGTGCCCCAGCTGACACCGAGTCCTCATGACAGGTAGCATTGTGTCTGAGACAAATCAGCACAGAGGTCTGATGCAGATCTGACTGCAGTTGCGAGGTGTCTGCCCAATGTTGGCAAGTGAAATGTTAATATTTAAAAAGCGAATGAACATCAGAGCATTGTAAGGTCTTCAGGTGTAAGCAGGAACAGTAGTGAAAAATAACTACTAATTTCACTAATCACTGAAAGGCTGTGTAAACAAACGCAAGCTTGATTCTTTTTCAGTAGCATCTCCAGGTTTGGTTGGCTTAACTAGAAAGTAAAATGGTTAGAGCTGGGAATGGAGAAAATAAAATGGTTACAACTAGGAATGGGCTTTCCAAGTATTGTGGTCTTTAAAGCTGTGCAGAAAGATGAGAGAAGGGTGGAATTTACCTATTTCTTGAAAAACTGTGTTCAGTAATATGTGGAAAAAGCCATTTTTAGGATCAGAATGTGGATAAGTGGTGGGAAAGAAATTAGTCAGGTTTCTAGGGAGAACAAGGACCTAGAGCGGAGGTGTTCCTACGTGTAGGGGTGGGCTTGCCTTAAGAAAACGTGGCTGCTGTGCCTTAAAATACAAGTATTCCTCAATTTGGGGCATATAAAAAAGCAAGCAATGACTTAATCGGTGTCAGAGGTCAGAGAACCTTCCTCATTTTCCTACACAAGTTAGAACAGAGGCAGGGGAGACTGCTGTGCCATCCCTTGCTGCGGCAGCGAGGTGTGACCTTGATTTGAAAACAAAAAGCAAACTCCCAGAACAGTCTTAGGGAATGGGGCTGAGTTGTGTGGCACCCAGAAAGGCGTGGGCTGTCTCCAGGGACCAGCACAGCAAGTCTTTCTGGCTGAGTGGAGCCTGACCTGTTGAGAAGGACCTTTCTGGGCGTCTAGGAGCGTGGGAGAACGTTCAGTGGGCGTTAGAAAAGATGAAGTTATAACTAAGGGGGGAAAAAGTATATCTCAGAAAAGCAAGTTTTCTGGAAAAGAAGGAGGAACTCTGACTTCAGTGTGTTGACTGCTGCTTTTCATACATTTATTTATTAATTTAAAGCTACCTCTGGCATTTCCTAGCAGGCTTCTAGCTTTACACACACAGGTCTCCGTGCCACAAACGGACGCGTGCTCGCAGGAACACCTTCGTGGGGGGGGTGTCCTGACACCAGAAGCATCTGTATTATTAAAGTGACATTTTCCATGGCAAGGGTTCATCCAGCAGTTGATTGCAGGATGAGGCCATTGGAAATACATTGAAAGCAGTCTTTTTTTTTTTTTTTTAAGCCATTGTTTCTAGCCAAGAATTCCACATTGTTTGTTTGCAAAGGCTTGTTGCTGTTTCCCATTCTACAAACAGCTACTTTGTTGGTGGCGCACTGTGAAGTCCATCTCTGTACCCTCAGGATCTCTCTTGATTTCCATTACTATGTGATCTATAAAACGGCACATGGGAAAAATATACACAGAAACTTATTTGAGAAATACTGAGCCCTCTTTGTAAGGGTTTCCTCAGGGAATCATCCGTGGGTCCAGTGGTGAGAGTGTGTTTTGTTCCAGCTATTCATTCTCTATTTGATCTTGGTCTTTTTCTCAATAGCGCTGGTCTTTTGAACATACGTGCAACCAGCAATAAAATAAATGCCCTCCGTATTGCATCTCTAGTGTGTATCTTCACTCGTGTGCTTTTAGCTTTGGGGTATTTTGTATAATATCAAGCTTGCAGAAATATCAGCGTTCATTGTTTTAAAAGTGCACATGCTAAATATGAGCGGGATGCATTATCTTCCCCCGTTCATGTGTAATACAGCTGCCCTCTTCCCTTTGTACTGTAATGCTGCATTTCAGGTGGCCCCAAGTCAACTTAAAACCTGACCAGGACTGTATGGCTAAACTTTTCTGTCCTGCTTTTGTGCCCTGCCAAGGGCTAGCACTGAACTGGGAACTTTATCTTCCTGGTCAGCAGAGGAGCTCCTCTGCAATGAAGTTCTGCACTAGGCAACATTGTGTTGTTTTCAAGGTGGGTCACTGATTAATAATCGATATATGGATGAAAAAGTAAGTTAATTGAAAATACATGGGATACATTTTCAGAAAGGCGTCTTCTTAATTTTGATGATATTTAAACCATAACATTTTTTAAACCAAAACTTTTTTTTGCCTTTGCTTATCTTTTTTTTAACTATATAGCTTCACTATGGCAATTCTCTTTATTTTTAACTTGTTGTGTGGTTTCAAAGGAAAATTTTGTTGCTTTGGCATTTTTTTGTGTTATACATCTTATATACATCTTATATACATCATATCTTGTACTGCACAAATGTGCTTCCGCATTAGGAAGTGAGCAGTGTGGTGTTGACCTGTTCTCAAACCTATAAATGCACGCTACTACTGAGTCTTGGAAACCACGCACCAGTCCGTCTGTTCCATCTCATCAAGGTTCCAGTGGAAATTAAAAGGTCAAAGATAGATTATACATTATGATGGTTCAACTTGGAAAACACAACTCGAGGTGCAAAAGGGAAAGGATCACAGAGTCGCAGGGCTGGTGGCAACCTCAAGAAATCACCCAGTCCATATTTTTTCTCTTAAGCAAGTTCTTCTTCAGCTGTGTCATTCCGGCTGGATTTTTATCTAACCTCTTCTAATGTTAGCCCTCCCCCAGGTACTGCTGTCCTTCCTTCTCTAGGAAACTCAGTTTACATGGTTGAAAAGTCTTTTTTAGGTCTACTACTTTTTGACCTGTCAGGCACAAAGGAGAGATTATTCCTTCTTGGTTTTGCAGCAGTATTCTACCGGTTGGAGGCTGTAGGAATGTTCTTCTCTGGAGTTTCCTCTGTAAGATGGGTAGCCTCAATCCATCCTAGAGGGTTGTGCTTTCTAGGTATCTCACCATTTCGACTTTCCTACTCTGAAGTCCTTCCAGTTGTCGGGGTTTGGGTTTTTTTGGTGATAAGCATGGTTCATTTGTTCATGCATACTGGTGTGATGTTTGCTTTCTTAGTAACAGCATAGCCCTGGCTGTTCTTCAGTTTGATGTACTGTGATCACCAGGTCCATTTTCAGAGAGCTACTGTAGAGTCATTTGTTGCCGTGTTTTGTGCGGCTAATTCTCTCTCACTTCACACCTGCCGCTATTGAATAGCAATTAATAAAAAGGCTTTTCTCTGAAAAGACATCTGCAATTCTGATCCTTTCTGCCAACATGTGCGGTACTGCTGCATGCAGACGTAAGATCTATGAAGTTAGGAGTCGGGGGGGGGAGAATGAATAGGAAGCGATTTTTATTGCTTGATGCATTCACATTAAGGCAGATCTAATTAAACTCAGGCAACTGGCTTAGAGCAAAGGGAAGCTCACCTTCACCTGTGTGAAACCAAGTGGGGAATCTTGCTGCCCCAGGATGCAGCAATGACCTAAAAGTGCAATGGCCGTATAGCGGATTTCCGTAGGGGTTGGATAAACGGAGGGAGAACGGCTGCAGTGGTGGATAACGAAGCCAGCCTTCGGGTGCACCCTCCAGATTGGGAAGTTCATAAGTTGCCGACTTGAAGGATCGCTCCACAGTCACCCTCCCGTTCTTGGGGAGAGTGAAAGTCAGCGGTAGGTGGGTGTTGGACAGAGGGATGGAGCCAGCGCAGCCGTGCGGGGTCACAGCGGTGCCCTTTGGGTCCATTCCCAGGATTCCTCCCCAGCGCCCTTTGCTCCTCTCTCTCATCACTCTGACACTCTCTAAATGATAGCAGAGTGATGTTTAAAAACCCCCAAACAAAAGCCCTGCTCCGTACCACATGTTCCGTATATAGATGAATGAACTAATGACTTGAGCATCCCGTAAGCCCCTTGTGTGATCCCATCGTCTCATTCTTCACATGTGCCCACCTGTTGCCTGTCCCCCCTTGCTGTGCGTCTGTCTTAGATTATAAAATCTCCTCGTCTGAAAAGCTTCAACGTGTCTACAGAGAGTCTATATAAATAATCATCTATTTTTTTCAATGTATGGATATAGACCTTCAGGACAAAACAAAACACAACCCCCCGCCCCTTGAAAACTCTTAGTGTGCAAGGGCAGAATATACTCTTACTTTTTGCTTTAGCTGGGATTGATATGTAATTTTAATAGAAGACTAGTACAGCCTTGGCATTATTTTAGGAACAGTTTTAAATTACCCTACATGGATTCCTTTTTCCTGGTGGGATTTTCAGGATATAAGCAAATAAAATAATCTTTGGAAGAGATGCTGTGCTCCTGCTCGTAAAATCTCAATACATCATAAAGGAAATGAGCAGTTTTTGCACAGGGCAAGCAGCCAGGAGAGCTAAAGCTACTGCAGAAGGGGGAGCAATAGGATGCAGATGCTGTAGAGAAATGGTGTGCGGGGAGATCATGGGATGACTCCTCTTCTTACATCACGGTAAGCTTAAAAACCAGCATGGCCAGCGTTAAAACAAAAGGAAGCCTGTGGCTCTGCTTGTTGAAGCAGCACCAACCTCTCGGTGTGAGACCTCCTGTTGAAATTCAGACCACTCTGGGAAATCGTTGTTGCCCAGTGTCTTTCAATAGTCAGCAGGAAACAAATGGGATCCTGAATCAATTTTGTATACATTAATACAAAACTCCCCTCCTATCTGAACTGGTTGCCTCATGGTGCGCTCAAAAAGGAAAGAGGTGGCTGTTATCTTCCAAATCCGCTTTGAAGCTTGTCCTGCTTTGCTTTGCCATTGCTGCTGCTCCGTGCACCATCCACGTTCTGTTGGATAACTGGAGAGCATCAAGTGATGTTCCTTCACTAGTGATAAATTCATTAAAAATTCAGCTTGTTTCTGCAATTGTTGAAAAGTATTAGGAAACAAAGATCTTAAGTTGGTTTGTGTGATCTTACACTCCTGAAAATACTTTGAGAGCTCTGTCACAGCTCATGCTGTTGTCCAAGCTCTGTTACTGATTTTGCCTATAGAACGAACAGAACTGAAAACACACAGGAACTAGTTCATAAAACTTGATGATGCCGGCTGAAATCCAGCAGCAGCTTCCACTGTACAGTAAGCCTGAGCAAAACTAGAAACCTCTGAGACATCTTACAGAGATGAGCCTGGAAATGAATATTTACAACTTTAGTAGCTGTGAAAAGAGTATTCTATGGAAAAAAAAAAGCAGTTTTATGGCATGTTAGTCTCAGACTGACGTGAGGCACCTGAACTCTGAGCAGTCCCTCTCTGCTGGTATTTACGTTTATACTTGGCCACTTTTGCTAAAGACCTGAAGCTGGGCATGTTTACTTGAAAGTTTGTGTAATTTTTTTCACCTATCCCAGCTGGTCTGTAGAAGATGGTATCTCTATTTACAAACCTTCTCCTGTCTGAACTTGAATGAGTCATCTTTCTGCTTGTTGTCTAAATAATATGTAAGCCGCTTATTTTCTATCCTGATGAGTCTAAAAATTAGCTTTGTTCTTATGTGTCTTTACTGAGTCAAACCGATGCCTAGAGCTGCCAAGAGCTGAACTGCTGTGATCTTGCTGGTCTAGGGAACCTACAAGTTTGGAAAGCGGGAAATTTATGAACCGTGAGCCCCAGCTTGATAGGATAATACAGAAAGATGGTTTAGTAAAGAAAATATGTACTTTTTGGGAGCCAGGAGGAGGGATGCAGTGGGAGGTGCATCTGAAGATCTGAAAGAAAATATTTTAACTTTATATATAAAGCTCATGTTTAAGAGTTCTTTTCTTGCTGTGATATTAAGGAGTTAAAACCTAATCATAATCTATTTGGTGTTGGGGAGGGGAAATTTCATCCCATGAGATTTATGTCCTACCTCTACCACTCACATAAAATAGCTTTTAAGATGAGAACCCATGTGAGCATCTGCTACAAAATTTGATCTATCAGGACTGCAGCTTTTTGAGGCTGCCGTGCAACAGTATTAACTCCTGTTGCCTTTTACTTTTCTCTAGGAGCAGGGAAGAAAATCCTTGGTGTTTGTTGTGTGGCTGTTGGCATCCCATGTGCCAGAATGGCGATGACTGTTAAATCAGCTAATAAACAGTTTTATGCCATGCAAGAGAAGATTGTGTGAAAAGTGATGGTGTTTATGCACAATTTCTTTTTTGAGAAAAACATTGTCCTGATTTACATATAGATGCACTTTGTCTTTTTTCCCCAATATCCCTGCAGAATCAAGTGACGGACACCAACCGAAAGCTGCAGAATGAAGGAAAAGAAGTAAGTGATACCTTCATTCATTCTGTCATTTTTTTTGCTTTTCCATTATTTGGCTGTGCTTGCTAGTGGCAAATTACACGGAGCATCAGTAACTGCTCAGCATTAACTGATAACATACATGGCATTGGTATTAAAGCGTGCGTTGATTCTCTTTCCTGTATTTTGCTGTTCTGCATGAAAGATGGGTGGTGTGAGAGTGTTGGGAAGTGATTTTTCTGTTTTACTGCTTATGGATTGAAAACTAGTGGAAGGCAAAGCCTGGGAAGCAGGAGAGACTTGAAGCAACAATAACCAAGTTGTGGGCTTGCTCCTGCAGCCCTGAGTGGTGTGAATGGGATCGTTCATAACAACACCGCATCCAAAGCAGCGTGGCCAGCAGGTCGAGGGAGCGGATTCTGCCCCTCTGCTCCGCTCTGGTGAGACCCCCCCTGCAGTGCTGCGTCCAGCTCGGGGGTCCTCAGCACAGGACAGACATGGACCTGTTGGAGCGGGTCCAGAGGAGGCCACCAAAATGATCAGGGGGATGGAACAGCTCTGCTGTGAGGAAAGGCTGAGAGAGTTGGGGTTGTTCAGCCTGGAGAAGAGAAGGCTCCGGGGAGACCTTATTGCGGCCTTTCAGTGCTTAAAGGGGGCTTATAAGAAAGATGGGGAGAGACTTTTTAGCAGGGCCTGTTGTGACAGGACAAGGGGGAATAGTTTTAAACTAAAAGAGGGTACGTTTAGATTGGATGTAAGGAAGACATTTTTTACGGTGAGGGTGGTGAGACACTGGCACAGGTTGCCCATAGAAGCTGTGGATGCCCCATCATTGGAAGTCTTCAAGGCCAGGTTGGACGAGGTCTGAGCAACCTGATCTAGTTGAAGATGTCCCTGCCCATGGCAGGGAGGTTGTACTAGGTGATCATTGAAGGCCCCTTCCAGCCCAAACCATTCTATGATTCTATGAATATGAGCTGGAGAGTCTGGCTCTCGCTTCACAGTGCAGTTCAGCAGCAATTAAAGTCAGGGTGGTTTTTGAGCTGTATGGGTAGAGGCGTCAAGGCATGGAGAAAAGGAAGTGATTGAGCATGTCTTGGACGTGATGTGCCTCTAGCCTCATTCATTCTTCTGCCCTTTCATCATAAGGGCACACTAACAGACTGGGGGGACTTCAGAGCTGAGCCTGCATGAAGGCACTGATGCTTGAAGTTTTTCAGGTGCCTAAAATGGAGGTGTGTGAGAACTCCCAGGGACGGTCCTTCTCCCCTCTTTTTCTTTCCTCCTAATGAATTGCATTGCTCTACCCATATTCATATAAATCTACTCTTTGCAGCCTTTCTATTTTCTTTCTTAACTGCCCTCCCAGACACCCAGATTTCATTTTGCTCAGAGTATATGCAAGCATTACAGTTTCAGTCAGCTGCATTGCATTTGAAAAACAAATGAGAAAATCCCCATGTTGGACTGCGTCAGACCAATTACTCTAATAAAGATTAAAGATAAAAATGCCCTTTAGGGAGGAGGTAATGCAGCTTCTCTCCTGAATCAAATAAACATACCTTTGTGTTACCTTGCACGGAGGATTCACCTCCAAGAGTAGAAGAGCCTGGGATTTCAAAAGGACTTTGCAATCTCAGTCTGGTACTGTGAAGATAAGTTGGTACTCTAGAGGACAAATCTGTGACCTGCCTCTTTGGAAAAAAGAAACTGAAGATTTTTCTTTTGTATGTGATGGCCGATCCTTGTTTTGCCCGAGTCCAGATGCACAGGTTTTTCTGTTGGAGACTGAGCATTTAAAAATCCTTGTTAGTTTGTGATGGTAATAATTCCCCTGGGAGCGAGCGGCCACATCCTGTCTTTGAGAAGAACTAGAAAAGAGGAGCTTGGAGAGGGAGTAGGGAAGAGATGAATAAAAAGGGAAGGGGAAATCATTTTTGGAATTCACAGGACGTGCTACAAGGCTGGTATTTTGATGGCTTTGGTTTTGCTGCTTGCTTACTTGAAATTAGGCTAGGGAGTGCTTCTGCTACTCGATTAAACAACCCGAAGCTGCCTGTCCTCCCTATTTCAGCAATGCTCTGCAGTGCTCAGTGAGCTCTCCGGTTATCAGAGTAGGCTGTGTTGTCAACCTACTGTTTGGACGGTCGTGACAAGTGCAAAGCAGTTTATATCCTCTCTACTCTGTCTGTTTACTGTTCTTAGTGAAACTTTTTTTTTTCCTTTCCAAAGTTGATAATAGCAATGGAAGAGCTGAAGCAATGCCGATTACAACAGAGAAATATTTCAGCGACGGTTGATAAGCTAACACTGTGTCTTCCTGGTGAGGAATCTGAAATTGCTCTTTATTTGTATGGCTGTTTATTTTAATTCACATCCTTTGTGTTTGTGTCTCAATGCTTGTGTGTTTTCCTTCTCTTTCCAGTCCTGGAGATGTACAGCAAACTGCGAGAGCAAATGAAGTCTAAAAGGTAAATTTTGTGTAGACTGGTGATTGTATTGGAAGAGTTGAAAAGCACCCGTTGTGGTGCTGGATAGATTAAAGAGGTTCTCAAAACTTCAAAATCAGCCTTTCCAAGTTAATTTATCTGATTTCTGGCTGTTATATTCATGGTCCTGCTCAGCCTCCTGCAGTATAGCCTAGAACTGGGATTGCAGCGGGCTCTAATTTTGGTTTGTGTAGGCTTTTTAATTAAGGTGGATGTTCTCTTTTTTTCATGGAAGCTCGCTGTTGTGATGCATGCAATCAGTGCCTGACTTGGTACTTATGCGTTAAGTGAATTTCATTCTATGAATGTCGTAATACAAAACCTGATATAATCTGAGAGAATCTGATGAACGTGAACGGAAGCAAAACACCTGAGAAGCATTGTGGAGGATGGTAGAAGTTGGTGAGAAGGCATACGGCTTGTTTTGCGGTAGAAATAATCCTTCAGAAGAGTGAGCTGAACTACAAGGACTTTGTGGCTCAGAAATCATGAGCTGTAAATCTAGGGTTTTTCGCACCCTGCATCTGTTGTGATGCTGAAGGATGAAACCACGGTCCGGGATATTTGCATGGCTGGGATCCTGGGGGATAGTTTGTTTAAGCAGCATGGGACTTCGGAGGCGCGTTGTAGCCCTGGGGGTGGCAAATTGGGCGAAGAGCAGCTGCTGGAAAGAGGTCAGCTGAAAACACGGCAGGCTCCAGCTGAATGCCACGCAGGGAGAGCAATCGGATCGATGCCTGGTTTGTGCCTGCCATCCATCACAGAAACAATACAGAAGAAACCAGATGTTTTGAACAAGGCGATAACTAATTGGATGGGCGTATTTTTACACTTCCCCTCCTGCCTCCGCTGATCCCTGTGGTCCTTGGACCCAGGAGCCTTGGATAAACAGATAAGCATTACCCCTGAAAGTTGGGCTGGCCGGAGGAGTTATAGAGAGCTTATTTAGCTGTTCACAAAGCTCGCTCTCTCTTTCTCAGGATGGCTCAGTACAGAATAGGGCAGCATATAGTTTGTCCAACTGTTTTTAGTCTGTTTATAGGAACAGCGAGGGGCTTATCCGTTGACAGATGTGGGGTGGGGAGCTGGAGCTGATCACAGCGCTGTGAACTTTTGAAGGGAATCCACATGCTGCTCGATTCCCTCACTCTGGATAGTGTTTCCAGGGTCTGCTTCTAAGAATTGCATCTTCCCCCCCACCCCCCTTTGGATTGGTTCATTTTGAAACAAATAGAAGTTGAAAGCCACATTTAAGGAAAATCTGAACCCTTGGCTTTTTTTTCCCCCCCCTCCTTCTTTCTTTGTCTGGATTTGATGGCTTCATTCACCAAACGCAGCACAACATATTAAATATTTTTGTGTCTGCACCCGGTCTCACTTATATATCATTTCATGATAGCCAGGAAGGGGGTTGGTTACTAGTGCGAGTCTTGGGTTTTGGGTACACAGTCTCGGAGGAGTAATAGGTTTTGCATTCTGGGTGAATAAACTCAACTCTCCCAAGGTAGACAAAATGAATTATCTGCTGTTTGCTGCGTGATGTTTATAAACCGAATGCAGGCGTTTGCCCAATGCAGAATCTGTGGCCATTAACTGGGGCTGGAGATGGGAACGAAGCGTGGTCCGAACCCAGAGGAGTGACTCTGCAACCAGCAGAGAGAAGAGATGGAGAGAAACTTTTCATCTGCTGTTGGCCAGAATTTAAGGAAGGGACAGAAGGAGCTTTTCTGCAACAGCTGGGACACACGTGGTTGCTTCTTGGAAAGTGATGAGAAACACCCCTCTGCCTTCAGAGATTCCTCCTGGTTCTGCAGGGCTCCAGAGGGATCCGCCTTTTTTTACCCCTGGGTCACTTGTCATATCCATGCAATGAGAAGGCTTCTTTCTACTTGTAGCCAAGAAGCCCCTGTAGAGCTGTACCCACCTGAGCAGGGCCTGGGTATTTCCAGAAAACAACCCCAAAAGCCAGCTCTGACTCTGTTTTATCAAAATGCTGCTTCCCCCACTCGGCAGGCGCTCCCGTTTCACTGCTGCAGTGGTCCCGGGGTGCAGAGCTGGGCAACAATGTGGCCCCTCAGGGTGGCTGATTACAGGCATTAGCGTAAGCGATGTAATTTGGGCTGAGGCGGCAGTGCTTCAGCCGCAGGAATCGCTGGCCTCCGCACGTCTCGCACAAGAACAGCGTTGAGCTTTCCTCTTCCCCCACGTGTTTCGGACTCTTGTTTTCGGCAGGCAGCCGGGGACCCCATCAGTGACCGCGCGCTGTCCTCCCCCGGCCACCTTTTTGCTGCTTCTAGTTCAACAAACAATGCCCTGAAATATAACAACCCCCCAATGTGTGTTTATGCCTCTGGTTTAATTTCTGGCTTTCTGTGCACTCCTAAGTTTCTCTCCAGAGAGGTTTGCATTTTATTGCAAATAGTTCTTCATACCTTACCGTAGTGTAAACACCAGGGTTACGGGGTTAATCTGTTTGACTTCTGGTGTTGGGAACAGGACAGGCCACTTCTGGTTAAAATAACTCCCCTGTGGACCTGCCTGGAGTTCGGGCAAGAATTATTTTGAATGGGGATATGAGTGTCAGGGTTTTTTTCAGTGGTGCTAATATGTTTCTTATGACTAAACACTTTTTCTCCCCCAAAAATTCAAGGTGTAAGTGGCAGGTGCTTGTGGCCAGGACTAACCATGGGTGTAGTCAGCTAAAGTTGTCTTAATTCGCCCTAGAGGTGACTGTGACTCGGTGTTAGTCTTAAATATGTTTTTATAGACCCTGCTAATGCTTCCTGGATGGTTCCCTCATAAATTTTTTTTTTTTTTTTAACCTTTGGCCAGATCTGTGGTCAGACCAGGAGGAGGATGGTCTCGCATTTTACATCGCCATTCAGGAGGGTCCTCATATTCCAGTGAATAGGCAAATCCTACGGATTCCCACTTTCCGAAGGGAAAAAAGGGAGGGCATTTGAGAAAAATGATTTGCTTAGAGTAGTTTCCCATTTAGCATCTTCTGTCAGGCTATGAAGGTTGCTTTTATGCAGAAAGGTAGGATAAAATTTACGGTACCTTCCCGAAGGCCATTTGGCATGACCAAAATATAAAGGCATGCATTGTGCATAGGGGAAGAAACATTGGGATTCTTGCATTCTTAAATTTATAAGGTATATTTCTTATAGAGTGGGGAAATAAATTATTTTCAGCATTGCAAAGGTCGCATACCCCAGTGGTACAACAGTAGTTGCTGGAGAGGCAGGGGCTTTGAAGAAAATGTATCCGTTGGACGCCTATTCTGGGGTTTTTATCCGGATTTTCACGTCTATCTAAATAAGAAGTACTTTGAGTGGAAACTGTTTTTAATGCTCCTTAGCAGCATTTGAACAGCTGGGAGCAAGGTGGGATCTGACTCCTGGTATGCACAGGGAGAGAAGTCAGAGAGCTCTCATGTCCAGGATCTTTACAACAGAATAACGAGTATCCATGCTAGTAGCAGATATTGGATATTAACATGAGTTAGACACTAGTTTAGCAGTCTATGGTATATTATGGTATATTCCCGTCTCCATGCTTCTGTCTTATGGCACCTCATCGTTAGGGGTGGCTGAATCGTGCAGCGTGATGGAGACAAGTCTGCTGTAGCTCCGTGCCCCGGCTCCAAGCAGGAGCAAGGCTGAGTGTGTGCTCCCGCAGGCACGTATACAACACGCACGCCTGCATACACACAGAGCCGGCCGCACAGATCAACTGGCAGAAACATTCCGCGCTCCCAAACGCCAACGGCATCACCCTGGCCCCTGTCTGGCTGGTCGGGATGAAGGTGATGCACGCACACATGCACCCAGAGTAGAGAGCCCTTCACCCAGGAAGAGACTTAGAGGTGCAATCCCCAAATGCTGTATCCCGTAACGTGCCCCATACCTGACACAGCCCCTCTGGAGCATGAAGTGCTCCAGAGACCAGTTCACCTTGATGGGTGTCACCTCCATCCACGGGGCTGATGGCTCTCCTGGGGAGACCAGTGCAGGGTCTTTCCGAGGTTCCCCCATGAGCCATCGTGCCCCTGTGTGCCGGGGGGCTGAGCTTTTTCTCGCATAACCTAACAATACTATGCGTGGTTGCCAACTTTTCCTTCACTCTGTGGTATGGTGCCCCAAATGGGTGAGAGGAGCTACTGGGCTCAGCTGATGCTGGTCACTTGTGACCCAGCTGGTCCTTGTCTGCACGTCAGAGCTCTGAGTAAGGAGCTGCTACTCACCTTTGGGTTTCTCTGCTGCTCTGTTTCAAAAGGAAAATGATGCTTTTATGGTGACCTGGCTGCTAAGGTCTATGTTCCTTTGAACAGAGCTGAGGTTCTTTGATATTTTAAATTATTTACAGTTAATGCACATTTCAGAGGTGAAGCGGGATGGAAATAGCTGTTCTTCTTTCCACACCTGCCTTGCTTGCTTTCCCCAGACACTACCCTGCGCTCAAGACCCTGGAGCACCTTGAACACACGTACCTGCCCCAGGTGAGCCACTACCGCTTCTGCAAGATCATGGTGGATAATATTCCAAAGCTGCGTGAAGAGATCAAAGAAGTTTCCATGTCAGACCTCAAGGATTTCCTGGAGAGTATCCGTAAGCACTCTGACAAGATTGGAGAGACGGCAATGAAACAGGTAGGACTTGCTCTGTGTGCAGACATGGTGGAGGCTTTTTTGGAAGAGGAGGGTGGTTCACAGTCACGTTAAACAAAGTTCTACTTTTCCAATCCCAAGGTAGTAAACTTAGTTTTAAAAATTGAAGTAATTTTGTTACTAGGTGAAGCGATGATTCTTCATTCTGTGGTTGCTGCTAGAGGTCATCTTCTGATTTTTATACTGGTGAAAAGTGGTGGACCATTTTTGTCGTCGTCTTCTCCTGCCTGTATTTTGCCGTAGGCTCTTGCTAGCCCAGAGCCTGGGAGGTGCAGTCGGGGTGTTTAACTCATATTTTCCGCTTAGCAGGACAGGGGCATTTGTGCTGCTGTGCCTGGTGGCAACTGGAAGACCTGGAGACACCAGTGTTGATTTCCCAGGTTTGGGGTAAAACAATAGAAGTTTACACACTGAACTTAATTTTTTTTGCATCTTAAACTGTTTTTCAAATACTGAGTAAACTTTCATTGTGGCTTGCTTGCATTTGCCTAGCAGTTGATGTCTGTAAAAGATGAACCTGATTAATTGAACATCCCCATGTGTGTATTAAAATGGAATTGCCTTTTCCCACTCTTCTTTAATATTCTAGTTTTGAATTTCAATACAGTTTTTCTTATCACAGGCGGGGAGCATTGCTCACAGTGGCTCTTAAAAAGAACTTTGCTACTTTGATGAAATTCAGATCCACTAGTAATGAAAAGTTATCTCTCATGAGCAGTAAACTATTTCCTCTGATAATGATTGATGGATTGGACTTGTTGATTTATGGGAAGGACTCTTGCTATAATTTTTCACAAGATGATAAAATTGTGCTGTTATGTTTAAGGGTAGAGGTACAGGCAAGTTTGATTTTCTGTCCTATAAACACCATCCTTTCTGTAAAATGGTCTAGTTTGAGGATTTCTATTAATTGATTTAATTTATAGTTATATCCGCCGCCTTACTGTCTTCTCAACCTCTTTCTAATATTTTGGGAAAACAAACCAAGGCTTATATTGTGTAATAGAGCTATGGAGAGATGCCTTGCTGCATCTGAGAGTTCAGCAAACTTTTTTGTTCGTTGTTGCATCAAATCAAACTAGTCTTTCGGAATCTGCAGAAAACACGCTCTGACCTGGACACCCTGTCGTGGAGCCAGATGTGCGCGGTGGCGATGTCTGGGAAGGCTACAGGTGGTGGTGTGCTGAATTTACCTGATACAGCAGTTTCTAGGACAGTGATTGTTTACAAAAAATACTCTATTTTTGTTCATTACAGCAGCCAAACTTTTAAAAAGATTCTTTCTTGGTTCCTGCGGCTCTGTGGCTGGAAAGGAATAGGAGTTTCATTTGTCTTTTGGTGCCCAATTAGTGCAGCAAATATGCTATTTTAAATAAATAAATAATTTCTTTATATCCTATTAAGGATATTTACCAATTATAGAGCCATAAGAGGATGCAGATGTTGCGTCGTCTTCCTGTGTTTTCCAGTTTTGTCGTCATGATGCTGGGAGGGGTATTTAAACCTCCTGGCACCATTGCTGATTGCTTTGATGGGTGGGGAGAGCCGGGGGGGCAGAGACGAGCACGTCCAGCCTCGTGTCCTTGGCTGCTTAGGCAGATCAATTTTGAGAAATTCCCCATAATTTCAAATAGCTTCCTTTGCTATCTTTTGACTAGAGATATTTTTGTAGCTTTGTGCTTTCTGTCCCTTTCAAATCCTCGGTGCAACTTCTTTCTGTTCTTCACCTCCCTCCCTCCTGTCCCCTCTGCTCCTGGGGAGAGCTCACGCCCCGCCTGGAGCTCTGTTAATTCTCCATCTCTTGCTCTAAAGACATCTGTCTTTTTACAGCAAAGCTAAAAAAGTTGCGGTAGCCCATACTGTATCTATACGTGGCATCTGTTTTTCTGCTATGGGCACTCGCCTGGTGTTTTGCTCACCGCTTCTGACCCTTCCTCCTCCGTGCGATATTTGCCACCTGCATAATCGGGAGAGGCACTGGGGGTCGGTAGGGACTGGCTGCTCCTGCCCTGCCCGGATACAAGAACTGGGGCCCAGCGAGTGAAACCAGCAGGGGCCGCGCTTGAAGTAAGGGTGGGGGGAAAGTTGGTTCTTCATTCTGTGGGTGATAGACCCGTGGAGCTCCTCGTGCACAATTTTCCACGTCTTCAAGGACAAACTGGCTAAGTGCTTTTACCAGGTTCCCCGTGGGTTGCTAACTGAGCAGACTGTTTTGGGCTCAAGAAATGCCTGATCTGACAACAGAAGCTGGGAGAAGCCCTGGGGGGAAGAACTATATTTACTCACCCTGTTCTCATCCTCCTTTGGTGGAGTTTGGTGTTTGATTTTGTAATACTGGATTATCTAAGCTCCTGCTGTGAGCCAGCAAGCAGCCATGCGTCTGTATGAAACCTCCAGAGACTGTTCTCTCTCCCCCCGTAACAACTCTGCTTCTTTTTCCTCTCTGTTCGTTAGACTCTTTCTCTACTCTTCACCTTTTGTCCCTCAGTGTTTATTTCAACTGCTAATGTTTTGAGCTTCCCTTAAGTTTGTTATTTGTCCTTCAGCCCCCGATAGCCTCTCAACTAGCGCTGCGGTCCCTGCTTTGGCCTGAGCCAAGCACTCTGTTCCTTCTCCTTTCAGTATTTTTCTACCTTACACACTGGCAGTTGTTCTTCATCGTCCACCACCTTCTGCTCAGTTCCAGCCATTTTGGACCTTAAGGTTTTCTAAATTGAGGTCTGGGTTGTGGTAAATTTTTCTTTTGCCTGTTGATGTTGCCAGCGTCTCTGTTATGGGTGCATCGGAGCTTCAACATTTGAAGGTATCCAACAGAAAAATACTCAAGTGGAAGAGATTTTTTTCCTTCCACGTAGATGCTAATGGGGCTGTTGCAAGGGAGTGTCAAAACAAGACGCACCCGGAGGGTAACGTTGGATGTTTTTAGTTTGCCTACAGATGATACAGCGAAGTATACATCTTCAGTCTCCCCCAAATCCCAGTTTTCTGCTGTTTCATGAGGGCAAGGTGCAGGCTAGAAGAGGTTCCTTCACCCTTTGTGGGAACAGAGTTATCTGTGAGGTTGGACTCGATGGCTTTCCAGCAGTAAAGGTGTACCGTTCCCGCACAGTGGCTTGGGGAAGGAAGGTTAATTTGCCACTTCCAGTTGCAAAAGCCGAGTTGGAAGCAATGCTAGAATTTAAGCAACGTGCTAGGTTTATTCCTGCAAAAAGTATCACGGGCTGCTTCACCAACGAGAAGTGATGAGGAGCTGAAGCTTTCGGAGCCTCCCGTTGCGTGGGGTCACTTCACGTCGTTTTGCCGAAAGCGAAGGGCAGGGTTTCCACTGCCAGAATTACCAGTATCGCTTCTTGCATCGCTGGGTCTTTTTCCTCGGTCTGTTGGCCGTGATTGATAGCCGCTCTGGAATGGAGCAGAGCTGGCAGGAGGCCTGGGAGAGTCGGGGAACTGCGATTGGCAGCTAAATACATTCGGTTTAAATTAGCATCATATAAATTCTTTTAAAATTGTTTGATTTCACCAGCGGGAATGGAAGAGGGCTTGATACAATGGGGAAAGGAAATCATGTTTTTGTAACATTACAAATCTGAGGCCGATGATGACAAGAGCTGAAAATTTCATTTTGTGATAATCAGAAGGATCTGTTTTGGAGCGCTCGGAGCCGTTGCTGCGTTTCTGGCTGGCAGTCAAGGATGCGGGGAGCTTGCCGGCCCCTCTCTTGGAGAGGAAGCCCGTGGTGGGGTGAAGTCAAGTGAGACCTTCCCGGGGTCAGCCGTACGCAGGAACCGGAGGGATCTCACAACGCGCGGAGAAACCTTATAGTCTCGCTGTACGAATGATGAGCTCTCATTGACTCCTTTCCTTGTGTTTTTTTTTAAATTTGAGTTTTATTACCTATGGTTCTGGGGGAATTTGCTGCGTTCCAAATATTGTTCTTAATTACAAGCTGCTTGAGCAGATGAAAGTAGCTCTGCACATTTGAACTCCTTTTGGACTTTGGCCCTGTGAACCTGTGTGTGTGTTTTGTTTTTGTTGGTGTGTTTTTCTTTTAAAAAGATCTGAGTTCTGGGCTTGCCAGGAATGAATTACATCTTATTAACACTTGCTGATATCCGGTATGTGGTTTTGTTATCTAGCTTAATGTCTGAAATATGCGCGGCATGTGGAGGAGGTCACTTAGGATGGTGCTGCATGCAAAGCGCCCAGGGTAAGTGCAGTGAATGCCGCTACGCAGGGGGCCGAGGACAACCCATCCAAAAGCCATTACCGGATCAAGTTTGTCAGGACAGCCAAAATGTTGGCGTGCCTTTCACGTAGATGAAGGCAAAGCAGCGTTATTTTTTTTTAGCATCACTTGGATGTGCTGTCAAAGCTTGTATTTAATAGGTGGTGATCTAGTATGAGTTTGAATGGGTTGATGTTTCAGCTGTGCTTTGTCGAGGTGATGTTTATTCTTGCCAACAGGTATTGATGTCTGTGTCGTTTCTGAGCAGGATAACTTGAGATTTGTGTAAGTATATTTTCCTGCAGTGGCAGAAAATATCAACTTGGTGATGTGAGCGTATACATACACTTAAAAAATGAGGCAAAATGTTGCACAATGATGTGTACAACTAAAATGCTGATCTGATTTTGGTAGGAATGCAGTTTTGACCTTCAGCTGGAGAAGATGAAGCACTTTGGAGCATGAATTGACAGCAGCTCTGTAGAAAGACAACTACGTCTCTGAAATCAGTGATTCAGATCTAGGGTTTGGATGAATTCCCTCGCTTCACACGCTATCCCTGCAGGTCAGAGCTGACTGAGAACCGCTCACGTACAGCGGTCAGAGCCTAGCGTCCCACACACCTCCTCTCCTGTTTAACGTGGCCTTTCGTGCCTGCAAATAGCTTAGACAAAGATGCCTAAATAGCATGTGGGTATGTGCAGCTGCCACTGTACTGATACGCTTTTCTCTGGTATAAAAATGTTCAGTAGCACAGGATCAAAATGCAGCTGGCCTTAGAAAGAAAAAAATCTTGTGGATGAGAAGTGGAGGAGGAGATTTATTTTTTTGCCCCAATTACTTGGTCTGGAGATGACAGCTGCTAATAGGCATTCCCTGTGACTGCTGGGATGCTGTGCTGCATGATTACGGGGCCGTGCTAAGGCTGTTGAGCACCCAGCTGTGTGCTTCAATATTTTAGGTATGTCTGGATTTAAATTTAATTCTGACCTTGAGTTCCCTGGATTTATGATGATTGGTTTGAGGATGCAAGTTTCTTTGCATAGTTTGCTCTATGCTACTTGCTTGTTCTTACAACTGTAACCGAATCTCAATGTATATTTTTACTAGGAATACAGAGAAGTAGCTACGTGATGTGATGAGTCCTGAGTGTCTGTCAGTTGTTTTTTAAATTTAAAGTCATTTTGAATACATTGGTATTGTAATAAAAATGCTATCATGTAATTTTTTAAAGACTAAATTGAAAGCTTGCATTTTTTTAAAAAGCTGGCTCATGTGTAAGCTGCCCTGCCTGCTTCTCTGCATGATGACCATGGAAAAAACTGGGTGCACTCGGCTTGTCGGCATGTGAAGCCTGTTTCCTTGGCTCTGCAAGTGCGGTTTCAAGCACTTCCCTTGGTTTTTGGATCCCAGGATGGTGTTTTGCAACAGCAACTATCGTCCTGCCCAGCAATGTGCCTCTGCCCCTCTCCGTGAAGTTCATCCTGTTGACCTCTTTCAGGATTTCTCTAAAAAGATGATGGTAGCGATGGGATTACGTGGGCAATGGAGAGCGAGAGGGTCTGTGATTCCTGCCGTGAAGACAGCGGGCGGATACGACGCAGCTTCAGGCTGATGGTGTGTGCCCCAGAAGCGCGTGAGAAACGTGGGGATGTGTTAGGGAGTTTGCAGAATCGAGGTGGGTGAAGGGGAGGCAATGGGTGGTGTGGAAATCAGCAGAGAGCTTGGTCTGCAAAGGTCGCACATCACAGCAACACCTCGGTAGCGCGGCTTTGCTTTACTGGTGATGCCCGTCCAGAAACGCAAGCTGAGGCTGCAGTGGGGGGGTCTCCTGTGGTGAGCAGCCCCCCGGGAGGGACCGCGTCCCTCTGAGGCTGCGCCGGCTCTGGCACCCGCTCCGCAGACGCAGGAGTCTCCCGTTGCAGGTGGCTTTAACCGAGCTGCAAAAACACAAGGGGTTTTTGTCAGGCAGTTTATTTGAAATGATGGTGATAAGCAGAGACGTGGCATGCGGCGATTTCAACATTATTGGGAAATCCTGTCCCCTCCCTGTGCTTCACTTTAAATGCAAACACATGGATACCACCCCAAGCCACATGAGCGAGCGGTTCCCTGCACAGCAGGGGAGAGAAGGACATTTTCTCAGTCTCCAGATACTGTCCGGTGGCCTTTTGATGGCCTGAAAAAATGTTTAAAAATGCAGTTTGTGTAATGTTCTTAATTATCCTCATCCCTGACATTTTTTAACTTTATGTAATCTTCTGCAGCCCATATGGAAATTGTTTTTGCTTTGTATGCGTATTTTAGACTAAATTAGATTTTACTGCCTTTCTCTGGATGCGCCGTGCAGAGAATGTCCTTCTGCTGGGTGTCAGTGCTCCGGCAGCAGTCGATGCTCTCCAAAGGTCACGGGAGCCCCGTGTGAGACTTTGTCTCCACTGCCACGTGGGCTGGGTCTGCCGGTGCCAAGTCTGGGCTTACGTGTAGTGTTTGGAAGATCCCTGCATCCGCTTGCTCCGCGGGGGCCCTGTTTTATTGACATGCCCCAGGACTTCCAAAAGCACCCTTAGATCTGAACTTCCCGCTGGTTTAAGCAGCGTCTCTTATTCCAAAGGTTTTTCTTTAACAAGCACAAAAAGTGAAAATAATGTTGTTTATTAAAAGCAAGGAGATTTTATAGCCTTGGATGCAGGCAGGAGAGCCTTTTGAAAAGGTCAGTCTGGTGGCTGGGTACGCGGTGACTATTTACACAACAGAGCGGGGATAAGGGGATGGTGTTTTCCCCTTCTGGGCAGGTTTGTAAAGCAGAAACTTATTTTCTAGTAAAATTCGGTAACGAGACCTTCTTAATCTTTGATACTGCTGCTTGTCTACTTGTTATATTAAAGCATTATGGAAGGAAATGCATCTTCTGGGACTGTTTAGATTAGAAGTCTGATGGCCAGCCACGGCCTCAGCTTGCAGGTCTCGGGGAAGGGGCTCGCAGACGAGGCTGGGTGAGGCGGGATGCTGTGGCACAGTGGAGAAATAATTAATGTCCTCTCGTTATTGAAAAGAGGTGTTGCTGTTAGGCCTGCGTGAGCTCTGAGTTGCCTTCAAATGCCTTGGTAAAAAGGTTTATTGCCAGAAGCTCATAATGTGTTTACACCCGTCCTCTTCCCCCCCACCAAGGAAGAGATGGATAAATAGTAGTGACTCCTGTTGGTCGCTTCCCCTCAGCACCTCTGGCTTAACCTCTTTGAAAATTTACTTTAGAAAACTGCTAAAGAGATTTTTGTTTTGCGCTGGATCAAAATTGCAGACAAATCATTAATAACTTGCTACTTTTTCGTTAAGACTTGTCCCTGAGAACTGTTTTCTTAAAGGCACGTTGAACGCCATCTCGATGGGGACTGGACTAATCACTTGACACTTCAGTTCCATTTGGAAGCTTTTTGAGACAAATCCTGGGGAAGTGTCTGCATTTGTCAACTCAATCCACCCGCTCTTTTCTTGACTCGCCGGCGATCGTGATGGGTTTTGAAGATGAGATGTGAGATTTCCCAATGCCGTTTAGCCAGAGCCAGCTGGTGGCTTTGTGCGTGGGTCTGTCACCGTCTTTCATCCCCCGCTTTGTGCATTCAGGCTGGAGCTCACCTGCAGGAACCGAAGCGGTACCCAGCGAGGTCTCTCACGGCTGTAGGGTGCTCTGCTGCTTGCAGCAGGGATGAAAACCGGGGAAAGAAGAAGAAGGAGATGTGAATGATTTTGAGAACTGGAAACATTTTCTGAAGTGGCTCCTGAAGCGAATTGTCAAGCCAGGAGCCTGAGGTTAAATGTGATCCCTCGGCTTCCCGGCGGGCGTGGGAACGGAGAGGCTGTGGCAGCCGGACAAGTTTGGGTTTAGCATCTTGGGTCGGGGTGGATGGGGCAGCCACTTGATGGGAAAAGCAGACGAAGGCATCGCCGAGGACATCGGTAGGGGTGGACTGGAGGCCAGCAGCGCATATGGGCCACGTTGGGGAGGTGGTGATAGGGGTATGTGCAGATGTAAGCATGTTCTGTTCCCCAGTGCACGTTGTTTGAGGTCTTTGTACTTCCTTGTGCTTTAACTTTCCTTCTTCCCACATCACATAATTTGAGTGCAAATGTGCTTATTATCATAAAAGAACTTTTTATTCTAACATTTCCTGGCTTTCTGGGGAAGGTTTCTCTGTTTATTTAAGAGGAATTCTGTGCCTTTAAGTCTGCGTTTAAAATTTATACTCCATAGGAACTTTATTAATAAATGGGTATTCCTCTGAATTCTTTTTATGACCTCAAAAATGAAAATGCTAAATCATGGGCCTTTTTTATTTCAGCATATGTATGACTAATGGCCACAGGGACTGCGGTATCCCCAGTAGCATATCCAGCATGTTCTGTGGACATGGCTGCATCATAAAATCAAAAGTTTAACTACAGGGCAACCATATGCTGGACCAGCTTTTTGTGTGGTTGCCTTTTAGACCTTTTTAAACACTTGAAATCCGGAGATGTTTCTTGAAATAAATCCTTTATCTTCCAACCGTCGTGATAGACAGTATAATTCACAAGGTTTTAAAAAGCCTAGGGAAAGCGCAGTGCCAAGTGGAGGCATAAGCACCCCTTGCTCCTTCTTTTGAGCCATTAGAAATTGCTGTTACGCTTATGTATTTTAGCTGGGAAAAGAGGTGCCGTTAAACTCCTTTTATTCACCCCGGACTGCAGGCGTTCAGCGCTGTAATTTTCACTGGTCTTGCTTCTACTGGTTTTAATTATGTAGACTGTTAAGTTGTTTAAAGGAAAGCGCTGCCTGGTGCACCGGTCTCCCGCGGACGTGCCAGCTTTGGAGGTGAGACAGTGTGGATAGACCTCAGACTAATAAACCGGGTTGCGTGCCTGCTTTGGCGTACCACGTGTGGGAAAGGATGTGGAGGAGCACGGGGGTCTGGACAGGACGGCCGTGTCGGGAGAGGTGATGGAAATAAGGCTTGCTCAAAAAGTGCTGGGAATTGCTCCCATCAGGATGCTGCTGCCCGGGATGATAAATTCTTCAGTTTTCATTTGGATGTCTCGGGCTTATTGTAATATAGCTGCTAATAAACCTTTTAAATTAACTGATTTTTCCTTATTTTTCTTTTTAAAAATTCCTTGAGTGGTTTTGGTAATGGATTCTTGTGCTGTACATGGCGTGGTTTGAGCTCTCTGTACTTTCTCCAGCTGGTGAATACTCTTGCCCTGTGGCTGGCTGTGTGTACGTGGAAGAGAAGCCGAGGAGGTTGTGGGAGCCTGGGTACTCCTGGTGTAACACAGTCACGTAAGAGTCTTCACGTACCTTCACCTGAAGATGCAAAACAGTTTGTGGACGTGGCAAATCATTAATGCCGCTGTGAAAATGGTACCGGCGCTTTGTTCGAGGTAACAGTCTGTCACGCTAGGACCTGATCTTCAGTGCTTGCGAGTGCTGCAGCCCTTCCAATTCCAGCACCGTTCTTGAAAACAGCCACTGCCCATTTAGTTTGGATTTTGGCTTTTTATCCAGGTGAGCAAGATTTCATATTTATTATTTGCAAGAAGGATAACGCCTCTTGCAGCAAGCTGCCAGTTGCACAAAACATCCCTTTAGGGGAACGTCGTTGCTGCGTAATTTCTAGGGAACTTTTGAAATACCAGCCATCGCTTTTCAGCTGACGGGCTGTGACCGATTCACAAGTGACGGGGAAGGGAATGGATCATATGAAGTGACGTCAGGGCACCGGGGAGTTCTGGTCTCTGGGTTGCTAATGAAATGAAAATAGGTTAGCATTAGTAGAGTTGTATTTTTTTACAGTAGAGGTACAATGGTTTAGTTTTCAGGGAGAGGACTTGAGAGCTGTGCCGCGCAGCGTGCCCTTTGCATGACACTCCTGTACAAATTGCAAACGGGTGCATGCAGAAATCACCAAGTGAAATCCTTCAGCAACCCAAGACTTCCCTTACTTCTCGCTCTTCTTTTTTTTTTTTTTTTTTTTAAAAAAAACCCACCAACTTCTGCTGACAGGCTCAGGTCATTTAAGCCTCTCAACATATTCTTCTAATTCGCATATATAGCAAATTTAGAACAGCTTTCATTTTGGGGTAAAAATGCACTTCAGTTACTCCAAGACAGCTCAGCTTTGTTTCTCTTCCGTGTCTCCTAGAGTTGGACAGGTTCCTGTGGGTGGAAGGGAGGGGATGTCTCAGACACACCGTTGCATTTGTTTGACTTTAGGAGTCTCCATCCGCTGCGATCTGAACACGGTTCATCACTGCAACCACAGAGTCCAATAAAGGCACCGTTTTAAGTGTTTCAAAGGCTTTTTTTTGGTGAGAAATCAAAATCTCTCTTGGGTAAGAGAGAAATACCCTCTGCAGCAGGAAAAGTTGAAATATATAACTGATAGGGTGCTTTAGCCCTGCAGGATGGAAATATTTGTCATTTGTGCTGCATCATCCCAAACGCAGGTTTGGGTAGCTGAGAACGTAGTGCAGCGGCAAGAAGCGGTCGGCTGTCCTCCTCGTGATGGGCAGAGGAGGGACCGTCCTCTCCTTAATTTTAAGAAAGCAGGTAGATGTCTTGCTGCACTTTCCTCAAGTGTGACGCTACTTTCCATGTGCGTTTCCATTTCCCTTTCATGGGCTGGGAGATCTTTAATCTGGTCTGTTTGCAAACTGCAGGCTGGAGAACGGGGAGAGGATGGAGGTAGAAGTATCATGTGTGGTTGCCTTGGTCTCCAGAGGTTGGATCCCACAAGACTGGGATCTAACTCCAGAGAAGAAATGGCACCCTAAAAATAAATAAAGGGGATTCTTGATTGCTTCACTCTCACTTGTAATTTTTTTTTGTTGTTGACAGCTTATTTTAGGGTGGAGAACGTAGTGGTTAAATAGCCTCCTTGCACTGCAGGGAATGAAAACTAAAGATACAACAGCATGTGTCTGCTTTAGACCCGAAAGAAGACAGGGAGAATGTGGTTTTCTTTCCCCTTGCCTGTTTTGAAGGTATTTTAGACCAGGAAAATACATTCCCCAGATAACCAAGTATTTTTTTTTAAAACAAAATAGAGAAACTAGTACCTATAGTATGCTCACCCTTGCTATCAGCTGATGTGCGAAGGGAAACCTCTGTGCAAATGATTAAAATTCCTTTCTCCGTTCACTGGCTGCAGTGTGCACAGGGCAGTGGCACTCTGGAAGATGTCATTACTGTGCAGAGCTGGGGAAGAGCTCATTTTGATGCTGTTGGTATGTTTGAGGAGGCTCACTAACTTCCAGCAATGGAAGACGCAACACATAGTAGATAGCTATTTCCAGCAGAAGTTTTTTATTTTTGCATGGTTTTTCCTACTGCACAAATAGGGTAGACAGAAATAAATCATGCCAGTGCTCATAAAATAAAGCTTGCGATGATCTTCAGATGGAGACTGAACTCGGTCCGGGCATCGCGTGGCGGATTTCAAACGCACCCGGGTGGTTTGTGTAACTGGGATGGTAGAGACCTCTGGGCCCTGAATAATTCGGCCATCTCACTTAACGAGGATTAAGCTGGCACAAGATATTGAGGGCAGTGTTTAGTGAGTCTTTGCCGTGTGGTGTTAGCTTTGTGTCTATTTTTTCTTGTAAAATTGTGATTATCTTACAAGTGGATGGCAGGTACTGAAGCAGGCGCTTGGCCCAGCACCCGGACACCGTGCAGAGGGTGCGTGTGTAAGGCTGGGGGTAGCTGTATTGGGGCAGGGGAGGGGATGGGGTCTCGCCCTTACCTTAAAATAATAATGAAAGCTGCAGCACGTGGTGCTAAAACAGGGGTGCAGCAGCCTGCGTTTGTGCCTTCTCCTGGTCCTTGGTGAGTTGCCCAGCTGTTGAATTTTTTTCGTGCAGCAGCTGGACATACGTTGAGTGTAACATGCACAAGGGTCAAGGAGGAGGGAAAAAAAACCCAAATTGTTCTTTTTGGTGGACTTTGAAGCCTGAAACATCAAAGGAAAGTGGCTGTTACATGCAACTGAGCATCCCTCTTTCTGGAAGCACAGCTTTGCATGTTTCTCCTTTCCCTCCTACGCTTTCAGCTCGTGCCTGGGCTGTGTAGGACACCTCCCTTCTAGGAGAGGGTAGAAAATGGGCTAAAAGCTTGCAGAAGTAGCTGAGGGATGTGGATGCTCAGTGGTACCTGTTTTTCCAGCCGTAGCTCACTTCAGCAATGAAATGGCTGCTCCTTCTCGCATCAGCTGCCTGTGGTCCTGCTTGGTGCTGTGGGGGACCCTCAGCTGGGGTTGGGAGCTTATTTTAGCATGGAAAACATAGGAGCGGGGAGGGTAAATGCGGCTGCTTTGCTTTGCAGGCCACTTTGGTTTCCAACGGCCCTAATTTTTAGTCTAATCCAAGAAACGCAATACAGATTGCAGCTCTGAATTAATTCACCCTTAAGAGCCCCAGCTGCAGTTTCTCTAAATACAGGCTTACATTTTTATAACTGTTGCGGAGTGAGTTTCCCAGCACTCCCTATTGCATCTGATGGTTGTCTGAGCTTGCTGTGGATGCTGGCTTCAAGCTTTTCCCCCTCACTTGTAACTTCTGCCATCAGTGAGAATTTGTAGTAGGAAACCCACAGCAGCAGCAGTTTAGCTTGAAAGACCGATGAATAAATTCCTTGGCTTAGCAATTACTTTAATATGGAGAAAGCATCCCTTTGCCTCCTTCTGTGCCTTATAGGGCTGTTATTTAACGTTCCAGCCTCTGCGAGAAGCTGTAGGGAGATGTATGGCTTTGTCTGCAAGGTTCAGCTGCTCCAGTGGCACCGTCTGTGCTTGGATCAGCAAGACCAACGCAAGCCAGTGCTCCTCTGAAGTGTCTCCCTTTGCTTTGCACAGCATGGGAATAAGCAGGTGGGAGCATCGCGCCATCCCGCTGAAAAAGCTGGGCGAGAGCCGGTGTTTGAGGCCAGCTGCTGCCGCCACCACTGGCATCGGGCACGGGGCGGTTGTGGTCCTACTTCTGAGCGGGGACCCGCTCATCAGCGGATGGATGCTGTAGGGAAGAGGCTACAGAAAGGGAGCAGGTTGTCCATATGTAGACTCCAGTCGTAATGGGGTCTTCTCCGTTATCGCTGTTCGAGGGCAGGATTTGCTTAGTTGCATTGACCCCGATAGGAGCTGTTTGGAAACTGCTACCATGGAGAGCCGAAAACGCTGCGTCCGTCTGTCCTTCTCTTCCTTCCAGTTCTGCCGAAATCCTAATCAACGCTAACAATTCTTGTGTTTCCTAATCCTTACTACCTTCTTAGCGCTTTGCCTGGGGCAGCCGGGTGAGATAGGTGCGTGCCATCCGTCACTTGGCGGGCAGAAGCACTGATGCGGGAGGCTCGCGGGAGAAGCTGGGGACGTCTGTTGAGATAAGGAGCTCCTGGCTCTGGCGGGGCTGGAAGGATGCTGCTGGTTACGAGGTGCAAACAACCTTAGCCCTCTCTGCTTTCCGGGGGGCCTGGCGGATGCTGATGCTCCTTTTCATTGCTAACCTTTTTTTTTCAGCCCCTCTTAACACTGTTTGTACTTCTGCTAAGCCATAAAACAAGCGCCCTGGGAGTTCTCCTTATAAGCAGACAGCAGTATAAACAAACACCCCATACCGTTCTCCTGGCGCTTCAGCCTTGAGGAGTCTTGTTTTCAGCTCTGACCCCACAACCTTTCCTCTGGTTGGCAGCGTGCTGGCGTTGACAGTTCGAATGGTTCAGCCAGAGTTGAAAGATAATTGCTGGAGGAGCAGCGGCCGGGATGGTATGTGTTATTCAGCAGGACCCCCTTGAGGCGAAGCTTTGAATCTGGTGCACATTTCAAAGCATGTGTTAAACTTTATGTGATACTGATTAAAACGGAGGGCTTCGGGGTGAATTGGCAGGGCCCCGCAATTGCATCTGCCAAATGACATGCAAAGAAATGTCTTGCTACAATATAGGGCTTGAGTACTTGTCTCAGCAGAATCAGGCTCTGAAAGGGGGAAAGCCTTGCTGGGGCATTCTTCCTATATGGTGCGCACACACGAGCGCTTATAGGTCCTGTGTGAGCCCTCTGCTCATATGGTATTTTCATTTAAAGCCTTTTTATTTTCAAACCCATATGGAAATAATACTGCCTCCCCCCCGCCCCGTCATGTCCTTCAACTTTGTATTTCCACAGAGCAGATGTAAAAAAGCGAGAGAATAAATGAAGGCAGGTACCGTCAAACCCTGGCTCGGTCCGAGCGAGCGGGATGTACGTGCCAGCCCAGGGACGCAGCAACGTTGGACGCTCGATCACTGTGGACAGCGGGCGATGGAAGGAGCTCCAACACCACCACGGTTGTCTCTGGTTCCATATCTGCAGTGAGGATGTGGTTGGCGTATCACCGATACAGTTTGGTTTTACCCGTGCGTCTTGGTGGTGCTTTAGTAGCTAGCTCCAGAAGCTTCCTCCGAGATGCACAAAAGCTTAATTTTATTTTCGAGATGACACTGCGTTACGGGGTGTTCACTTGGACCCAGCTCACCTGTGCCTTAGTTGGAGAATTGGAAAGAACATGTGGTTCCCGTTCCTGCTGTTACACCCATCCTCTTTGTATGCACAGCACAACCTGGGTAACTTGCTGTCTCAAGAGTCTTGCAAAACTCAGCAACTAGCACAAAAAAACCTACTCAAAAATGGCTATGGATGGATGGGAGCAGTCTGGTACCTTTTTGAGACGAGCCTGGTGGGCTGCATGAATTTCGTCTGGCTCTGCAAGCGTGCAGCCCTGTGCTTTAGCAGAAGTGGTAGCAGAGGCACCCTTCCCGTGCCTCAGGCAAATTTTGGGAAGGGTTTAAGAAGCCATTGTAGGGAAAAAAAAAAAAAGAGATACAGGGAAAATGAAGAGGAAAAGCTGTGAAATGTAGCGTGCCAGAACGTGTCTCTTGTGTGCGTGCATCTGCGGTGCAGCGGGTGGGCGATACAGGCGGGCGGTGAGCAGAAAAGTGCCTGTAGGTTTTGGGGCAGCATTCGCTGCTGCACGCGAAGAAGTAGGACAAAGATGTGCCCGTAGATGTTATTGCTTAAAATGTCTGCCTAAATCGGAGGGGCCGAGGGAGTTGGCTCCCATTAACCTTACGGTGCTTTTGTGTGCAGGTAAAACTGGTCGACTTGCTTTCCAGCTGCTTTTCCGCTTGTACACCGATTTACATACATTGTATGCCAGCTTTCTTCTTTGTTTGCCCATTAAAAATAAACAGAGCCTTTCTTCTTGAGTATCTTCTGCTTCAGGGTGTTTTGGGTTGGTTTTTTTTTTTTTAGCTTCCAATAGCTTTTTTTTGAAGCTGTTCGGAAGCTGTTCCCCTTTGGCATTAGGCATCAGCATTTCCAGTCAATGATAGAAACACTTTCCAGTAAGAGCAAACATCGAGTGTTTGGGGTTTGCTAGGGATTGTCAGCGTTTCCAGTGCCTGGTCCTTGGGTGTTTCTGGTGATTGCAGCTTTGGACATCTTCATGTCGTGACTTTGAGCAACTTTGTCATTCTTATTTAGGAGAACATTACCAAGAGGTTTTAGAAAGGCCCAGATTACATAAATGAGGGACGTCTATAGTGAAAAACAGTTTTTACCACATTTTGGAGTTGTATAAGATGGGGTGTGTGAATAACGGCTGATGTGGCCCATTAAGTGGAACCATATTTATTCTTCAAATAACTTGTTGTCCCTCCTGTTCACTTTCCCCCGCCAGCCAATACAATCTTTTCCATTGGCCAATGCATCTGTGAATGTTCACGTCTTCTGGTTTTCAGTACTGTTTTTCCTCCTTTCCAACATAATTCTGATTAGCTTTTTGTTATCTTTTTTTGCTGCTTTCCCTACTTCTAGCCTCTTTTGTTTTTTCCATGCTTCATTAAAACTTGCAAAATTCATTACTGTCTTCTTCACTAGTGAGAACTTGATGAACTTGGTGACGGTGGAAGTGTGACGGCATGGAAAAAGAGTTGTGTGGATTTTCTATCTCTGTATTTTAATTAAGACTTTGTTCTTCAGTGTCTATGACTGGAGAGGGCTGAGAGCTGTCTGTGAAGCTACTGAGGGTGCCCAACATCACGGGTGTATTCCTCTTCTGGCAGCAAGGGCTGTTTTGTCTCCAGGTATTTTGTGGTTGACTGCAACTGAGAGTGTGGCCAGATCAACTCTCCGTGCACCCAGCGGTAACTTAATTTAATATTACCTTGTCCGCAGCACTCCCCTTCCATCTTACAGCATTGCAGATGTTGCACAGAGAAAGAAAATAACAACAACAAAATGATTGAGTTTTGGTCCAACCTAGATTGTGATCAGCTGGGCAGGAGGACTCTTGTTTTGCGCGCTGGGCAGCGTGCGTGGTGCCTCCTCCCTGCCCTTCCTGAATTCGGCATAATTACATATGGTTGCACAGGAATCTTGCAGGTTGTCTCCAGATTACCGTTCAGCGTGTTGAGGTTTGCAAAGTCACCTACGACCTCTTTGCTAGGTCAGGGACCAGTCGTGTGGACAGGTTATTGCATGGCGGCTGGTTCAGGAAAATTGGTGACCTTGCGTTAACTCGCTGATGTGCCTGAGCCTCGTCCTCCATAAGCCAGACCCCTATCTCAGAGATGCTCTAGGTGAACTGTGTAGCCATTTAATTTTATACCTCTGTCTCTGAACCGTTGGGCGTTTGGGGTATTGAGGCGTGTTTAACTGCTCCTCGTAAATCTGCAACCCCCTGAGCCGAGAGCCCTGCGTGGGGGCTCTGCGGAGCGTCCTGCTGCTGCTGTTCCCCATCAGCCTCTCCTGTGAACTTACCAGAAGTCCATTGGCAGAGCAAAAGCTATAGATGCTTTTTGTTTCTTCAAGTATTTTCCTTATAAACTGCTGGCAAGTGTAGTGACATAAGTGGATCATTGAAATATTAATGAACAGATTTGTAGGGAAAGGGAATTCATGTCCTCTGGATCAAAGAAATTTGTTGTATATTAATTTGATGTATTTACAAGTTCAAATGCTTTCTAAATGTCTTCTTCTTGTGCTGTTTCTGTTAGCAGCGAATGTGAATGTTTTTAATAACCTTTTATTTGTAACAAAGCTGGCAGAAATGTTTTCTGTTTTACTTCAGAGTTGGTGGCATTGCCTTCAAGCAGTCTCTGGCCTTGGAGGTTGAGTTAACCCCTTAGTATCTGACGCGATTGCACCCATGCCAGACACGTAATATCTAGAAGCACTTGGCACAGACTGCAAGAAATCTGGTTTAGTTCTTGAGAGCCCAATATTTGACATGCAATTAAAAGGCTATGAGCTTTGCTAACTCTTATAAATTTCTTTTGCAAGTGTGGCTGTTAAAGTCCAGTTTTATTAGCCACCTGTGCATGCTTTATTTTTTAAATAGGGACGTTGGCCCTGTAAATCTGACTTTTTAAAATTTAATGTATCAGATGTTATTGAAGTATCTTTACAGCGCTGTGCTGTTGTTGCAGCTGCAGCTTTGATAGCTTATATTGCAGCTACTGCAGATCTAATTTTGTATGTGAGCTTGTGTGGGGGGCATGTATGCATACGCACAGAAATACGTTTTACGATATTCCCAGTGAAGCATCTACAGGCGGACCTAGGCAGGGCATGGTGTTAAGGGCAAGAAGCCGTTCCCTGAGCTTCAGAAACTGTACACAAATCTAGAGGGTTGAAGCAGCCTTTAACCCTTCAGCTGATTTGTTTTCAGACATCTCATAGCCTGGAACAAAACAAAACCAAGCTTCCATGATGCCGCGGTCCCATTTATTGCAATGAAACTTCAACTAAGATGATCTTCAGAGAACGTAAGATCATTTGGGTGGGAAGGGACGTCCAGCGAGGTCTCTAGCCCAACCTCTGCGCAAAACAGGGCAGACTTTTAGGTCAGGCCCAGTTTCTCAGGGTTTTATCTTGAAAACCTCCAAGGATGGAGGCTGCAGAATCTCGGGCTACCTGTTTTTTCCTTGCATCCAGTAAGAACTGCTCTTGTTTTGTTCATGCTTGTTTTACGTCCTCCTCCCACCACACACCACTGTGAAGGGCCTGGCTCCATCTTCTCAATGACCTCCTCATAGGGCTTGAAGGTGTCTGTCAGGTCACCCTGAAGTCTTTCTCTTCTCCAGGCTGGCCAAGCCCAGCTACCCCAGGGCATGTGCTCCAGCCCCTGACCATGTTAGTGGTCTCCACCTGACACATCTGGTCGATGCCATCCTTGTCCCAGGGGAGCCCCAACTGGGCACACTATTCCTCATGTGGTCTAATGAGCACTGAGGTCCTTGGGATGTGGTGAACGAGCCCTTCTGGTGACATTTCCAAGGGTTGTATCCTGTAGCTACTTCCCTTGGCTCTGACTCCCCAGCCAAAGGATGCTCAGATTTTTGTTATTTAGTATTTTATTTTTGCTTTTAGTTAGTATTTTCTCTGTTTTTGGTGAGTTCTCTTTTGGGACTACAACTAGCTTTGTGCTGTTGCCCTTTTGGCAAGGAGATGGCCCTAAGAGCCTGGAGGCTGGGTAGTTTTTGGGTGCTCGGGGAATATGTGAATGTAGCTGTAGAAGACTCTGTGGTGCTGCGCGTGTGAACCATATGCAGGACAGATGTCCTGCTTCGTGCTGCTGGGGTGAAGCTCGTACGAAGCACCAGGACCTGCCTGCCCCATCACGGTCAAGGATGAAGGACTCACGGTGAGAAACTTGGGGCATTAGCTTGGCGACGGTGCTGGAAGTCACACTTGCCCATCCCGTGAGCTTTGTGTGCTGGGCCTCAGATGGGGAGATCCTGGCATGATATCATTGTCCTGGAATGCAAACTTATCCGATCCGGCGAGACTTGGATCAGCTCTCCCGCGAGCACAAACAGTAAAAATTGGTCTCCCGCCGAGGGATGATGGGATTTACTGTGGGTGCACGTGGCCCAGGTCTGGCTCTTGCTCGCCGGTTTTATAGAAACCTCTAAAACGTGAGAGCACTACCAGGTGTCCCGAGGCATTCAGTCTTAATTCTGAAACTTTCTGTGGGACCATGGCCAAGGACTGGACACCACACTGGGGGCAATTTCATAAGCATCATCTTTATTATATGAAGCCCAGCTAACTGTGTTCTGCGTTGTCTTTAGCTGCTGTCTGTGTGTTATGTGGCACTTTACACTGGTCTGCAAAGATCTGCCCTGACCGTAGAGCCTCTTTGAGGTATAATTTTATGCTGGGCTTTTTTTGTATAAATAAAGGCATGACTAGTTTGCGGTTGCAGCTGACTCAAAGTTTTTGTCTTACTTCTAACGGCATGGTGGCTCCTGGCTAATAGTGCTAATGGGGCTTTAATATCTAAGCTATGACTCCCCAGTTTGTTTCATATATACTAAATGGCTTTTTTTTGGGGTGCTTTTCCTCAGAACTACAGATTTTGGGTGTCACGTCCTTTTCTCTTCCCGTACCAGTAATAAAACCCACTTGTGTGATATGGTTTTTAAATACTAATAATTTCCTCTTAGTCAGAGACCTTAGGTACCGAGCATCAACCAGGCTGGGGAAAATTAGCTTTTCTGCCTTATAAACCCCTGTGAACAGTTGTTGCTGATAGAAATGTTGACAGACCCCCTTGCTTGGCGGTCTGCGTGGTGCCACTGGAATGAAATGTCAATAGTCTGTGCATGGGTGGGACAGCTTGTATACAGCTGAGTCTTTATCGCAAACAAACAAGGCTTTGGAAATGTTCAGTGATTTTAATTTTTTTTTCCCCAAGTATTTATTTGCTTTTCTCCCTTTTAAGCCAAATTCTTGTCGTTTACTGCTTCCTGGACCCGATGATTTCTGATTGACTTAAAAAATAATAATAAAAAAAATACCCTGTGTAGATTAAGCTGCTGAAATGCCTTCAAGGCGTTGTTTATAGGTCTATGTTCTTTCTTTGCTGAGAGAAAGTGAGTACTTTAATGTCTTCCATATTTCACAAATCTCTCCGGCTTGGATGCAAAGTGCTGTGGCATTTGAAGATGCTTTTTGCTGCTTTTAGCAGAGACTGATGGAATTGTTGGCAGACGCGGCTGTGATTCTGCCTCTTAAGGTGAGTTTAATGTGTCTGAAAGGTTCAAGATCAACCCTGTTGGAAGCTGAAGACCTTTGAGCTGCAGAATGTGCAGGGGATGAGTTATGTTCTGGAGGGAGTGTTTTTTGGGGCAGTGGGGGGTGAGAAAGAACAAGTTTTGCAGCCTGGGCAGGCTCCAAGGAGAACCAGCTATTTCTGAAGCCTTAGAAACATGTTCTGGTTTCCCTTTACCTTATAAAGCTCTGCAGCTGCATGCAGGTCACTGGTGCTCCAGCTCTAACCTTCTACCATCTCCATGGGCAAGTAAGAAACGCGTGCTATGATGGAGCTGCCAGTAACAGCTTGTCAGTCCTCAGATTTGCCCTCTGGATGGAGACTTCTCCATCACCTCATCCTGGTATCCCTACGAGTCGTCTCTGTTGCTGAAGCTTGTGGCATAATTCATGTTCCTGGCCACTTCTGTTTAATTTCCAAGCGAATGGTGGTCAAGGGTAAATTGTTAACCTTCTGTGCAGAGCCTCAGAGGAGAAACCCTGTGGCTTATCAACTTCTTAGAAGACCACCACTCCTACTATTTATTTAGCCGTCCTTCTACAGCCAACTGAAATGCTCTTTTGGAACAGAGAGCTTCTTAGCTGGTCTCCCTTTGTCCTTTCTCCTTCACCATCCCCCTTGCGAGAGGCACCGTGTGAGGCCAGCCCTTGAGGGACACATCAGCATGCTTTGTGGTGATACTGCACGGACCTGGCGGGTTGCTCGTGTACAGATTGGGTTTTTTCTGTCCCCGTGGAATATTTGGGCTTTGATCATGGCCTGATGTTGGGAAACAAATGAGATAGTGTTAATATTGACCCCCTAACATCTTCTTTCCTTGTTCTTCCATTCGTTGGATGTTATATTAGTGTAATGTGGCAGCTCTAGGCTGTTCTTACAGATGACAAGGTGAATCCAGTGTTTGCTTCCTTCTTGCATCTGTCTGGTTCTCTTTTCAATGACTTAGGTTGGCTGTGAGGCGAGATTGGGGTATGAGAAAGCCTGGTAGGTGGCAAGTGAGTTGCAGGTGTTTAACAGCACAGATTTGGTGTGAAGTGGAAGTAGCTGCTTAAGCCACATCAGCTCTCGAATATTTTAACATCTGACTTGTAACATTGGCAGTTGACATTTTTGCTTCCTATCTGACCTAATGGTTCTTACACGCTGGGGGACAGAGGAAGAGTTGGAGGAGAAGTGGCAGGTGATAAAATTTGTGTTTTTCATCACAACTTAGATATAGGCACACTGTTTTTGCTGTTCCAGGTTTCTTTGCTTTAGGAAACCTGAAGAAGGAGTCTTTATATGCCAAATATTTCTTTAGTGTATGTGGGTTGGACTCCTCTTTACAAGGGAGTACATGCTCTGCTTCTGGTGGGCACTGGTTTCTCTCCAGACCCTCCTGTGTCATCAGACAGAAGCAGAAGATAATTCTATGGACAGAAACAAGTGCAACTTCAGTCGGATTCCTTAACGGCCAGCAAATAAGCAGCGATTTCTTCAGTTGTTTTAAATTCCGCAGATACTCAGAAAGGATGGATAGCCTCTCGGTGAACTGTTGTCTCCCACGCTCTGCTGCTGTCTTGCTGTCTTACCATGGACAAGTGGTTGACATCCAGAAATGCCGAAGGATGTCGTGGTCTGATGTGCAGATGAAGAGCTGATGCGATTTCCATGTTCGTAAGGTCTCTGAAGCTAACGCTGACGCTCGGGTGATGGAGGCTATATAAGGATTTAAGTAAGAGTCTGTTGACAGTGCTTATCTGTCACAATTACATAGTTGTTATGTAGCTCCAAAATAATGAAGACAGTCCATAAATTAAAATTGTATCTGTCACTTTTAATATTTGTATGTGAGTACGTATTAGCTCTTGGTGAAAAACTTTCTTTAATGTGGTTATTACATAAGAGCTGATGTAAGGATCCTTGCGTGGATTCAGGTTCTTTCTCCATAGTGTGTTTCTTTGCAGGCATGGATATGTTATATGCAATACATGTGTTGCCACTAAAAGTATAGAAATGATCCAAATGAGAAGTACTCAGTTTTCTAAGTCTTTAGACTTGAGTTTAAATGCTGTAATTTTTTCAAGTTTCAGGGAACCTACATTCCACTAAAAAAAAAAGAAATAAATGAAAGGTTTTATTTTTAACTGGTGGCCACTTTATGGTATAACAGAATGAAAATCTGGGGAAAGGCAATGTGTAGGGGTATGTCTGGGACTGAGGCTGAATTGTACGAAGTGTTGAAATAGCAGCTTTGGGAGAGGAGTTTGCGATAATCGTCCTTTTGGAGTTTGAGATTTCTGGGTAATTTTGTGTAAATTTGACAGTTGAATGTACAAGTTCAGCCTTGCAACATCCAGTACCTGGGCAGCGGGTGGGGGAGTAGGGACGGGAGAGGTGAGGAGTTCCACAGCTAATTTCCAGTCTTGGCATCGGACTGGATCCTAAAGAAAATCCTTCTGAAATGAAGAAATCCCTTTTTGACTAATTTGCCTTGAGCAGAAGCGTGAGGGCGCTCTGGGATGGCGTGGTTCAGGGTTGCTCTACCCACCGAGGGGTCATCTCGGATTATTAACGCTCCTAGTCAAAAAGCTGGGGATTTTCATCGGTCCTAATAACGCAGTAACGCTTCCCTTTTTACATTCTAGGAATCACCGGCCTGAAATCCTCTCATTAAGAAATTCCACCTGAACAAATCTGACTTATATACAGAAATACAGGAGTTACCAAAGCCAGAGCAGAGGGAGCCCATCTGAGCTCGTGGTCTTGGTGTCGGTGACAGGGCCTGGGGTTGTTCTCACGGGAGGTGCTTTGACCTTGTTCCTGTGCTGAAAAAGTGATTTAACAGATGAGTTTTGCTCAAAAAACGTGTCTTCAGCAAAGCAAGTAAACAATGTTCCCACCACAGATGAGGACGTGCTGTTCTAGGACTTCAAAGTCTATATAGAGTATTAACGAGGATCCAGTGAGAGCACTGCTGTAAAAGCACATGGGGTGGGTTTTTCTTTGGAGTGATAATTAGATCTGCTAATCATACCCAATTCTTCAGACTTCCAGAGTCGGTTTTGTGCAGGTAGCCAGATGCTGATTGCTGTTGACTTCTGATCCCGTAAAACCTTGATCAAACAGCTGGAAGCAATTGAAAGAAAGTCCATGTTCTTTTGTTTAACGAGACAAAGCCTATTGTGTGCTAGAGCAGTGCATGAAAGATGGTTTCTGCTGTACTGTACCGAGGGACAAAGGGCTGAGCACTTCATTTGAAAAATTACTTTCCCAGACAAAAGAACAAACCATGGAAACAAATGTGATGTGCAAGTTGAAATTGTTCTCTGGTATGCAGGGGATACAGGGTACGAAGTTTTGCTGACATCTGCATCCAACGGGGAGTGCTTGAATAGGTATTGAAAGTGCATTTCTCTAAAGAAAGTACTTTGTAGTGTTGGAGCCGTCCTTTTAGTGCCTGCTGGAAAGGTGCGCTCCGGGTTCACGGATGCCAGAGTATCCTTTCTGAAGGATCAGAGTGAGTTGTAATATGCTAAAAATTAGCAGCATGTTTCTCTCTCTCCTCTTGAGTCAGGGAGCAGAGCAAATGCCAATCAGAGAGGCTTTGCATATTTGGAACTCCTTAAAAAAAGGATAGAAATAAAAATTTAAAAAAAAAATAAAGCATGCCTGCATCTCTGCCCTTTACTTGTTCTCTATCCGCTTGCACAAAGCTGCTTTGCTTGCAGGAGCATCGTGCTCGTCCCGTTCTGCCCCACGTGTGTCTGCAGGATTCACCTCTTCTTGCACGCTAAATATTTTGCTACGCCTTTGCATCCCTCCCAAAGTTCTTGTTTTTACCGTGAGTCCTTTCTAAACTGATCTTGTAGTTGTCAGTGTCCTTCCCTTGTCCTGTAGATCATCCAGACCTACATGTGGGCATGGAGAGAGGATCACAGAGATGTCTGGCCGTCTCTTGGGTCACTTGGTGGGAGCCACTTTTCACCTGGAAGCTGGGTAGCTCCATTACCAGGATGCCATTTCTCAGTGGAGAGATGTATTTTGGCTGGGGCGTGACACCGTGCGGTCCACAACTGCCCATCTTCTGGGGTGGACAGAGTGAATACGGGTGTCTGGAGCCATCCGTGTAATCTTCTGAGTTTGCTTGTAGCACTGAGGTGCCGATTTTTGGGCACGTAGACTCTGAGGTTTTGTGTGGCGTCGTGTTTGATGACCTCCCCTAAGAAATACCTTTTGATCCCTGCTCGGCTATGGGAATCCCATACTTCGTAGGCTTGGTGGTTGTCACAACCGTATGATTCTTTGATTCTAAGTGCATTTGAGGCTTAGAGTGTGAAAAATACAATTTCACCAGAAATTTTCATTTGTAGTGAGATTTAACTGTAGGAGAAAGGGCTGTAATGAAATTGTGCTGTTGGGACTTTGCTATGGAAGGGGTTGCATAAAAGCGGAGCATGAGACTGCCGCTGTGTATTATTAATTTGGTGTGTGCACGCTCTTGTTTTTGAAGGGCAGAGTTACACTTCCAGCATTTTTGCTCTCTTGCTCTGACTTTACTAGTCCCAGTGTTTGACAGGCTGATCTGAGGCTTTAGCTGTTGGAAACCACTTCAATGGGTCCTGTGAGCTATAAAGATTATCTAAGTAGGGGCCCAAGGAACTCTCAAACTTGAGCAATCAATCCCTTATGTACCGTTTCACTGGAGATCGAGGACTAAAGGCTTTCCTTGACTGACTTCTCAGACCGAACCGAACTATTTTTTTGTTTTTAAACCATTTTTAAAACTATTGTTCCTTTTAAGTTAAGGGCATAGTGAAGGGGGCTGGGAATGGAAAGCCTTGAGACCTGAAGTTGGAGGCAAACATGGACTTTGTGTAAGAGGCATAATATATCTGATGAACTTGACTGCCTTGCTGGTAGCTGTAGGTTTTACACCCATCTGATGGTCTTTTTTTTTTTTTTTAATCATTGTTTCTCTTCCCCTCCTTGTGTTTCTGAGACGCCAGCTCACTTCTCCATTGTTTTCCCAGATTTGTCAAGGAGCTTTGCTCTAACCTTGGCTCCCGTCATTTTGGATATTGCAAAATGAGGGAGCAGCCACCGCAGATCAGGCCAGAGGTCTCTTAATTGCAGCTTCCACTGGTCATAAGCTTCCCATTAAGATAAGCTGCAGGAACTGTTGATATTTATATTACAGTAATGCATCTTATCGGCCAACTTGTTTGGAGCGGTTAAACTGCAGAGACAGCATGGAGTGCCAAGGGGAGGGGAGGTCTTGCTTGCTGTTAAACACTGGCTGTGTACATGAGCAAGGAAAGCGTGAAAGCGAGGGAAGCATGACAGCCAGGAGCGCATCTGCTGGGCAAGCGGTCTTCTGCTGAGTGCAAAATACGAGGTTTGCAATAAAAGGGCTTTTGTGCCTCTGGAGTCACTTGCATGGCTGTTGCATTTGATTCGGCCACATTTAGAGTCTTGGAAGGCTTAATTACAAGGGATTAATGGTGATGGGTACCCAAGGAGAGCCTTTAGAAGTGCTGTAGCTGAAGCAAAAGGCTGCAGAATAAGTTTGTGTTATTAGATGCTGGAGAACCTGTGGGCAGGGATCTCTGCAGTTGCACTGCTGCGGCAGCTGGGGCTCGTCCTGCATAGACACCAAAATCCATAAGCCGCGAGACTAAAATCCTTTAGAAACAGTCTCGCCAGCTCTGATAGTCACCAGATTCCTCACTTATTTTGTTTTCGTCCCTATTAATTTCATTAGAGGCTGGTGCTTAATTTCTGAAGTAGGCGGTTTAATATCCCTTCCAGGTTTCCCTCGCTTTGGCACGTCTCGTGTCTCTCCTCTGATCTCCGTTGCTGTAACTCATCCTTTCCAGTTTTTTGAAAAGAGCAGAGGCCCACCGCTTTTCCGTTTAGATGGTGAAGATGAAAAAAAGCTTTATAGGATCGTTTTTATGCAATAAGTCTCAAATTGGGGTTACTAATTGGTGAGGGGCAGCATTTTGTGGTGCCTGGGTAAATCTGTTCCAGGACCGTGAGCAGACGCGTGTTTACATTAGTGTGTTAATTTCTTATATTTGGGGAGTTCTGATCCATGGAAAAACAAACTAATGAAAGTTGGGGGTTTTGTTTTGTTTTGTTTTTTTTTTTAATTCTTTTTTTCCTCTTTCCCTCCATAAATTAGAAACATTCACTTTTGAAAAAAATTTTTTTTTTTTTGCAAAGTTAAAGGCAAAATTATGGCATTTATTATCTTGAATTTCCATGACTAGTTAATTTTGACTGTGTGTGGGTGGCTAAATAATCCTTCTGTTTCTGAAATCTTCCCGAGGAATTCTTTGTTACTGCAGCGAGACAGACGCCCACTGTGGAAAGTTGAAATGGTCAACCTAAATCCTCTCCTGCTGCTGGGCGCCGGGTCGGCTGCAAGGATGGCAGATAATAACTTTACTTCAGGGATTTTTCATTTCCAGTGTGTTAATCCTCATCAGGACTACTCATCTGCTCACACTTCCAACTTGCCTGTGGAGGAAGGGAAAGACGTGTGCTGGGGGCACGTTTCTGTAGGGTTGAGGCTTCTGCTTTACGCAGAAGTCTTTGAGACTATAGAGCATCTTCTCTGCAGGTGTTGGTGGAGGAACCACCTGTAGGAATCTGCAGAGACACCTCCTGCCACCCCATGCAAAGCTGTTTTGAATCGCTTTTGGCTGTCTGCAACCAAAATGACTTGCATTTTCCAGATTCGTCTCTCTCTCTTGGTAATTTGTTTTAGCTTTTTATTCTGAAGCCTTTTAGAGCCCTAAGGAAGCATCAGGGATTGCTTTGCTCTTTGCCAATCTGTGGTCCTCTCTGGAGCGGACCAGGTAGCGGCTCGGTAGCAGGACAGCCCGCAGCCGCAACACGGTCAGGAGGCACAGTCCTGGTGCTGTCCTCCCCCAGAGCAAAGGTTTGGAGGGAGGCAAGAGGTGAAGAAGCATGAACTTCACCCCTGGACATCAGACAGCAGTCGTAAAGTCGTGATGGTTGAAACCAGACTGGAGGCTGGAGGATGGCATCCGCTGCCCACCCAGGCACCATCCGGATAGCGCGATCTGGATGGGGGCTTGAAGCACGCTGCAGCCTGATTCAGAGGCAGCTTCGAGCCATTTAATTTTTTTTTTTAATCCTTAAGTTAAAGGGGGGGGGGCACGAATGACATCCTCGATTGGGATTTTGTTCTGGCTAAAACAATAGCGCCCGGGAAGGCTAGCTCTTCTGCCTTCTGCGCGGTCCTTTTGAAAGCTGAGGCTTTTAGGAGTTTAACATTATGAATACCTTGGGCTCAGTGGCATATGCAGAACAAATGTGAATCAAACACAAAAATAATTCCTTCAAGAATTTTATTTATTGATGTGGTAGCGCAATACTACACTGTTTACAATAGAGAGTTAAGTGGGATTTTGGGTTTGCTGGGAAGTTGACAGCTTGCGGTCCCGAGCAAAATTTCTGCCTTTTGTGGGATGAAAGAATAAAAGCTATGTTCTTGAAATGGTTATTTATAAATGATTTGAAAGTTTGTTCCCTTTCCAGGCTGGGGAGAGCCTGCCAGGATTGCGGTTACTGCAATGGTGAAATTTTGGATGTGAAAAAAATCACAGAAGTCTGTTTGCATTAGAATAACAAGATAAAGAACCTCGTGGAGGCTTGCAGGGGACTCAAATGAAATGCAGTTGTGAACAGATTTCTCTCGCTCCCTTTCTCACGGGTAAAATGTTGGGGATCTCGAACCAAGTCTCTGAGCAGAGGAATCGCTGGAAGAACAGAGATGATTGGAGACGCGGAGCTCGGCCATGACTTTGGGAAGGGGATGGGAGATGCCAGCAGTGAACTGGAGCAGGGCAAACCTGTGGAAAGGGCCAGTCTCTGTTCTGTTTTGCTGCCATCAGTTTTTTTGCAGGCACTGCAGTCTCAGTTCTCTGCCAGCCTGCGCGATTTTCTCTCCCGTCCCCTCCTCAGTCACCCTCGGTGTTTGCTCGCTGGCTTCCAGCCCGCTTGGCCGCGCTTGGGGGTGGTACGTGCGAACATGCAGCACCGGCACTCGGGGGCCAGGGATGAAATCTGTGCCCAAAAGGAGATAATAAACAAATAACAGAGATTTTTTTTTTTTCTTTTTTCCCTATTCTGTGTCAGAGGCTTTTGGCATAGTGTAAATTTGGTGGAGAAACAGAGCTGCTGGGCAGTGGTTGCTGCCTTCTCCATAAGACCAAGCATAGTGAATAATTTGCACGGTAGGAAATCAGACGATGCTGCTGTCACATCCAGAACAGGTCCCTGGTGCCCGACGTGTCCCCTTCCCCACTCAGCCATGATCAACCTGATCCTGCTCTGGGATCGGAGAAGTTTAGCCCCACTGTCTGCTCATGATGCAGTGGAAATGAATAAAAGTCAGGGTTTTCTGTGAGGGTACTGGCAGATGAATGGGGGATGACCCATGGTAATAAGGACGTGTTTGGTGGAGGCCAAATACCTTTTCATGGAGGAAAAGGGATCGAGTGGGTTGTGGAGCGGTTTATTGGCAATAAGTGGTTTTACGGAGGCAGCGTTTTGATTTTGTCCAGCTATTGAAGGAGTAGGTTGCCTCCTCCAGATGTTCATGCTGCAAGAGACAAATCTAAAGGTGAATTCCTTTTTGTGTTTAGTACATACCATGTGCTAATTCTTCAAGGTGCTGTGGTTTGCATTTGTAATGCTGACAGCAGAGGGCTGGATCCCGCAGAATGGGAATGCACTTGCTCTGCGGCAGAGATCCTTGCCCGAGATAGCACGGAGAGCAGCGAGATCCCATAACCCTGGGCAGAGTTTTGACCAGTTTTTGGAGTTTGTGGAAAGAGGTTGTCCAAGCATTTGGACTTGGCAGAGAGGTCATGGTGTTGGATCACTGCCCTCGGTACTTTTTTCTTCTAAAGCGTTGATAATTATGCCCTCTTAGAGGGTGGCATGATTATTTTTCTCATAGGTGGCTCTCGAAAGGCTCAGCTGGATTTCAACAACAATTTCTCGAAGTACGTACAGGCTTTTGCAGTTCTCGTTTTAAAAATTAAAGCATATCTGCTCCTCAGTCCTCTGCAGCTGCCAATGGCACATGGCCCCAGGAGGTGACCTGGGATGCCTGCATGAGGGTGCAGTCTTCCACCCATGGCTGGTGCCAGCAGGCTGGCGTGTGGGGCTGGAGCCTCATCAGCTCGGTGGGGCAAAGTAGGACGTGTCTCCATCCCCTGGTGTTGCAGTGTGGATGGTGTTACCCTTCCTGGAAGGTTCCTCCTCGCTCTGCTTACGTCTGTGTTCAGAGTGGACCGAACCGGATTTGTTTCTGGTGCTGATCAGGGTTTAGTAGGACACCAAAACTAACTGAAAAAGCAGGCTGCTGGCTCCAGCCCAGCTGGGCTGTTTATTTGCTGTTGCTTTGCTTTAGACTCTGTGGTTTTTTTTCCCCAGATCTATTTTGTTGCAAGCCTTGAGACTTGTATAAAATACACTGAAAAGGGGAAAACCCTACGTGAAAAGAGGAGGAAAGGGTTTAGGTTTGGGTCCTGTGTGTGCCACTGCCCTCTCCTGGGGAGTGCTTTGCTGCTCAGCAGCATGCTGGGCTCACTGGGATCTCACACAAATTGCTACCGAATATTGGGATATTTGACCAGAAGCCTGTTATTGTGGTGTTTCCTATCTCTGAACTGCCTTGATCTCAGCGGGGAGCGTGACCTGTGCCAAGAGGACTTCACGGTGGCAGGCGCAGTGGAGTAGCGCTGGCATCTCCTCCCCTGCCCTCCTTTCCCCAGCTATGGGACTGCCTGGTCCAGCGTGGTGTCCCCTAGCCTGCTCCCCCCAGGCTTGCTGGCTGCCATCTACAGCTTTGCTGGGATTAGGAGGCTCCTCTCCTCTGCTCCGTCCTCTCGGTGGGTGCAGGGTGGCCGTGCCGGTAGCAGTGCGGGCAGGGACGGCGGGCAGTGCATGCCGGGGCTGGCAGCACCGTACGGATGAGCCGGGCACTGCAAGCAGGGTTACAGGGCTCGGTGCCTACCTGTGCTTCGACGTGATGGCGTCCAACAGCCTTGTATTTGGCGCTCACACCGCTGGCTGATCTGAGCATCACCGTGGCTTGTCTGAACCCACACGGCTCCTGAGTCCTCTCTTGCTCGGAGCAGGACAAGCCCCTCGTGTCCTCGCTGCCATGTGCATCTCCGAGGGGCATGATGAACGAGCAGCGAGGCGGGCAGCGCAGCTTCCAAGTGGCATGGGTTTGTTTTAAGTTGTGCAAGAATGCAGTGGTGTCAGATGCCAAATATTTGTTTACTTCTTTTAAGATCTAACATAATGAGTTTGTTTACAAGGCTTCAGATAGACCAGAAGGAACCCATTTGATTATTTGGAGAACATAATCTCTCAAACCATTGCTTATACAACAGAATGACCTGGGTAGCTTTTGCACCCTGGTTTTTTTTTATGAAAAAACCCCGAACCTTAGTCTTCCAGTCTCAAAGAATAATTGTATTGTCTCATCATTTGTTGTTGAATCTCTGTTAAATTCTTGTGGATCGTTTTAAGTGTATAATTTGTGGCAGTACTCTGTGTTGTGGTGGACCAAGTAAGGCATTAATAACAGTACATGTGTGGTCACTAAGGAGGTGAACAACCTGCAAAATGGGTCGGCAGTCTGGGCAAGGCTTAGAGAAAAGAGCTTTGTGCAGGTTCAAGGGCAAGAGCAGCTGTGAACAGAGGTTGCTGTGTTTTCTTTTAAATGCTGAAGTACATAACTGAATTAAAAAAACCTGTTCCCCGTAATTTTGTCTATTGTTATATTGTTGGATAATATGAGTATGGAAATAGCCCTAGCTACTGTTTGCACAGGAATATATATTGCATTTCTTATTTAAGAAATAAGGACAGTAGGGATGTGCTGCTTGCAGTAACTGCTTCTTTAGCTCCCACAATTTCTCGTCTCTCCCTGACGGTGGCTCCAACAGAAGCTGCAAAAATCTTAATAAAATTAGGTATAGGATAATCCTTGTGAGTACTGGAAGGGTTTTGAGCCTGATGTTCTCCCGTCTCCTAAGTCATCTGCGTGCAGCTGGGTTCCCCAGTCATCCACACTTACTTGAAATCCTTTTAAGTTCTTACTTCCATCAAGTAAAACTGAGTCTATCTGAAGTGTTTCATCTGTTGTGGTTTTATTATTATAAATTTTTTAAAAAAATTTATTCCCTTTGTAAAGAATCTGAAGCCTCTCAGGTTAATGGAGAACTGTCTTTGAGTTTTGGGAATGGAAGAGTTGTTTTAACTCCTGCCATGTTAACATCTATGCCCATCCTGCACTAGGACTGGACTTTGTAGGATGCCTTGGTCATCTCAATTCTTAATATACCCAGGGCCAAACATTGCCGGTGTTATTAGATCCATGGGACAAGACGATACGCACCCTTTGGTATCTTTTAGGGTCGTGCCCTATATCGCTCACCGGCCTCCTGGAGCCAAGCGATGCTACTTGCACGGCCTCTACTGTATCTGTTGGCAGAGGGAGGCTTGGGCTCATGGAGGCAATGGCTCTTTCTCCTTCCTCCTGGCCAGGGGTTGCCACTGTCCTCCTTGGGAGTGTGTCAGAACAGAGTTGTAGTGCGTGTGTCTTCATTGGGGATCTGCTCTTCACTGACCCTACAAGTGGATTGGAGGAGGTCATCTCCAGACCTCAACGATCCTATGATCTGTGGCTTGCAGGAGAGCGTTATGGGCAGTTTGTCCCTCTGCCGTTGAGCAGTGGGTGCAGTTAGACCGTGTGGTACATGGTGGACAGGGTTGGACTGCACAGGACATTGTACGGAGGACCCAAGGGTGTTGTGATAGGCTTGGCAGCTGCGTGGTGTATCACATTCACATAGACTTGGGATCCTACCACCATGTCATTGCATAGTGAGATGCTGCTTTCTGAAGACAGTGCGTCAAGGCTCCACCTCCAAACCCTGCTGACCCTGGGTCCAGAAGGTTAGGAGTCTTGAGTTGATCGGTGTTTTGAAATATGAGTATTGTGAGACACTAAAACCTCTTGCCCGTTGTTGACTGGCACTCTGTTTATCCCTTTCCCGTGGCTTTTAAAAATCTCATCATCCCACTAAATTGTCTGACCCTTTACTTCTCCCTTGTTCTGTTTTAGTCCCTTGGGAGGAAGCTGGAAAGCCAATCTTTTGACTTTTTATCACGTTTCTTCACTGATTATTGTTTATTTCTCTTATTTTTTGTTTGTTTGCTAATGTTTGCCTCTTAAATACAGAAGCCTTCTCTAAGCCTTTAAATTCCTAATTGGTGGCAGGGTTGAGCTGCTATAAACCGTTTTTCCGCGGGAGCTGGCCGGTGTCCCGACGGCAGTGCAAAACTTGATTTCAGAAGAGTTGAAATTATGGAGAGAGACTTCCCTGGTATTTATGAAACGAGAGCACCGGTATTTCGGTTTTGCTTAGGTGATGGGAGACTTGAGACGAGTGTTCACCACTGGCTCCTGTACCGAACTTGTAAGATAATAAACCAGAAAATACTCATAGAGCCTAGGAAAAAAAAGTTGTCTTGTTTATGGCAGCCTGTGCCAATTTGGCAGGGGTGAGAGGTGGGTGGTGGGGTGTGTGAAGGTGCCTGTTTGAAGAGCACCTTTGAAGATAACTTCCGTCAGGAACCAGCTGCTGACCCGAAGGAGCAGGACAGCCCCTCTCCTGGGGAGTTTGATTTAGCTTCAGACGAAGCAACACATGGTGGGAAATGATGAGATGGAGAGGGAGGCGGCAGTAATGTTGAACTGGATTAGCTACGCGGACACCGCTCAGCTGCTCCAAATTCTTTTTTAGGAGCTGATGTCTGTTTCTGTTTTTAATAATCGCTCCTATTGCATAACTTAAAATGTTTTCCTGTTTTGATGTCTATTAAAATTATAAATTGCAGAAAGCAACCTGGTGCAGCAGCTTGTGCACAGAGCACAAACCTACTTCCAATGTTCAGTTATGTAACTCTACATATTTATAGGTAAAATTGTTCCGTTGTTCTGGGTTTCTGTGTTGCCGGCAGGATTTGCCAAGGAGAAGCAAGGAGAGGTGGCAGACGGGGGAATGAGGAGTTTGTATTTAGGAAGGGAAAGGTCAAGAAAAGACTGTAGAAAGGAGGCCAGAACAGAAGAAACCACGGCGGAGCAAAGTAAAATAAGAGAGCAGGAAGGTTGCCGTATGTTTTTAGGAAGCTGCTGCCAAACCCCAGCGTCTGTATCTCTCTTGGCTACCAACAAAGGTATCTGTGTTATAAATGAAAAACATCAACGCTGTCATTATATTTGTCTTGGAAAAGCGGTCCAAGAAAGGTTTGTTACTGTACCTTGTGTCTTGCATCCTACTGTTTCTGATGACTTCTAGTAGCTCAGACCTTTTACCTCCGGCTTGGAAAGCAACTTCATCTCCTGCTTTCCTGGGAATTTTAACCATCTGATTCCTCTTTTTTCCCCCCTGTCTTTGCACCACTTTCTTCTTGTATCTTACAGCTTTAAAAATTCTTATTGCAGTCTTGCAGCAAGAATTGAATTTCTTGGCATCTAAATTATAACTTATAACCTTCTTGGAGCGGGACCAGGCAGCTGTTAACATTTGCCGCAGACATGTCTGTAGTACTTGCTGCAGAAATATCTGTAGCATTTTCTGTTATTACCTTTCATGATCAGCCTTTGCACTGGAGCAGATGCAGGATGCTCGCACAGTTTTCCCGCTGGCTCTGCAGTGGGGCCGTACCCTTCGGCAGAGGAAAGTGGTTTCCTAACACCTTCAGCTACATCTACAGGACCACAGTCTCTCAGCGTGTTTGTAGAGGGTCGCCCCAGCTCAGGAGCTGCAGAAGGGGTGCAGAACCTCTTTAGAGTTTGGACCGTGGGCTTGAAAATGGACTTGTATGAGCAGAGCACCAGTGAAGATGGTGGGACCATGAAGACCGTCTTGGAGGATGAGACCTAGCAACCTGGCTTGGTGCTACAGAAGGAATATCCTACTGCTCTTTGGTTCCTAACCTGCAATATCCATGGCCTTGTAATCTTGCTGAGGGAGATTTGTGGCTTGAGCATTTATTGGGAACCTGGTGTGTGGGTGATGACAGCTGCGGGGGATTATATTGGAGGGACTTGAGAATTTTAAAACAGCTTTGACAAAAATGTGTGGCCAGAGGAAAGGCCCTCACGTCCTCCTGCAGCCTTGTTGCTCAGCATTTATCCTTTTTAGTATTCCAAAAGGATAAAAAAAGAAGCTGTTCATTTAATTTCCTTCCTTTGAAGAGCCAAAAACAACAGTGTAAAACCAGACACATGTCAGGAAAGAAGTCTTTTCAACCCCTCGCCCCCCTCTAGGAAAGACGTGATTGTTGACATTTTCCTTTGGGTTTCTGCTGTTAACCTAGCTAATCCTAAACAAGAGCAAAATTAGCAAATTAACCTCAGGACATGTTATACACATGTGTCTTACCATTGGGGAAATATAAGGCATTCTCTGCAGAAGTGCTATTTTTAAGAGCAGCACGCGGAGTGACACAGCTGGGGAAAAGTTGCTCTTTGCTGGCTGTGGCGGGCAAGCTGGCAGTGATAAGCTGTCAGGAGGCACATGGAAAGTTTGCCTTCAAGTGGTCCCGAGTGCTTTTCATGATAGCTTTTGGTTTTCCCGTCCTCACGTGACCCTGTGTTGACCCTCCTTTGCGATCCCTCAACTTCTGTGTGGAAATTACAGCCCTTGCGAGTGTCCTTCTGCACATCGTTGGCAGCTTCGTGGAGCCATGCGAGTGGAGCTGCGGAGGACAGGATGGATGAGCAGAGCGTGGAAGTGCAACCACGGGGGCTTGCTGGCTTGCTTTGGGCATCACTGCTGGAAAGAAGTGGTGTTACCTTTCCCCTTCTCTTTGTTCCCCTTGCCTTGTGCCGTTGTGGGTAAACCGAGTGAATTTGGCTGAAAAATGGACTTGAGGAGGAGGAAGGTGTTTATAAATTAGGTGCTGTCTTTGGTTAAGTTCATCACATGAACTTGCCCAGCTTTGATGGGAGTGGAGGGGTCCCCACTGCTCTGGTTGGTTCTGGTTCTTCTGATTTAAGTTGACTTTCAAGCTACAGCCTGAGCAACCACCCATCTGCTGGGGGTTTGCGGTCAAGCCTGGGAATGTCCTTCCAGAAACCTGCTCCTCCCTAAGAGCATTTCTACCCTTGGATCGTCTTCTGTTGGCGCTGCCAGGTGATTTTTGGTTTTAGAACCAAGCCTGTCTTTGGAAATATTAAGACTTTTCGGAACAAACTAACACTGGCGGGCAATGTGACAGGAGGTTTGGAGGAAGGGAAGAAGTCTGTAGTGAAGTGCTGTGTACATCTGGAGACGTTATATAGGTGCTTGAACTCTCGTTATATGAGTTCCTCTCTGTTTTCGGAGCTTAAAAATTATAGGGGAGGGATAAAAACCAACTTATGACTATAGAAATGCAAACAGGAGTAACTTAGCAGGAATAATTTCAGTAATTACTGATCTTACAGAATGATGATAAGGCTCTGTTTTAATGCAGAACATTTTCTGAGATGTCGCAGAGAAAAGGAAACCTTGTAAGTGTCCTCTCCTCTGCCTGGTGTAACTGGCCCTGTAGGACTGTATCAGCAACACCCGCTTCTACGCTGCTTAAGCCAAATTCTGCGCTTAGTCTCCCAGTGAAATTAATTATATTTAGTCTTGCAAATTTGAAGGCAAGAGTTGAGTCTGCGCTTAAGTTACGGTTTCACTGTCACCAGGAGGCTTTTATAAGAAGTTTAACATTTCCAACGTTTCTTGCAGTGAGCAATGGTGCCGTGGTAAGTAGTGTGGTACAGATGGTCTTTGAGAAGGCTGCTTTTGTCCAGTGCCCTAATGATTTTATTTAAAGCTTTCTAGTTTGCTGATGCCTCGTTAGATGTTAGACATGTGAACTGCTGCATCCATACCCTTAGGACTCCAGAAGTGACAGCGCTGGCTTGCAGAAGTTGCGGAGCCCTGGTACGAGAGAATAGATTAAAAAAAACCCTAAAAATTGATCTCAGGTCAATTCAACCTTTGCAGAATTCACTTTTACAGAATAAATATCTGTAAATCCCCTCTGATTTCTGAAAAGGAGTCGCCATTGTCCAAAAATCAAATGAATGTCTGAATCATACAGGATAAACTGGGAATAGTTCAGCTGAACAAATAATGCTTCTCTATAAAATGGAGTGCAATAACATGCAGAGGATTGGAAAAACATGTCAGTGACCAAGAAAAATACTATTGCATCCATATTAATTTTTCATTTTTGGTTAGAAGAGAAACCGTAAGTCACTATTAAACTGTATTTCAAAACTTTATATTCTTTTTAATGCCTCGATACAGCAAACCGTGACTATTTAGGAAAGTGCTTCAGCATGCTTAAGTCACCTTTAGGGGAAATTAAGCACATGCTTAAAGTTGAGTTCGCTCCTAAGCGCATTGCTGATTCCGAGTTTCAACATCCCAAATTACTGAGGCTTGCTGGAAAATAGCTTAAATTTGGCATTAGATTGAAATTTTGTTTTAGAAAACAGTAAGAGCAGAAGAAATATTTCCACTGTGTTCTTAAAATATGGAAGAATATTGTTTTATAGAGAGCTTTTATTGCATTGTCTGCAGCCTGAGAAAATCCAGAACAGCAAAATCACAAATAAGCAGTTTTGATGTAGATCGCTAGCAGTTGGATTTTTATAATTCTTCGTGTCAGTCTGAGCGTAATATATAGAGTGCACGCAGTGTGATTTTAAAAACAAGGTCCCTCGCAGCTTTAAATAATTATTTGAAATAAAAAAAAATTAAACCGGCTTTCTTCCATCTCACTTATTCAGTCCATGCGCTCGTTTGCTGTCCCTGGGCGGGCAGCAGGGATTAGTGGTGCAGGGTGCGTTACGGAGAACGAAGCTTTCGCTCTGCTCTTCTTGCCCAAGATTAAAGTATACAAGTTTCCCTAGTGGGTTTTTCTCACTTAAAAAAAAAGAAACAACTTCTCTGTAATAGGGACGTGTTTACAGGAACCCTGCATGGGAGACTTCGGGGCTCTAATTCGGGCTGTCAGAAGATGCGAAGCGTCAGCGGTTGCGACGGGGTTGGGAGCAGCGAGAGCCTGGAGGTCCTCTGGTCGAAAATTGAAACGTTACAGAACTGTTGAGAAGCTTTGAGGGGAAGGGAAAGAGGAGAAGTTTTGGTATTTGGGGAGGGAAGTGTTTAGTGGATGGGATTGATGGTTTTTATTGTGCCGAGCTCCCTAGGTCTGCTAGCAGGAGCCCGCTGGCAGCGTGGGGGGCAGAGGCAGCTCCTCGGGATGCTGGCAGCGGGCGAGCCTCCTGCTGCCTGAAATTCCCTCTGGTTTTTTCCTGCCTCGCCGGTGGCTGACAGCCCGAGTTTCCGTGCTGCCGAGATGTGTCTGGAGGGAAAGTTCAAACTGTTGATTCCCGTCTGGTTCAGCAGCAGGGGACTGGGAGCAGGGGGTCGGACTGCTGACGGGGCCGGTAATGAGATCTGGGGTCGTTGGTCTTGCTCCTGCCTTTCCGAGGGGCTCGTCAAGGGGGTTTCTATCAAGACAGCAGGCTGGATCGTCCAGGGGGGATGGCTCCATCTGGTACGCACAGCTCTTCAGCAGCGAGAATCTTGTTTTTTGGAGCAGTGTCAGGGCTTAGTGTTGCCTCTGCCTTTGACCCGAGATGATGGAGGAAAATCTTCTGCAGGGGAAATAGATAAAACCAGGGCTGCTCCCCGTTCCTGCGCATCGAGTGTGGCACACGGGATCAACCCCAGCGCAGCCGGAGCACGTGCACACAGACGCTTCTCGGGGCTGTGCGCCTTGGGAGAAAGCATCTCTCCAGATTGCGCTTAAAGGAGCATCTTTATGTATTTATGGTGCCACACACAGACCAGCAGAGAGCCTTTTCCAGGCGGTGCTGAGGGCTTGGTTGTCTGCAGCTGTCTTAGGAAAACTATCGTTGTCTCTGTTCTATGGAAACGCACAAGCTGAGGTACAGAGTTCATTGTACCAAACCCAAATGTCAGGGTTTTGCTCGCTGTTCCCACAGTCTCTGCGGCCTCTGGCTACGAAGAGATGCGTGAGACAGTGGCCTTGCTGTGAAAGAGCAGCAAGGTGTTTAGCAGATTTTTGTCTCTCCGCTTATTTCTAGGCTGCTTGGCTGCCTTTTTTAGTCAAAAGGTTTGTGGGTTTTATTTTTTGCCCTTTTTTTTTCCCTTCCCCAGCTGTTAGTCCATTCTAGGCATTTGTCTAAACTCAGTTTGACGTTGCTCCCGCCAGCAAATGTTACTGCGTTCCCCATCACTCAGGAATTTGGTATTTAGCAGTGACGGACACAGCTCTCTCGCACTTTACCCAGACAGCGCGTAGGCAACTGCGTCCTCTCCTTCCCTTCCATGCCACAACTGCCAAGGAGCAGTAGACAAGCTCCCCACCCTGTAAGGTGAAGTGTCCTCTGAAATCTCACGCATCCCCGCTTTGCTAACACGAGCGAGAGGTACAGCGGGTGAGCGCCTTAACTAAAAAAATCCCCTGACCTAGGAGCTCTCTCCCTAAATCATTTTTCTCGTGGAGTTGTGGGGAGCTTGGGTAGATGAGCTTTCGTCCTGAAGACTTCAGGAGAGCTTTGCACAACCTCGGTTTATCTGCAAACCTCCCAGTTATAGCCAGACAATCTAAAAAAGACTGGGGGTCATTGGTAAGTTAAAGAGACGGCTTGAAGCGCGGTGGGACTCATCTCTTTGCAGCGGCGCGGGTGCGAGGCGCTGAGCAGAGGGCTGGAGCTGCACTCTGCTGCATCTCTCATTTTGCAACTCTTAGCCTGTCGGGTTTTAACGTGGCTGCAAACAGATCTAGGCAAAATGAAGTCAACGAGCTCCGAGAGCATATTCACTTGTGTGTGCGGGGGAAAGCGCTTTGCTTCTCTGCAGCTTGTGCTTTCAGCACGGTTCTGGAGCCGTAGCTCGCTCTCATGTGAAGCAGCTTCTGGGAATGCAAAGATATGAAAGCTGCCGTCCAACATCTACATCAGATTGCAATAAATTTTTATTCCTCCTCCTATTTCTCACTTCTGAAGTTGGGAACAAAAACAACTTCGTATAAATTATGTTCCTAAAGGAGACTTAACTTCCTACTTTGCTATTTATAGATGGCTCTTTCTTCATGCATATGGATAACAGCTTTATTTTCTCATCTTCAGTAGCTTCTGTTTGATCTCATGGGTGCTCCTTGTGCATCTTCAAGAAACATGGCTGAATAATTTATCCGTTCAAGACTCTGAACAGAAAGTTTAAAATTATTTCTGGAGTACCTTAGATTCATGTGTAAATGAGGCTTCAGAAGTTCAGGGTCCGCGTGGAAGACTAGTGCTACCTGGTTTTGTCCTTGTCTTCAAAGGATATTAAAAAAACAGAAAGCTGGTCAAGGAAGGGAAAGAATAATCCCAGTAATATTGGAGCCAGTTGGCAATGTTGGCTTTTGACCTTAAAGTATGTTGCTCTGTGCTACAGTTTGAAACCCGTTTAGATATTCCTGTTATCCTCAATGTGTATCCTTGTATCCAGCAGTACAGCTTGAGATGTTGTCAGCCCTTGTTTTTTCAGCTAATCGAACAAAACCCAACCAAATTTGGTTTGCATCTTCACAGCTGTAGCGACATAGGCTGAGTGACCTCACTGCCAGACGCCAGCTCAGAAGAGCAGCAGAGTCATTCAGGGCTTAGCGTGGTCCAGAAGAAGATGCCACGGAGAGAGAACGTAGTATTTGCTGGCTTTGAACCGAAGCATTCATTTTGGGTAACTCTTGTCCTGCTTGTGACTAATGTAACGGCATTTTGGTATTTGCGTACAAGAAGGAGTTGGGCTGCCCAGAGGGAAACTCCTCTCCTGCGGAGAATGAAGCTCCAGCCCTTATTTACCTGATATTTGCCCTTTGCTGCTTCTGTCCCAGGGGAAATCAGCTGTGGTCTTGCCATGGACTGAGCGTGTTTGCAGCACGCTTGAGGCGAGATGAATTGGGAACCGGTGTTGCAGAAGGAATAACCTCTCCCTGGTGCCAGGGCAAGGAATCGGCCTCATTGGCCATTTGATCTTTTTGCTGACATCTAGAAGAAGTGTGGAACAACTTGGATCCCTTCCTAGAGTGCAGCTACGTGTCCAGCCAAAGGGTCGAGCCTGCAATACCCCATTAGCGTGTTCGAGAAGGTTTGGGAAATGTTTCCCTACCCAACAACTGTTATTATCACCTCTCAGGCATTAAAACTTCCTCATGCTTCTTGGTTTTACCCAGACTGAACTCTTGCAGGAGGGGTTGGTTTGCTTCCCATGTTAGGGGAGGCCTCCTGATGATTGCCATGTCAATGTAGAGGTGGTTTTATGATTGGAAGCTTTTCTAGATTTTTTTTTTTTTTTTTTAAAAAGAAGATAGATACTTCTGTCAGCAGTTGTAGTGTCAGCTTCCAGAGTGTACTTGGGAAATAGTCTTTCCTTTGTTAAAATATCATCAGAACCTGGTCCTTGGGAGCACTGACAGGCTCAGAGCAAGGAAGCCGCATCTCTGATGCCATCCCGCGCAGCCCTGCGTGTTCATCTGTTGGACGTGCCTCCACAAATTGATCTAAAATTGCCACAAGTATGGTTGATACCTTTTTTAGTAGAAACCTTATCCATACCTTAATGCCTAGGGGAAAATGCTTCCCCTGGAGTATCTTGCTTTGGACTCCTGCGTTTAAGGAAAGATTCTGCGTTGAAGAGTAACACAGTGAAAAAGCTTGAAATTTTATTTCTTCAGATAAGGCCCCTGATGGAGAAGGCTGTTCTTGTGAAGATCAGAAATGACCCTCAGAGGTTTGGTTCCTTCATTAAGAGAATTCCCCAGTCGTGTGGTGCAGTAGGTTGTTACGGCTTTTCTGTTGTGTGTCTCATATGAATGCTGTGCTTGGAAAAAGTGGATTTACTATAATTCAGTCAAAGGGAGCTGTGTTAGTTCTTTCCCTGTCAGTGATGTATGGGTTTGATGTGGTCTTCAGGCTGCTGGCAGGATGGGTGATGATGCTCTGACTTCATTAACAAAAGCTACATTTTTGGAGACGGGAGCTGTGCTTTGCTGAGGAGCCCCCGCGCGTGGAGATATGGGGATCTTCAGGGGATTGAAGTGTGTCCTTCTAGTGTGGTTCTCTGAGAGCTCATTTGCTTCTGTAATTTTTTCAATTTTCATAGTTCCTTCAAGATAGACTACATCTCTGAGAAGGGGAATAAAAAGTTGAACGGTTTGATCTAAAATTGAAACATTTTGCAGAGCCTAATTAAACAAAGTCATCATTATTATGTAAAACCCTGTCCCAGGCCTTCAAACAACTTCTTAAATACCAGCTTTGCTTGAGAGCCGTGCCTAATCACCCCTTGAAAGAAGCAGGGAGCGATGGGTGTTGAAAGGCAACGGTTCGAGCTTGGCGAGGGAACCCAGCGACCACAAGTGTTGAAATTTGCACGGAACACGAGGAGGGCTTTGATCAAAACACAGCCCAAATTTCCACAGCTTGGGACTTGACCAAGAGCACTAAGCTAGCAACAGTGAAAGAAGGTTTTGGAGAGACTTCAGAGGTTACAACGGCAGTGTGGCAGCCTGTAATCTCAATAGAAAACTGGCTCGATGTAATTAACAACATAGCAATGTAATCCATGTCAGGACAATCCCTTCCCTCTCCTCCTGAGAACCTCTGGGCTCTTTGAGTCCTTTAGTTTCTTCCAAACGGGGTCATACGTTGAACGCAGAAGAAGAAGAAGAGGTTGAGATGCAGCCAGGGGAACGTGGAAAGGATTTTGGCATGAGTTTTCCGGATGGAAGGTCTTGATGGACACCTTGTTTTCTCTGTGAAGGATGATGTAGAAATAGAGCTGCAGAACTTAAAGAAAAACAAATGTCATTTTAAGTGTCCTGCGCTTTTTTGAGGCAGGCTTGGGACAGTGCTCAAAATTTGTTACAGTTTGGTGAGAGCTGAAAAAGCAAGTAATAAAGTATTCTGTAGCTGCACCAATGGTTGAGTTGGTTAATTGGTAGAAGTGGGTATGTAAATATGATGATCCAGTCTTGATTATAATTTGTCAGGCTCTTTAGTTAAGGTAGCGTGGCTTTTTGAGGAGTAGTGACAGTCAACCCCCTTAGGTAATCCACTCAAGATTTCTGAACCGGCAGCAAGTCTTCCTGGGCTCACGACCCTTTGATCTGCTGTTACCTTTATAGTTAATGTTAATTCATAGAATGTTTAAGTGGACTGTAAGTAGGATTAGCAGCAGATGAACATTAGAAAAATGAGGGATGGCTAAAGAAATATCAGTTTATTCCTGAGGCCGGGCCAGGGCATGTGAAGGTGGGGAAGCCGCTGGGCTTGGGCCACCCCACAGGGAAGACGACTGCTGTACTGAAGCTGAAGGGAGGAGGAGGAGCACAGCCACCAGCTGAGCATCTTCTAGACGTGACTGCAGCAGTTGGCTGCAAATGGGGACAGTCTTTCTGGATTGCCTTGAGCAGAGCTTTGGGTGAATTTTCTCCTGGTGGCTCTTGCTGTTGTGTTACTATGAAATGCCTTTGCATCCTCAGCTGAGACATATTTGTGTGCCAGTGAACTTTGCTGACATAGATGTGGGGGAAGTGGGTGTGTGGGGTAGTGACTCCAGCACCAAATGCTTTGCTCGAGTAGGTGGTGGGGTGGTTCTTCCCTCCCCGCAATGTTTTTTCTGTTCTGAGGGTGTAAAAAGTCATGCTTATAATTGGCCTTCAAATTTCTGAAACAGAGATTCAGGTTTTTAGGCTCTAAAATGTTAATGTTTAGTGTTTAACAGACAGGCTTGGGTCTAGTGGTCATGCTGTGCCCACTGATTCAAGAGAAGCATATACTGTGCAATCAGTAAATTATCCACGTGAGCTGTCTGTGCAGCTGCAGAGAAGAACATTTAATTAATACTGAAGCAATTATCTCGACAAGTAAGTCAAACTCAAAACAATAACATTTTCCCAGTTGCTGTGCGGTAGCCAAATGGTAATGCAGACTGTTATTAAGGGCTTGGCTTGCCACTCTTGGAGGTTACTGGCAGGTAATCAGTGTATTTTTCCCATTTGGAGGTCTGGATTTCGGTGTTCTGGCAATAAGGCCCACAGGGATGTCCAGTAGATGTTTCAGTGTGAATGGAAGAGGTTTTTTTTATTCCTGCTAGGAAATATATCTTGCTGTTGCCAAATACCAGCATGCAAGAAATCTATGTGCTATGGGGTCTGTTTGGCGACAGATGGAAAGCTAAACCAGAGAGGAAGCTTTCCAGAGCTTTAATGTAGACTCTCACGATTTGGTAAAACACGCTGTGCTGGTAACCTCATTGCTGTCTTCCAGTATTGCTGCTGCTTTAGGTCATCTCCCCCCGTGCACAAGCCTACCAGGCTGATCGTCGTTGACAGTGGTGGTCTACGTGGGGTTCAATAGGTGGGTCTGGTGTGGTGAGGCTCTGTGCTGTCCAAAACCAGAAGTAATGAGTTGCAAATAGTGAATGAGGTCTTGTCCTGCCAACATCCCTCACCCTCTGCCTACATTGCAGCTCACATATTAAGGTTTTTTTTTTCCTGCTCTGGAGCGTTGACTCTTGGTGAGGGGTTGCTCCCAAGGACCTAATGAAAAGTTGCTGCATGGGTCTGTGGCGTTGCGTCTGTGAAGGCAGAAACTGCTGGTGGAGCAAATCCGCAGGGGCTGTTGTAAACGGGGAAGCTGAAGGAAGCTGAAGGAAGCTGCTCCAGCGGTGCCCAGAGGTAGCACGGGGATTGTGGCCGTGAGCGCAGTGGAGAGAGGGAGAACGTCAGCTGTGGTGATCTGCCAGAGCTGGATGCAAAATGTGGTGGATGCAGAAGCAGTGAAAGAACCGAATCTGGTCCCTGGTGTGGCCAGGAAGGTCCAACAACCCTGGTCCAAGCTTCAGTATCTTTTTATGGGAGAAGGACAGGAGAGGGGCTGTGGGGCAGCGGCTGTATTCCCTGTGCTACGGGTTGTGTGGGACCGTTGTTCAAAGCTTGGTGTAACCAGGGTGCGCTTCCTCCATGTCAGACTTTTTGGCTGTTTGCCTCACTAGGTTGAACTGCTACTCCTGTGTAGTGGGAGAAAGAAATTCAGCCTGGCCCCTGATGCACAGGGCACTGTGTGTCCGTAGGGAGTATGGTGTCTTCTCCAAAGAGCGTGCTGCACAGGGGGAGGAGGAGAAGGAGGGAGCTGCCACGTGCTCAGACGGGTGATGACTGCCAGCGTCCCGTGGCAGCAGTCCATCCGTGTGTCCTGCCTGTCCTCCGTGCCCTTTCAGCCGACTTCACGCAGTTTCCCGACTTTCCAGCTTGATGATGTGACACCACAAGGAAAACGTGCTGCTTCTTCTTTCCTGTCCACTCTGTAACGTCTCCATCCATCACCCGAGTTAACGCTGCAGCCCTGGGGTCTGTGTTTGAGCTGGCAGAACCCTTCAACAACAACCAGAACGTGGCAAGGGTTGGGGGGGCTGTGAACCCCTCTCTGATCTACCTGTGAGCTCCGCAGTGAACTTCTCGAGAGACAAATTCCTGACAGAGGTAGGCCCGACAGGGTGTCTGTCCCAGATGGTGGATCTGGTTTAAATAAAAGCAGTGGAAAATACCCAATGTTCAGTTTAGCTTGCGAAATGAGAGCAAAGTGTGTTTTGGTTTGGTTTGGTTTTTTTTTTGTTTTCCCCCTTTGCCTTTTGCTCCTTTCTTCCTCCTCCTCCTTTCCCTTTCCCCTGAAGTCCGATTTTAATGTGGGACTTGAACAAGAGTTAGAATTTGGAGGTATTAAGGAGGTGCCCTTTAGTGTTCTGCAGTATTTTTTCTGTTTGTTAGAGTAATCCCAAAGTTTTAGAAAGGAGGGGAGGGTTGGAGATTTAGAATAATCTATCTTTCACTGTGACAACGTAGTGCTGGCTGTAGGATAGAAATGCTCGACTGGAGCACCTCAAAGCCTGGTGGTGGGAGCAGCCCTTCCAGAGCAGTCTTTTGAGGGCAGGGACGAGCTTCTGTTGGGAGGGTTCAACCTCCAGGCACGTGTCTCTCGGCCAGACTTTGAGATCGGGATCCGGTTTGCTGAGTGCGTGGATTAAATCACAGTCACTGCGTGGGAAAGCTTTATTGATCCATTAAAAGCTGCATTTGAATAAAATGCCCAATTTTTTTCTCTCGCTGACCCGTGGCTACCTTAAAGGGACGTGTATTTCTGAATATAGACAGTGTTGAGAAGTGTTTAAATGGAGCACCGAGAATTGTTTTTACCGGCAAATCTTAGTAATTGCTTTGTCCGCATCTGATGCGCTCTCCGTTTTCCCAGTGATAAAACCAAGCAGACGAAGAGGTTTGGATTCGTAGCTGAGTCTTAGAGCAACTCCGCTTTGGTCTACAGCTTTGAGGTAAATCAGTTGATATAAAATTAAAAGTGATGCCACCTCTAAGGATGTGTATGCACCTTTAGGGAGTCAATGTTATGTGAGTTTTCATTTAAGCCCTTAAAGTGTAAAATGACAGTTTGGGGGTCCTCAGCTAAGGTTGTGCAGGATTTTTTAATGGTTTGGTGCCTTCAGAAGACCTCTTGTGGTCTATCAGACAATGCTCAGTGCTCAGAAACAATTCTTCCTCGCTGCAAGTGTTCTGGACATCTCCTTCTCTGAGACTCCTGTTTTTTTCAATTATTAACTCTAATTTTTAGCACCTGAGATCCTATCGATCCTTGGTAGGATAAGGTAGGGTGTGAGACCACCTTCTAGACAAATTCTCTGCCTGTAGAAGAAGTGACTGCCCGGCATGGTCCAGTGGGTGAGTTTGGGAATCTGAAACTACACGATCACTTCACAAGTTTGTTATGGCTAAGAGCAGGTTGGCCACAATGCCAGATCCTGTCTTGGTTATTATCAACCTGTCTTGGTTATTTTTCTCCCCTTGAGTTCCATGTACGTACTCTAGGATGGCTGGACAACTACCAAATGAGACCTGTTCTAGTATCTGAAGACTGTAACCTTTGTGGAAGTCTTAGAAGGCTCAGGAACTAGATGATAGGAAACGAGATGAAATCACCACAAGTTATTTTTTGGTTGAGTTGCAAAAATGGCATTTGGCAGAGCAACCTCTGGTGTAGCTTGTGAAAGAAGCGGAGGCAGCTCCATCGGCAACGGGTCAGTTATTTTGTTCTGCATTTGATGTATGTTTTGTGGTTAGCATTTTTTGTCTTCCTTCCCTCTCTCCCCCTTTAATTTGTGCTTTAAATCAAAGATCCCAGTAGCTGTGGTTGTAGGGTGTGGGGAAGTAAGTAAAATAAAACTAGATATGCAACATAAAGGACCCTTCTGTGCTGCCTGCGAGAGCGGGGCTGAGTGGTTACAAGTCATCCATCTCGTCTTGGTTGATTCGCTCCAGAGAAAACCTGTGCCTCGAAATTCTCCAGGCAGAAGTGAGTGAAATGTGTGATTATAGCCTCTTGACTTCCACAGCACACTGCAAGGGTAGGGTACCGTAAATTAAATGATTCTTAAGCAGTCGTTTTCTCTAGCTGTAATCGGGATGTTTCTTGTTAGCAGGGTCAGAGCAATCATTGCACTCGCATTTGACTCCTGCTCTGCTTCATTCATTTCACGTACCTGTAAGTATGTGCTTGGAGATGAAGGACAACCTTGTTTTTGGCTACTGGGTTTGTGAAGCAACAGGCAGTTTTACCTCCTTGTCTGACTGTTGCTTCACCAATGCCATTTTCTATTCATATGTGTTTAAAAGGATATGAAATACCACCATAATGACCTTAAATGAGCACAGGGTTTGGAATAAAAGCAGAATGTTTGCTGTCTGGGGTGTTAATATTGGATGTTTATTATCTGGATAGGTCTTGTTAGGATCGGGTACTGTTAATGCTACGGATGCTAATGTGAGCACGGCGTTCATGTGATGGACAGAAGATCACTTTGTCACTCCACTTACCACCTGCCGTGACTAGTGCACTGCCACTAATATTTGCAATAGTTACATGTTAATTAATACAGCGGTGAGTGTTCTCTGCGATGCGCAGATGTCAGATGACACTTATCTACTATTGCTCCCAGTAATGAGGAAAAAGGAATAATAACCTATCTACAAAGTGAGCTTCCATCAAGGAAGGACCATAAGGTCCATGAAGGACCTGGGAACAAAAGCATTTAGAGCTGAAGGCAGCAATGGTTGAAGAGGAGAGAAGTGGTCTGTTACTATAGACATCGGTGTAAGGTGGGAACGAGCAGCATCTCTGCTGGATGCCATCTTCTGTGGAGCAGTTTGGAGCCGGCTCCTTCAGCGTCCCGTATCACCGCGTCTTGGATGAGAGTTTCGTGTCGGCAAAGCCCGAGCTGGCGGAGTGGAAGGTGCAGAGCAGCAGCAAACGGCGCTTGAGGGGGAACCTGAGGGAAGTCGTTAGGAATTGCTATTTAAAAACAAAAAACAACACGTGGAGAGGTGCTAGAGTTGTCGTACTACAAATATTTTGAAGGTAAAAATAGCTGTATTGAAAAGATGTAGTGTGTGATCCACAATCTCCTTGCAGTTGGCTGCGTCAGGGAATGGATCAGAAGAGAAACTTTTAAGGGAAGTCGTGTGTTTTCCGTTGTTCTGGGCTTTTTAGCTATACCTTTGACTTCCACACGCTTTTCCATTTTTCTTTGACCAAAATGATTTATTAAAAGGTTGCCCTGACTTTGCTAACTTGCTGTATACAGCTGGCATTATTTCACTATAGGCACCGACCACTCGAAACTCGATGTATTTAACGTCCCTGTATCTAACCGTGCCCCTGCGTGCTGTGAGCCCTCAACTTCAACGTTAGTTCTGAGTAAGTGGATAGGAGATGTGAGACCATAATAACCAGTGCTGACATTATACTCTTCTCTGTATTCGGAGGTGTTCTATGCGACCCAGAAATCTAAGAACTTGTCTCTTGGCCGCTAAAGACCTGTTGATGCTTATTAGTTTAATCTGTGTCTTCCTAAATTACCGCCTGAGTATTTGCTTTCTGGCTGGCAGAATTTGTGGTGTAGTGAGGGTAGGACACAAGTGGGGGCAAGAAACAGCCCGGGGAAATGTAAAACTTCAAAATTGTAGAAGGTGAAGGTTGCTCACATCAGGTTCAGAGTTTTTTTCTACATCTGGTATAAAAGAAGGCAATAATGTCACCTGTAGAAATACTGTCTTAGGTTGCCAAGCATTAGAGGTGCCCCTCCAAGATCCTGAAAATCAGACTAAAATGAAAAACCCATTCATTTGTTCTTGAATAGGCTTCCAGGTCCTGAAGACCTGCAGTGGCTCAGGTGTCCCTGGTGCTAGGTTGGACCCCTTTTGCTGTGGGTCGCAGTGAAGGACCTGCTTCGTTTCTGTGTAATCACTTTCTCTTCAGCCCTTGGACCTTGGTGCAGGTTTCCAGGGTAAGGTTTTGTACGTCAGTGGGTTTGCTGTAAAGATTAAAGAACGCCTTGCGGAGAGGTAAGCTCGCTCCAGAGAGTCCTGTGCTTAATATATGCTTTTTAATGCTGTTACTAAAGGTTTTATTTATTGGCTGTGAGGTTGAAGCTACTGATGTTGGTGTAGCCCGGTGAGTGGGGAATGAGGATAATTACCAGGAAACTATTATGTGGCCTTCAGCAAAACTGCTCTCCCTTCTTGGCTGGTTGTGCTGCAAATCTCGGAAGGAGACCTCATTCCTCACCGTGGCTGAAAGAGAGAAATTGCAGAGTAAGCGTTTTCCTGTATGGCGGCGGAGCGCTGGGGTGTGCCGAAGGGGTTGGTCTGCGGTAGCTGCCTTAACTGGACATGACTCAGAGGCCCTTCTGGACCTCTGGTCTGTTGGGTTTTTTCTGCTAGTAAACCATGATAAATAATTACGTGCTTTGTTCAGCGCACACTTATTGCTTCCATAAGACAACTGCAAAATACTTCACCAAAAAAGTGATGTTCGACTGCGTGGGGCTTTTGCCACACCTCTGCGTGTCTGCAGTGTCTCTCAGCTTGCAAACTTTGTATGGTTTGCACAATTCATCCTGCCTTGCACATCTGCTCTGGTTCCTCCAACGCCTTTTCAGGTGTGAGGATGCCTTCAGCCTCCTCTCGCTGCTGCCTTGGTGGTAGCGATGTTTCCTCTCTCAGGCTTTGGAAATACGCTTGGGTTGTCCTGTAGGTGGTCGGCTGGGGTCCTGTGTATCTATGAGCCCCACCAGCAAGCAGAGATGTGGCAATTTTTTTCAAGGCACTGGATGAGGTATTGGAATAAGTCACCGATACTTGATGGATCCAGTATCTTGGAAGAGCACCAAGAATTTAAAAAATAGATCCAACTACAGGGTCTGTTTCAGATAAATATCTGAGTTCTTTTAAGGGGTAAAGTTCTTGATTTATTAATTGCATGTCATTAATATCTGCAATTGCAAATCAGAAGTCTAGTCTGGAAGGTGCTTCTCGTGTCGTATGACTTTTTTTTTTAGTTGGAATTTTGTAGGCTTTTTTTAATACCCTATTAGCATGTGGTCAGCTTTTCCCTCTCTTCCACTGTGTTTAGGAGGATTTTTCTGTCTTATTTGCTGCTAGCAGGATTTCCTGAGATGTAGTCTCAGAGCTGCTGGTCTGAGCGCAACATTCAGTGCTTCAGCTGCCTCCTAAGGCACCCTTAAAAAAGCCAATCCAAACCCCAACACCCAAAAAAGCTTCGTCTGAAATACGTTCCTGCACTGTTGTGATTAGGAATTATGGTCTACTTGATTTCTAGACATCTGTTTTAGTCTCACTACCAGTATTAGACTGTTAGGAATTCTTGGTTTTGTCTAACAGATTTTCTTCTTCCCCTTCTAATTTTTCTTTTTTTTTGTTTTTGGAGTTTTTAAAATTTTTTTTTAATTTTAGGTGGTAACTTTTAAGTTTGCTGCCACTTACTACTAAAAATGGTGGTAGAAAATAATCCCCTTGCCATCTTAGGAGGAGAAGTAATATAAGAGAGTGTAGAAATAAAATTGAATAAAAACTTTGAAGGCCATCCAGGACACAAAGAAGGGTTCGTTTCTTTGAAGATGTGGAAAATTACAGTTCAGTTGGAAACCTCAGTAAAAACCAATTGGAAAGTATTGTTTATCAGAAGTGCTGACCAAATGTGAACTTCAGGTCAGGTCGCTGAATGCTGGGTGGTATCTCCCAAAAATCATGCAGCGGGATTAGTAGCACAATTGAGTCAGAGGCATCGCTTTAGCCGAGTTTTGGTGGGGGCTTTGTTTGTATCATGCAAATATGTGGGAATGTGCATGTGGCTGGTGATGTGTGAAGTATGTTCTCAACACATGCCTGTGAAAAATTTTTCAGACTTAACTTGAAGCAGAGGTGCGTGATTTGGGGATGTCTCATAAATTGGAGATATGGGAAGAAGTAAAGTGGCCAGGGAAAATAAAAATTGATTTCTTATTCATCCAGTTGGCATTCTTCCCACCAGATCTTTGGCTATCTGAAAACTGTGAGCACTTTTTCAAAGGTTATTGATTGTAGGTGCAATTATATTTTTAAGGTTATTCTTTTCTTTAATGATAGATACAGTCTTGTCCAATTCCCATAGTCACGTTGATCTGCAATCTCTTGAGGCTGAGTAAGATCTTCACACGTGTTTCCTTCTGTTGGTTTTAGGCTTGGCGTTCGTTACTGCTACGTCTTCTGTATAACAGTATAGGATTGCTTAGTTCACATTCAGCTCGTTTTCCCCTTATTAAATGTTTTGTTGTGATGGCTAATCTGCTGCTCATGAAGAAAGAACTGGAAAAATCTTCCTCTTGCAGAGCAGTAGTCTTTCTGTTATCACATGAGATGGATATTAAGTCCTTCTGGTCATGTATGGCTCTTAAATGTTTTGCTTCTGCTCGCTCTTCGTCGATGAATCTGTTTTCAGCCAGGCATGGTTATCCCAGCAGCTTTGAAGAACATGGCAGATAAGTCGATACAAGATGCTAAAGGACACGGTGGGCTGGTTTTACAGATATACTAAGGAAGGAGTGGAAGTTAGAGGTACTAAGAGAAATGCTACTGAAGGTCTTTTGGAGACACCTCTGGGTACATAAGGTGTCTGGGTAGGATGGAGTAAAGAAAAATCTTTGATGTGAGATCAATTCCAGTGGACCTTAGGGTGTCCTAAAGGAATCACCTTTTTTATGGCCAAAATTCATGTGGGAACAGAGGGACCTAGTTTTTTCTCTGACAAATTAAAGTAGCAGAGAACACCTCTGCTTGGAATGTTATCGTCTAAATAAAATTTTTAATTCATCTTTTGACCTGTCCTCCCCAGTTGCCGCACCTTGGAGGACGTAGAATAGTACGGGCAAAAATTACAAGGGAGCCCCGTCATGAGCATTACTGAACGTACTCATGGCGAGTGTTAGTTTTATTTCACCTGCAAAGCATCACTTCATGCCACACAATATTTGCCTTTGTTGAGCATTTTATACAGATGTTGTCCTAATATTGCTAGAGTTATTCATGGTTTTGTTCTACAAAGATGCGACAATTTGAACCTTCATCGGGATTAGGGTTGGGAGACAGGTTTTATGATACAAGGCTTGAAGAACTTAATATCTTTAATTTATCAAAGGGGAAGGAGGACTGCAACCTCTACTTCTCTGGGTGTCTGTTAAGAAACACTGGTAGTAGCTGCTGTTTTAATGTAAGCAGCCAAAGGTTTGATAAGATGCAATGGCGAAGGTCAAGGCTGGGTAAAGGCATGGGAGCGTAATGAGCTACTGGAACAATCCATCAAGATTTGTGGTGGACATTGCATCATCCCTGGAAAACCTTTAAAATGAGAATGGCTTGTTTCTTGTAAAAGCTTTATGTTCCAGTTCAACCACAACTACTGACCTTGATGTAGGTATTAATTAGTGGACGACTCCTCGTCTGCGTTGTTCAAGATGTCAGACTACCTGACTACTGGGATCTCAAAATTTTATGCCTATAGGAATAATAGATTCATACTTCATGTTTTTCTTCTTGTGGCAAAGACCAAATTAAAAAAAAAGAGGAGTTTAAAGAAAAAATAAGTTGAATACAGATCCGGCAGCCAAGGGTTTTGGTGTTCTGATTTTGACTCTGATAACTCTCGTTGTGTGGCCTTGGGCAAGTTATTAATCCACGTGTGCCTCAGTTTGCCAATTTGTCCGATCCGGATAACTTCACTCACCTAACAGGATGACGTGTTTTTAATGTGCTGTTAATGTAAATGTGGAATAATTATGAGCTTTTTATGACTATTTTGTGTACGACAAAGGAGAATATTTGTATTTAGAGGAGATGCCCATTTTCCAGACCTACTTCATTTAACTCCTGGGAGATGGTTTGACTCTTCAAAAGAGGATTTTTCTTGACTTGGGGCCACCGCTGTGGTACTCTGTCCCGCCAAGTTCAATGTTCTTCTGGATAGAATAGAATGTGTTTATGGATTTTGATGAAACTTGAAAATTCTTGGATTGTTAAACTTGCTGTGTTACGGGAAAATGAATCAAGTTCTGACTCACGGAGGACGACTGACCTTGGGGGGAGAGGGCAGCGTTGTACACACCACGGTTTGGCTTAGTAGGAAAGTATTTCTTTGGTTGTCTCTGGCATGTATTTATTCTTGTTGAATTATTACCATTGCCTGCTATCAGATGGAACCATTAAGGATGAGACATGGTCTTGGTACCCCTCTCTGAATTTTCACTCTTTGTTACTATATATATATATACACATACATTTCCCCCCCCCCCAAACCAACCATTTCCAGGCTTAAGGGTTGTGTGCTTGTTCTCAGTCCAGACCGAGGTGTTTGGGCAGCTTAAAGGACAACAGTTTTTCTATAGGAAAAGTTCATTTTAAGCAAGAAGATTGCCATCTACATTTAAAAGTTCACAAAATCCGCAAGGTCAACAGACCAAACCCAGACAGCGCACAGTGGGGGTCAGTTGTCTCCAGATAGATTTACTAAAGGTGGCGAAACAACCTCAGGTACGATGCTGTTGATTTTCTCATCCCATAGGCTTTGAAAATCTGGCATTCCTGCAATGCTGGTTGAACATTTTTAAGTGTAACCTAACACAGCTCTTAAGAGAAATCCCTTCCATGCTCCTTCTCCCTTTGGGTCCGTGTGCCATGTTCATCCCATTCTGGTGGCCCATGCTTTGTGTAATTTGCAGATAGGTGCTAGTGGATCTCCATGGTCCTTGTATTGCTGGACAACCCATTTTGTCCCTTCTAACCCTTCAGCTGTCGTAGCTCTGCACCAGCCACTTTCCCGGACACTCGGGTCGTGCTCGGCTCCCGTCTCTCCTGACTGCAGCTCCTTCAGCTTTCACCGCTCTCTTGGGTCCCAGGCAGATCCTTCACCGTTCTGTCCCCTCCTAACCTTTCAGTCTTTCCCGAATGTGTCCCCTGACTGTCCTTCCAGGTATATCTGTTGTGGATTTAATTTCCCTTAAAATTCCCTTCAAGTTTGTTGTCTTCAGTTGTGGAAATACCTTATTTTAGTGTCGTTGGCTGTTTACTTCCACTCGTCAGGAATTCTCGTTGCTTCTCTGCTCTCTATCTTCTCTGCTTTGTTGTTGTTTCTTCTTTTTTTAATGTTTGTTCCCTTCATTTCCTAAAGGATTGCAGATACAATCAGTGGAAAATAATTGCCAGGATATTCTTCAGTCTTCTGCTCTCTCCAAATATTAAGGTACTTTGCAACTTGGTGTGTCTATTCGCTTAATCACTCTCTTTGATAATAACATGGACTAATTTCTAGTCTACCTTTGGCTTTCTTTGAAATACTCGGATTGATTTTGTGGCACTAAACTGCAAACCCGAGTTCCCTGGCTGAGTACTTACAGTTCACTAACCTCTGCTGCGGTGGAAGAAATCAGTCGAGTTCTGCTTCCCAGTGGAAAAACTCCAAATTTTCCAGTCTGGTCATCTGCTGGGGTATGAAACCAGAGCAGTTTTTCACCAACCTTCTTGAATTTGGACACCAGAACTAAATCCAGTGTATTAGGAGAAGTTATGACAATATTTCCGTGCTTGTACATCTAAATTGTACTACCTGCTGAACTAAAAACGGCTCGCTATCCCGCCTGCCATTTCGCTGCATAGCAATGAAAGAGGACGAGTGTTTTGCATGTCTGTGACATGACGACCCCCCTTAGCAGAGCAGAATAAGATACTATTGAACAATTTCTTTCCAGTTCTGCATTTCCACAGGAAAAAAAATACCTCTTCCTTTTGCTAGAGGAACAATCCATTGGACTGTTTTACCCTTAATGTGTTTAAAAAAAGAAATCACTGATAAACTTAACCAGCCATTGATTTCTTCATGTATCCTCTTGCTTCCCATATCAGCTATCTACACATCCTAACACCAGATTTTTGTTTGTCAGCTTGAGCTTTTCTCTTTATTCCGTTTGTCATGTTCCCTTTTTCTTTTTTTTATAGTTTCCCTAACTTCCGTCTGAGCCAGGTTGCCTTTTAACTAGCGTGGCCGCCTTTTTCAGTTGTGGGATTGTGGCTTTTGGAGCATCTAGTTAAAATGTTCTTAAACAATTTTCAATTAGTCTTCATATTTTTCTGATTACATTCTTTTTCCCAACTGATTTGGCTCATAATTGTTTTCAGCTTGATGAAACTGGCCCTTTTTAAAAGTGTGTATATATGTATGTGTGTACGTATACGTATGTGTATATGTGTACTATTGGTAGTGCTGTTTTGTTCCTAATTTTGATGGGTTTTGGGTGCATATAGAATTGTGATCAAGTCACGGTGACTTGCATTTTAGTTACCAAAAAAGTGGGATAAAACATGGATGCTGGTTAAAAACTCTTTCTTTTTCCAAATGGGCACCAGCACAGGGGATACTGGCGTTTATTGGCATTAGCAGTCGGTGCTTCTGTAGTGAAGGGGCATCATCTCCAGCCCTTTGATGTCTGAACAACCTCAGCTCCAGCTGAACTTCCCATGTGGTGTGTTATATCCCAAAGGTTAGTGCCGTGTTAGCTCGGGAGTGATTGAAACAGATAAATGCTGCCTTCACATCAGCTTCAGAGGTGCTGTTGTCCACTCAGAGCAGCGTGCATGAGTTTCCAGGTGAGACAGGAGAAAAGCCGGTGGAGGTGTTAGTGGGAAGGTAGAAATTTCATATGAATGAACTGGAAAAGTGGAGGCAAGTCCAAGTGACTGTGGAAGATCAAGGCAACATAGCTGCAGGCTCGTCCGAGTCCACTTAGGGTCACGTGGAGATCTTTCCTGTAGCCTTCACAGCAACATGAAACCAAACTGGGATAACATTTGTGGTGGAGCGAGCAGGAGAGGGCTGCGATGGTGGAGGTGAGGCAGGGAAACCATATGGGAGAACCAATAGCCACCCATGGCAGAAGGGCAGATACCAACTCCTGAACCTCTCTTCCACCAGCGCAGCCCCGGTGAGAGGTCCTGCACCAGGAGCCGGTGAGATGTCCTGCACCGAGCCAGCATCTCTCCCCGGAGCTGTGCGCTACAGATAACTCTTTGGCTGGATCAAGCCTGCAGCGTTGGGGATGCGTTTGGAGGCTCTGATGGGAGGGACTGTCCCAGATTACCCGCCAGCTGACCTTTTCCTTGAGCTGGATGGAAATGATCAGCGCCGTGGATGTAAATGATCAGCAGTTGGGCTCCATCTGCAGCTGGTTAATTACCCGTTCACACAATATGTTGTTAGGGGTCATCTGGTTCCAGTTTCGCCATAAACAGAAGTAAATGTTGAGAACATATTTTTCTACATCCAGTTTCACTTGTTGTGGATACTTGAAATAGTTTGCAACCCACATCTTTTGGTTTTCGAGGAGGGCTTTTGGCCAGAGAGCCCTGCGACCATTTGAGATTTTTTTTTTTCTTTAAAAAGTGCCCTGGAGGTTGCATTGTAGGGACTTTCCTTATGCAAAACATAAAAGTGCTGTTTTTTAAAATTATAACCATATTTTCATTAAAATCAGTTGGAGTCCCAATAAACAATCGACTCCGAAAATTTTCCAAATGTTTGCTGCAATGCTGTTTCTATTTTTAATTATTTTTTAAAAAAGTGTTTTTGTTAAAAACACAGCTTGGCTTATAATTTAAAGAAGCGATCTAGTAAATCAGAAAAAATGCCCATGTATATAGCTCTTTATTACAATATAATTAAAACCTACTGTACATTTGAATATAAGAATACTTCTGTAGCAGTGTCCGATGATTTCTGCCATTTGGCTTATCGTGGGAACTTCTTTTTGTGTTACCGACTCCTCTCAAAATCTCTTCCAGCGTGTTTATACATTTGTTTTACATAAATTGAGAACTGTGTGCATATAGAGGGAGATGTTCAAAACTCTGCAAAGTAACAGTGAGGCACAGAAATGCCTAGTTCATAGCACTAAGGCACGGTTTTCACACCACATCAATCTTTGGTATTGTTATTTTTAGTCCTTATTTACAGTTTTATTCATTGTCTAGTTACCTGGTGCAAGACTTGTTTGTTGTCATTAAAAAAAAAAAAGAGTTAAAGAACAACAAACCCTTTGCATCAAAAGTTGTCTTATCTACTTTATAGGAAACAAGTAAAGATGTCTTTGTAAGATATTTAGGGTTAAAATTTTATATTGCAGTCCAGTGCTAGCTGGAGATTGAAGAGTGTTAGAAGATATTCTGGCACAGTTTCTGTAAAATGCCAAGTGTCTGATGAAAATACTCCTTTCTAGAAAGAACCAGGCCCTGGGAGAAAGCCATGGTGATGGGGAACCTCTCTCTGCTGCAAACAAAACTGGAGCGAGAGGCGGAAATTGCAAACTTTAGTTTGGAGTTTACCCATATTTGTTCTGCTTTCACCTTCTATCCCGATCCCTGCTGCGTCTGCTCAGCTCAGGGGCCGAGCCAGGAAACCTGTTTCAGCTGATCTTCACTGCTGGGGTGGGCAGGTTGGCCGGTTAGATGTCCAGCTTTTGCCAGATGCATGGGATGTGCAGGTTGAATAGAATCACAGAATGGTTTGGGTTGGGAGGGACCTTTAAAGGTCACCTAGTCCAACCCCCCTGCCATGGGCAGGGACACCTCCAACCAGATCAGGTTGCTCAGAGCCCCGTCCAACCTGACCTCGAATGTTCCCAGGGATGGGGCATCTACCACCTCTCTGGGCAACCTGTGCCAGTGTCTCATCACCCTCAGCGTAAACCATTTCTTCCTTATATCTAGTCTAAATCTCCCCTCTCTTAGTTTAAAACCATTCCCCCTTGTCCTGTCACAACAGGCTAAAAAGTTTGTCCCCATCTTTCTTATAAACCCCCTTTAGGTGCTGAAAGGCTGCAATAAGGTCTCCCCGAAGCCTTCTCTTCTCCAGACTGAACAACCCCAACTCTCTCAGCCTTTCTTCATAGGAGAGGTGTTCTATCTCCCTGATCATTTTTGTGACCATCCTCTGGACCTGCTCCAACAGGTCCATGTCTGTCCTGTGCTGAGGACTTGCTTGCTGGAGGTCTGTCGGAGACTGCCGCTGAGCTTGTGGACTTGTTAATTTTTCTTATCTACGGACACCAAAAACCCTCACAAAGCTGCTAGCTAATAGCGGTCGTGCTTCTGGGTGCAAAGCTTCTGCCACATGGGTGTTTCACATGGTTCAAATCATCCTGTGCAACCAAGCAAGCACTTCTGTGCTTCTGGGTTTTGGCTCGGCAAAGGGGAGTGTGCCCAAGCCCAAGGACTTCCTGGAGCTGGTACCTGGCATTGGAGTTTCATTGACATCTTCACCATAGAAAATTGCTCTCTTGCTTTTTGCCTCTGAAGGCAAGGAAAGAGGCAAAAGTGCATTTGCTGAAGTCGTTTCCATGTTGCTCGAAGCCTGTAATGCTTCTAGTGAATGATCCAAGCCACGAGTGCTGATCGGGTAAATCCACATAATGATTTTGCTTTTCATCTGTTCTAGGGTCATTTCTGTTGTGGGACTTGTTTGAAAGCGATACAAAATGTCTGTTTTTCAGGGGCCTCTTGGACGTTCAGCTGTAGAACTCAGCAGATGCAATACGTGCAGATGTGAAATTTCTACCCGATGTTAACAGGTTTTCATGTTTCTTGAGGCAAGGCGGGATTCTTGGTATTTGTCCTCAGCTGGATACAACATATTTCAACTTGCGTTTAGGTCTCTTTGCTTAAGAGCGATGTCTTTAATCTATTTAGTAAGTGTCTATAATTATCAACAAATACTTACTACCCTGCGAATTGGCGAGGGTCCAGCATAATCAATTTTGGTTTTCTGCTGAGGACCAAACACCCTTTGTGATAGGAAATTTCTTGGGTCAGTTCAAACACATAACTTCCCATATCTCTTAACACCCTGTCTTGCTGGTGGCCAGTAGGTCTGTAGGAGTTCTGTGGTCTTCCTGGAATCTTCCTTGGTCCTGAGCTTGGTAGAGGATCTTCAGTACGAGAAGTGCCACCTGTACCCATTGCTTCAGCCAGGCTAAGCTGCCTCTGGCTATAAATGCATGGAAGGAATTTTGCCCTTGTCCTCTCTGTTAAAAAGACAATTGGTTTTCTTGGGTGATCCTGCTAAGCAGCGTTATCTTCCTCCCGGCTTTGTAAGTCCTAGACACTGAGAAATTTCACTAGACCTCCCACAAGGATGGCTGTTGTGTCAGAGCCACTGAAATGCCTTTCTTGGTGGGTCCATTCAGAAGATGAATGGTTTTCTGAAGTTTGCGTGAGCAATAGTTCGGTGACTTCTTAGACTCTGAACTGCCTTAACTTCTTTTCCTTTCATTTTATTGTTTTTCCTCTAAAGCCTTTACAGTGGCACTCTTGACAAAACTAGGAATGAAATCTCTGCTGAGAGCCCTACAGAAGAGCAGAGATCCATTTTGCTAAAAGGACTTGGGAGGAACCTGAACTGGCTTTTGGAAGAGATACCAATCTCAGCATAACACATCTTCATTGCTTGTTGCTAATGAGTTCTTGACCATTTTTTGCTGAGGAGACTAAACGATTTTGTAAGTACATTGTGATGCTCTGTATCCGTTTCACATTTTTGCTGTTGACTTCTGTAGAGGATAAGCATCCATCAAGAGAACTAGAATTTGTCATTGTTTCGTGAAAAAGGGCAGTAGCATTGTTAAAGCCCAATGGGAACCCTTTGGTACTGAGAGCCTCCAGGGATAAATGCAAATTTATACTGGCTTTTAAGACAGACACAGCCCAGAAGTCCCTTTTAAATCAGAAGCTCGAAAGATTGTTTTATCTTTGGTAACTCTTTTCAGAAGATCTACAAAGCTAGTACGGGAGCCACAGCTTGTCTATATCTGGGGTTAGCATCTATAGTCACTTGTTTTCTGTGGCTTTGTGGGGGAGCTGGAGAGTTGATCTTAAGACGTGCGTACTAGGATCCTTCCGTTGGTAGAATGGTCATTTTGAATGGCAGTTGCCACCTTGAGGGAGAGAGGGAGGGATGAAAAGAGTTTTATATTGCTGTTGGGAAAGCGTATTGGTCCCAGATATGGTGGCTTCAGGATTGTGGGGAAATAGGCTTCCTTTATGGCAGAAGCAAATTGTAGGGGATTGCTTCATCGGTCATCCCATGAAGGGTTGGCTGGGGGCATGTGAACAGTTTTAGTCATGGACCAGATGTAACGGCCCCTTTGCATTCCTTCTCCTGCTTCAAGATCTGGTCTTAATCCAGACCCACAGAACTTGTTTACCAAAGTCCGTCATGGCTTGTGTTCAACAGAGAATGCTGCCCTGTAGAGTCCTAATATCCCATTGAACTTGTATCCCCATTTGCCCACAGTTAGGCAAATACCAGTACTGAAATTTCCCTGTAAAGAGGATCAGGCCGTGTTGACCATTGTATCCTCATAAATAAGTACTTTTTCCAAATATTCACAAAGCCGTCTTCTCCAGGACATGATACTTCTGTATCTACTTGGATGTTAAATTGATCATCTTTGTGTTGGGACTCCTGAAGTCCTGGGATAAATTGATGGTGCGCGGCCGTTCCTCCTGAAGGAGACCGCTGTTGCATGAGTGTGGATGAGTCCCCATCGCTCTCTTTCTTCTGGCATTCACCCACCTATTGAGCCCCTTCTTTGCTCAGCATTGCTTAGGTCTTTCCCAATTTTTTTCAGCTTTCAGTACAAAATTCCCGTGTCGCGTTCACAAACCTTGCATCACAGACCTCAGCTTGGCTTGTCTGTCCCTCCTGATAAAGACCCTTGGCTTTTCTGTCCGTGTAGAAAACGGTGCTTACGTTGGTGGTCTATTTGTCTTCCTGAACTATACAGCTACTGTTCCTGGCTTTCTCCGCAATCTCCTAGACCTGGCCTGTTGATGTGTGATGTGTGGGTTCACTTAGCACCACTTAAAGTTTCCATTTGTATGCAGCATCTCTCTCTCGAAGTAACGCAGTTCTCCGTCTTAGACCAGGCAGTAGCCCTGGTCAGCGAAACGTGCTTTAAATTGGGCTGTTGCCGTTACCCTCGAGGAGAGTTTATTGATAACTTCCCACAGTAGCACCTCATAAGCGTGAGGGCTCTCGTTTTTCCTTCTGTTTCACATTTAGCATGCTGGAATAGAAATTTCCTCCCCCAATTAGGAGAGCAGCCAACTTCCTTTTCGCACGTTGCGTTGCAGCATCTCTCAAGGTTACTTTTAAAACCTTGTTTTACTCTGGGTCTCGGCTGGCGGGAGGTGATTGCTGACTCCAGGTCGGGCAGCGTGGGAGCTGCGACCGAGGGGCAGGAATCCTGCCTGGTGTCTGGCAAGTCCCAATAGCTGCTTGGAAGAAGGCTTAGCATTGGCCTTCCATCTCCCTTGGGACCGGTGAGGGGACAGTGTCCTTCCACAGTCCCTTTTATCTGTCCAGTTCGTTGCAGAAGTTTAACCCCCTGTTGTATTTGATGGTGGTTTTTACCCTCCCTGAGTACCAGGAGTAGCATTTTTGCATAACCGATCATCGCACAGCCAAGACTGCCACTGCTGAATGGCTGAAGGACGCGAAGAAGTTTGGACTGCGTAACATGCACAACCTAATTATTTGATCTTCAGTTCCCGTTGTGTGTTTGGTCCTATAACAGCATAGGGCAGGGATATGTAGCCGCGTAGGTGCGTGGTTGGGTCACCTGCTAGGTGGGCTGGTGTTGTGTCGCATGGTTTTGTGTGTTGTATTACCTTCACTGGTCTTATTAAGGTATTTGGCCATTAGTGTTTAAACTTGTGTGTGCAAAACAGAGAAATCGCGTTAGAGTTTTAAAAACTTTATCTGGTCCAATCAAAACTTTGACTTCGTCTTTGGACTCTTCTTCGTCTTTGGACTCTTCTTCGTCTTTGGACTCTTCTTCGTCTTTGGACTCTTCTTCTTTCTAGTTATTTGGCTTTTCCAGTTGCAAATGAATTGGCCTGTGTTATTTTTCAGGTTAGCAAGCTGCAGGAACTTTTTGGTGGTGTCTGTATGTAGGATGTTGGCCTGTCATCCTATGCACAGGGTGTTTCTCCCCTTGGCTCAACAAAATAGCGCATGGTCCAGCCATGGGGATCCCCCTGCAACAAGGGTGAGCTGCAAACCTCTCCTTACAAAGGGTAGCTCTCCATGAAATCTAGTATGTGAAATCCTTTTCCAGAGAAATTTTGGGTGACTGCCTTAAGCACTAAAAATAACCATTGGGAAGAAGAGCTTTCTTTGAGATGTTTTAGGTAAAGGTTTCTTTGTTAAGATTTTGTGAAAGCTTTTCTTCTTCTGACATGAACCTGTCTCTGGGGAATAGACTGGTGGGTGGGTTCCTGCAACCAAGCAAGGCATTCTTGAAAATGGTAAAAATGGAACAAATGGAACGGTTAGAGGATTTTGCTGTCTCGTGCCTAAAGGTAATACCAGGGAGTGAGGGGAAATCCTGTGTTACTGAGTATCGGCCAGCACATTTTTAGCCATAGAAAAAATGTATCGTACGGTTAGAGGAGCAGGCAGGCTTGTTTCTTCTCTTCCTCCCTCTCGTCCCCACCAGCTGAAGAAATGTTCACATTTTGCATTCTTCTCTATGCAGGTAACTGCCTAGAAAAGTCCCGACTACTTAGAAGTCGAGACTGATGTTGGATTTTTTTTCTTTTTCCTTACTTAATTATCAGGTTTCATCCTGAATTGTGAAAGACTAAGACTTCCTCATCTGAGGGTTCAGAAGCTTTTTACTTGTAATAAAAAAATGCTGATCTATCTGTCCTTCATCTGTCCAGGAGACAAGTCTGTCTCTCCTCGGGATTAATGATTTACTGCTTTGCATTAGTCCTTTGCCCTGATGGGAAAGTAAATCCCTGCTTCCCTTTCCATTGCTGGAGCGAATGCTCGCTGTAATACATTCATAGCACACCTCCTGTCCTGCAAACTCTTTTTTCTGTAGTGCTACACTGTACTTCTATTTTAGTAGTGCAGCCTCGCGGTTCAGTAAATCATCAAGCCAATGTCAAGAAAAATGTCTGAAAGCAATTCAGGGCTCTCAGTAGCACACTCAGGCCATTAATTTGAGTAACTTTCTGTTCCGGTGGAAGCATCTTAGGATTGAGGTAGCTGTTGTGCAGGTACCTGGTGTGGATTTGAGATGGGATGACACGCATCTCCAGGGATGCGAAGCCATTTGGCAGGTAGGGTGGGTCACAGTTCCCCATGTTTTGCTCGCTGTGCTAGGAGGTAGCGTAGAGGATGAGAAAGGAGGGTCCAGAGACCTTGAAGCCCCAAGGATGTTACAGGGTAAGAACTGGTCTCTGAACTCTGGTAGATCTAACCTGCTCATTTCCAGTGTGGATCCTGTAAATAAGACATTTGTTTCTTGAGCCCTGGAACATCATCAAGTGCTTGAAGTCGTCTACAGAATTACATGAGTTACTCTTTCCTTCATCTTTTTCCACTCTCCCAACGATTAAATGGACCATCTCTTTACCATTCCTTGCTCTTTCTTTCCTGGAGGCAAGTTGAGAACCCGAGCCTGGTTTCCAAGGTGAACTTGGAAAGTTCATATTTCATATAGAACATGCTTTCTTCTTAAATAAGTGTATGTGAAAGGCTACCCAAGGTGCATGTTTCAACTTAAGGAAAGAAGAATCGGCAGAGAAATCACCCCAGACTTTCTGGGCATATTTCTGTAGTTTGATGGTAACTTTTATAATGTGTTTTTTAAAACATCGCTGGAAAAAGGAAAAGAGTGGAACGTTTTACTAGCTGCACGCGAAGTTAACTTTGGGTTGAGCTGTACTTCAATTAGCAGAGCAGTAACTGAAGTCAGTGCCTGTACCCTCTGCGACTTGGACGTAGTCGGAGTCTTTCACTTAATCATTTATAACTAATTGCAGTAGTTCTACAAAGTCAACGCAAATCTTTGGAGTGTGCTTATACTAAGCAAGAAATTAGTAGCATATTTTTGCTGTTTTTCAGCGTCTCGCGTTGCAACTGTGCTCAGACATACTTTTTCTCATTAGTGTCAGACTTGTAAGCCTGCTTCAGGAGCCGAAAATCAAGCTGTGTTAGCTCTTAAGCTTGATGGTTGATAGTGATGCATCATAGAAGGACGGCCAAATTTTACTTTACTTTTACTTAATGTTCTTCTATGGCTGCAGAGAATCTGTGATTGAACTCACAAAGTAGTTTAAATATGTAGGGAAGGAGGTATGTATAAACTTTGTAGCGCAAGACTGGCAAAGCTGTTGAGGTTTCCAACGTACTTCTGAAGCACCCAGATGCCCATCACCTTAAATGAGAAGTTATTTGGCAAACAGAGAGTGAGACTTGAATGCAGTCGTGCATCTGGCCCTTAAATGACCTGCAAGGCTTTAGGATGAAATTTTATTTAATATTCCTTCAGTGATTTCTATTGAAGTATCTCCAAAGCGTTTTAAGAACAACACTATTAAGAGTTTGGGAGATGGAGCATCTCTTTTTTTCCACTTTACTTGGAAAGGGAAAAAAAGGCAGTTTGGAATTTATTTGGAGGATGAGGAGGTTCCAGGTCCTTGAAGATTTTCTGATTATTTGCAGCAGTGAATCTTTGGGGCTGTTCTGACTTGGGCTCTACCAGTCATGGTGCTAGGGGAAAAATAAAGGTTCTTTTTGGCTGTGATTCTTCCTTGCATCTGTCCCTGGGAGCTCTGGGCAACGTGGGCATGTCCAACACTGCTGCACATGGGTGAGGAAAGCGTAACAACGCAAAAAGGTTTCTTTCTGGTTTTTGAGGGGGTTGCCTACAGATCTGTCTCCTGTCATTTTTCTTGCTCAACTGTCCCCTGATTGCATAAAAAAAAAAAATCCGGTTTTGTGGTTCTGAGATGAACGTGAGAGGCTGCCCTGTTTTAAGGGAACAAATATCTCCGTAACAATATGCAGGAGCGAAGAAAAGTGTTCTCCTCTTTTCTACCAATAAGAAATGAAATTTAGAAGACTAGACATGGCGTAGAAATTCAGTTGAGCTCAGGTTCTTCTCTTCCCTTTGCCCAAAGCTCTAAACAGTAGCTTAGTGGTTGGTTACTGCTTTTGGAAGACGTGGTTGTAGCTCAGATATTAGGACATTAATGCATATGCCTATCCCATCTTGTAAAAATACATGTAAATCCTGGATCAGTAAAGAAAAGTCACAAGAAAAGGCAAATCTGATGAGCTGGAAATCAGTTTTAGGCTTGGACGTTACAGCCACACTGAAAACTGATGGTCCAGGGAGTGTTTTGAAAGAGAAACATGTGCTGGCAATGCTTTTTTTTTCCTCCTTTTTTTTTTTTTTTTTTTTTTCCCTTTTTCCCATTCCATCCGTGCCCCGGTGCTGGAGTTGATGTCACACTTATGCCCCATGCAAACTGTTGTTGGGGAAGATTTGCTATAAATATCCCGATGGCCACGTTGTCATCCTCTACCACCCCGACCAGTCCTGTGGAGTTACTCAGTCCCACGTGCAGACCAGATTGGTCCTGTGGTGAGGAACGCTTCCCAGGAACTTCTGAGGACATGAAGTCTCCAAAGGAGAGCAGTGGCCAAGTCAGCCATGAGCTGAAGCACAGCTGAACCTGCTTCACTGGCTGCTCCACTGCATCTTGTCCAGACACTCCCCTGTGGCTCTGTTGTAGCTGCTGGTCAGCAAACTCAGTTGGGTTTTTGCTAGCAGAAAATTTCACTGATGCTGGAGGAAAACAATAATGGTTGGTTGTGTTGACTTCTAATGACTTTTTTTCTTAATCTGATGTGTTCCTCGTGATACAAAGTTATGTTTTGTTTCCTAACCTTATCCCTCACGGAGATGCCTCCCTACTGTTAGCGTGGTTCGAGGCCGTGCCAGTGCCTCACTCGAGCACTTTGGGGGGTCACGTTCACACCTTATGAAAAGCAGGTGCAACCCCATTAACTCCAGATGGAGGCATAACAGTCGAAACCCTATTGAATTTTGTTCTTCAGCTTCCCTTACCAACCTCATATTGGCGCTAGACGAAAATATACTTTAAAAAAAAATTTGTTTTGCTATTTATCAGTAGCAGGTGGAGTTAGTTACCTGCGAAAGAGAGATGGGTCAATTAAGCTGCATGTTGCCGAGGTATGAACAACGATGCCACACGTGTGCCAGTTGCTGGGGGCTAAGGGAAGACCTCCCAGCTCAACTGAGAGGCGCTTTTTTCTTTTAAAAGGTATATAAATTAAAATTGGAAAGGGCTGGAGGGAAGGTGTGAGATTTTTCTTCTGTTTTTTTTTCAGAGTTATGTTTTTTATCCTTAATAGATTTATAATATGCAGGTCCCTTTATTTGTTTCTATAAAATTAACTAGTAAATTTAAAATGGAAAAAAGCTAGTAATAGGAACCAGGCCATCTTTGCCAACGCTGAAATGTTGCTATATTTATGAAAGGTAGACAAGGGCATTTTTCCTTCTGCCAGGTTTTATGCCGGAGTGCCACATGTTGGAGGGTTATAAAACTTTTACTAACGAGAAGTTGGAGGAATGCTAACTTTCTAAATGCCCTTTTTTTGTACAAGCTGCTGTTTATTTTGGTCTTTTAAAAATGTGATTGTAATTTTGAAGTCTGCGAGTTTTAAATGTAGGCAAGCAGGGCCTGGCAGCGTGGGAAGGATGCCTTACCTGGTGGCCAGAAGAAGGGCTGGTGAGCTGGTAGGTAGCAGTGCTGGCTACCTCTGACACCCTGGAAAAACTCCTCAGCATTTCAATCCTGCAAATCCAGGCTCAGTCAATGGGATTTTTGTCACTTTGATTTTTTTTTTTTTTTTATTTTTTAAATTTTTTGAGCAAGGATTTCTTTACCACGTCCATAAAATAGTGACAGCATGTTCCTGCTGGGAGGTCCCTTGGATGAAACCTCTACCTAAATGCTGAGTTATTACTGGCAGTGCGTATTACATTAGATACCCTTTGCCTTAATTTTTTCTTGAAAACAGGTTGTTAGGGAAGCGTGATTAAATTAAATGGATTAGTTGACTGTAGTGGTCAAAGAGGCATCAAAGTGCAGAAGAGCTTCGTGAAAGCTTATGGGAGTTGCTTGGTGCTCGAGGGATTAAAGCTTGTTTGTGCAGAGATGGTAGTTTCCTATTCCAGATAATTTAAATGTGTGCTTCCCTCCCACTCTTCTTTTTTCTCATTGTCATTTTTTTGCTATTACTTCCATGCTGTTGGAAGTGTGGCAATGGTGAAATTGTTTGAAATTTCAGTCTTTAAATCTAAACCATCGTAAAGTGCTTTATGAGGATAAGAAATGACGCCCTGGAAACTGGGCGTTTTCTTTTTCTTCTTGAATATTCTTAAAAAATATATTTGAGGGGGGGAGAAGCAGAATTAGGGCTTTGAAAAAATGCCTCCAGGTTGGGCTCCTCTCTTGTGTGCCACATGTTGCTCTTAAGGAAGTTTGTCACCAAAGAGTACCGCTGATTTATAAACCCCAATGATGACTTCAATGAATTCAGCTGAAATTCAACAGAAAATCCTTTTCCAACGCTGGGTCTGCAGACAAGATGGGCTCATGTCATACATCACATCTTCTTTGGCAGGTACTTTGGCCAAAAACTTCAGTCCTGAATAGTGGATTATTCTAATCCTTATTAAGGTACCCTAATGAAAGCAACCTGTTTGGAAAGGACATAACACTGTGAATGCCCTTACTGTCGACTGAGGATATTAACACCCCGGCTCCCATTTATGATCCTTGCATAGGGAATTTGGAGGGAGAACTAAGCATGCAGCTTTGAAGATGTCTAGATCCAAAAACCCGCTCCTGGCCTTAGAAAAGTGATATGGCTGTGGTATAATGATTGCACACAAAGTGAGATTACAGGTTTCCAAGCCAGCAATGCATTTTGCTACGGCAAATTTCTATATCAACGTTCAAGTGATCGCTTCTGGGCAGCTGCGGTCCTACCACAGCTCCGCTTTTGCTCCATGTTGTACTGGTAGCAACTAATTGCAATGTAAAGGCACAGCATGCAATATTAAAACATTTATTCTATGAAATACGCATTTAGTTTGTGTAAATGCTTTATGCGAGATCATGCTTTCTGAATTCATAAGCGGAGTTTATGAAATAATACGTAATGGGAACAAAAAATGCATATTCGGATCTCGTGAATGGCAGTGCTGAGCTTTTCCATCTCTTGCTTTTTAGTTGGGATGTCGGGGACGAGCGTGTTTTGATTGAGAGGAACAGGCTTCGAATAGCCAAAAAACCGTTGTGCCACAAGGGATGTTATTGAGGCCCGTCAGTCTGGAAGAGCTGGTGGCTCTGGGGATTGGAATGGCTGGTATATTGTCTCTTCTGAAACAAGGAGTAGAAAGCCAGCTCTAACAGCCTCCCGTCTTCCAGCTGCGGCTGACTGCTTCTTTAAGATGGAAAGTTCAATGATATTGAGGTCAAAGACTCATTTGCAGGATTTTTTTGAATGGTTGGGCCAAACATTATGTGTATCATTAGCAAACTGGTAGGGTCATGCTGCAACATCGGTGCCGTTGTCCTGGTCGGTGACCTGCAAAATTATATCGAACTGTAGCATAGATGGGTTCAGCCTGGTGTCTGATTAAATCTTATTTATGCCTGATACTCATTTCTCTCAGTACTGAAGAAAACTCTGCCTCTAGGGGTGAGATCCTGGCTCCATTAGGGCAACAGCAGAGTTTTCTTTGGGTTTAATGAGGCCAGGATTGTCCGTGTGGGTTGAGCTCAAGTAGGCGTTGGTCAAGTTGAACCTGGGGTCCTCTTGAGCGGTTGAACAGTAGGTGGGTTGTGGGGGAGAGGGCAGGGAGGTAAAGAAAAAGAAAATAAGAGCATGTATAACACTTTCAGGTCTTTATTCCTGGCTGAAAAGTTCTCTGCAGTTTCCTCATTAGCCTTTAGAGGGCAGATCATGTCCAGTAAATAGCAGATTCAGGGACTTGCCTGATTTTTCTGGTTGTGAATTCTGAAAGTTTGGAGACTCTGAATATAGATTTTTTTAATGTGTAATTTTAATTAATTCAGCAATAACTTCTGGTGCTTTAAAGGATTAATATTATGTCAACTTACAGAAGCAAGATGAGATCAAGTTTTGATTTATCTATGTATATTTACAGTTTTTCCAGTTTCAATGCTAAAAATTGTGATACAAGCAAAACATTACTTATCGATGTGGGGAGAAAAATCTTGGGAACATGCTGTGGTAGAGAAGAATTATGTAATATGTTGACTAAAATCATTTTTATGTTAAAAAAAGACCACAAAAAATCATTTGAGTATGGAGAGTGGGTTTTAGAGAGTAATGCTGTGTGATGAATATGTAATTTCATTCTTCTCTCCTGTAATCTCTTCTCTAAATCCTCAAGCCTCGTGCCCAGCAGTCTTATCCTTGGTAAACAACTGCTTAGAAAAAACCTGTTTATCAACAGAATATTCCACAGTGTCAGAGGAATCTGTGTGAAACGAAGGAAGCCAAATGAAATTTAAGCTCTTCTGTAAAGTCATTTTCAGTGAAACTTTTCATATGGGGATTAAATACCTCTTACAGCCAACATGCTTGGAGAAGCAGTGGCTATTTGTTCTGCTTTCTTCTGCTACTACCCTGAAGCTTATGGATCATGGGGAAGATGATTATTCTTGAAAAAGCCATTTAGTTCTTAACAAGAAAAGCTAGTCTTTGTGGCTCAGCCCTTTTGGCATCTGCTTTGTGGGTTTCTCATCAAAAAAACCATAGGGGTTATTCCTAAACAGAATGAAATATTCTTTGTTCCAAGAAGGATTTCTCTCTTTTTTATCTTTTTTTTTTTAAAATAATTTTTTTTTAAATCTTCTGTAGGTGGAGGTACTGCTGCTGTCTGTGTTCCCCAAGAGATATGAACTAGATAGGAGGGGGTTCTTTAGATTTTAGGATTCAGTCTTTAACTGCTGTGATCCTTGCCCTGTCTTGCTGCTTAACTCTTTGGTACGTTGGTACATAGCTCTGAAGTTGTCCGTGTAACACCGCCCGCTCTGAAGTGGACAGTAATTTGGGTGAGCACTGTTAGCCTACCGCTGGAAAGACATTTCTCTATCATAGAAAACAGGATAGTAAGGCTCTCAAGACATCTTCTAGTCCAGCAGGTTCTTCCTAGACATGATCGACGTTATGGAGCCCGTCTCTAGCATGCAGTCATCGAACATGACTCCAGTGATGGAGCGTGTCCCGTTCGGCTGTCCATTGCAGTCCTTTGCTGTCCTTAATGCTCCGGGCCCATTTAACCCAGATCTCATCTTGGCGTGATCCGTTGCATGGTCAGGGCACGGAGTTCAGCGCCCGTAAGAGTCTCTGAAAGTGCCTTTGGGTGCGTCTCAGAACAGATGAGTCATCGGTGCCGATGTCTTGGATGACATTACTTTGAGCTGATGCCAAGAGCATCGTGTCATGGAAGAAGGTTGGAAGAGAAGATCCGTGCCCTTGCTTGAATTGGTGGAAGGCTGCCCACTGCTTTGATGCAGTTGAGGACCAGCTGTGGAACCTGTTGTCTCAGATTATCGCGAGTACAGTCGAGGATATCTTCTGACTGCAGATCTGGATGGCGAGTTAGGTCCTAAGGGTATCTGCTGTGCAGATCTTCCCAGATCTGATTTAAAAGTCTTACAAACTGCCTTGCAGAAAAGCCAAAAAAAAAAAAGTTCTGTCCAGGACTCACCACTCAGGGCTTTGTCCTTGTATTTAGATGAGTCTCTGTGTGTTCCAGGGTAATCAGGACCATCTAAGATAGGTGCTTTGAATGTTGCCAGTTTCTCAGAATCTTGAAAAAACCCAAACCAGACCGATAAATGGAAACAAAAGCAGAATCTTGAAAGGAAACTTATCTCCAAAATGCTTGACAAGGCCCAGAGAGAGGGTGTGTGAAACAGCAGTTTGGGAACTCCCACAGAGAATGGAATATAAGGGTTTAATCTGAGGCCAGGCTACGAGGGTTAACGCTCTTTTCACCGTATAACTTTTTGAGGGTCAATGTGGTCAAGGTAAATAAGTGTGGAGTGGAGACCCAAGCACCGATGAGCTATAATCCTTGTTTCCTCTCCTGGCTGAGCGAGCAACCCTTCCTCTGTTGCAACTCTTGACATGTCAAATGGGGGTATTAGGCAGCATGTTCCTTAGTATACTAGCAGCTTTAAATGGCCTGTACCCCCTGGACAGTGGGAAGGAAAAATGAGAGTAAAACCACTGAGAAATGTTGGAAACGGCTTCTGCAAACCTTTTCATTTGCCTTGCTGTGGTTTATGAGAGTGCGTGAGGGCCCTGTAGCGTGTCAAACCTCGGGCAGTGGTATCTGCAAGCTGAAGCAGCAGTCGTAAGCACGCTCTAATTGTTTTTCCAGAATTACCCACGGATCAAACCCTGAAAAGCTTCACAGTCCAACACACCTTCAACCTTTTGTGAGATCTAATCCATGACTTCTTTTTACCCTGAATTGCCATAGGTGTGATAGTTGCAACTTCCTTGGGCAAGGTCGGAGGTGTAGGACAACAACTGGAGAGTTGCCCAAGTCGATTTGAAGAGAGGTGGGGGTTGATGTGCCGTCACTTGCTGCCGGAGCTGCCTGCAGGCTTCGGTTATTGAGCTGGGAATATTCCCATGTTGGGGGTGATGGCGCTGGGGGCTGGAGACCTCTTCGAGTCGAGTGCTTTCAGATGGAGGAGGACATTGCCTTGGTGCAACGTTGGCTGCTTGCTGCAAGCTCCAATGCTTTGCTGTGGTTCTCTTTAATGGAAGCACCGAGCCCGAGCAAGCGTGGGGCATAGCGTGTCCTTAAGTCAAAGGCTGAGACTGTCCCTTTAGTTCTTCCCTCCCTTCTCCATCTGCATCCCCTTTTCTTTTGCCGTTGATCCCTGGGAAAGCGAGACTTTTGTCTGGATTTTTCCTTTTTAATAGTTTCAGCGCAAAAAACCCTATTACCTCTGTCATGCCCCGATTGTCAGAGAGCGTGTTGAAACAAACCCTCGCTTAGAAAATAATTACTAGTCCCCGGTGCATGAGAGAGTACTTAAAGCTGAGGCTTGGTCCTGCACGGTTGTGTGCACGTGAGTCATTCTGGGACGGGGAGGGTGAGAGTTGGACCCTCTCACCTGTGACCGGTTTTGGTTGCGATTACCTTGCTGCTCCCTCTCTTACTTGGCGGGGTTTGATTCGGTTGCAATTAGGCTAACGAGAGGTTAAACCAAAGTGTGGGAGTTTCCACTTGTGCTTTGAGTCATAATTAAGTCTCATCAGGGAGAGAGATGCCTCTTCGATGTTATATGAAAAGGCAGCATTAAAAAAACCCCAACATCAGAGCGTGGTTTATAGTATTGCATATAGCAGGGGATTTCGTATGAAGGCGCTCAGCATTTAAAAAGGAATTTTAAATTGTTGGTAAAAGTTAATCAAAGAATATGCATCCAGTTGCTTAACAGTGAGCAGTAAACTATTTATCTCAGCCCGGCTCGCGAAGTGCTTGGGACTGATTAAACAAAGACCCGAGCTGTGGAGTTGTCAGGGCCACGGTCTTTAATGTGTTCGAAATACTTTGTAGAACAGCCGTCCTCCTACTGCTTTTAGTCCGCTTATCTAATTTTCAGCTTCTCCACTCCATGTAAATGTGATAAATAAACTTCGTAATCGCATAACTGAGCTACTTTTGATGCCTGCCTGCAGATATCTTGTTCTTGAGGCTAGATCACACAGAAGTGTAAATCAACACTTTGCTCAATAAAGGACTTCTTAAAAAATGGCTTTTGGTCTTTTATTGTACAGCTGACCTGGAGGACTTGGTTGCCTAAGTCTTTTTATCAATGCTAATGTGATAAACTTCTTTTTACAGCTCTTAGGAAAGGAGAGCCTTGATCCTTCCTTACTCGAAGTACTGTACTGCAGGAGCTTCCCCAAAGAACCGTTGAGGTTTAATAGATTTTGTATAAAATGCTGAATTAACCAAGTTACTCTTTACAATGAACTCTGAGGATATAAATAATGCTGACCTCGTCTTGCGGGTAAGGAAAAGGAGCAGGAGTGTGGGGACAAGGATAAATCACTGGGTGAAAGCAAAAGCAAAGGGAGAATTGCGTGTTCCCCATTGCACACTTGATGCCAAAAATTTATATTTGAGCAAAATTGATATTTGGGAATATCAGTATCATGAGCTGGATTTTAGCACCGGGTGGGCTGTGGTGGAAGAGTGGGAGGTTGAAGCAAAGTCTGTGCAGGGTGTTGGGCAGAGCAAACTTGTTGAATGCTGCATTTCTAAAGTTATTTTTTTTAATGAGCAGGAATCGAGTTAAAAAAAATCACGTTCTTGGTCCTTGTTTCCTCTGCTGATGGTGAACTTTGTCAGACAAACCTCCGACAAATTGTTTTCTCTGATAACCGGTTAACACCGAGAAAACAGATAGGCAAAAACTCTTATCGTCTTGACAAGCGACGGGCTTTTCGTTAAAACTCAAACCAGAAGCTGTGTCAGTGTGTTGAGTTTACACCTTGCAATAATAATCCGTGCTTTTATCTGATCGGAGGGGGATTTTATAACTTTCGAATGGGTCTTTGGCGGGGAGCCAGCCCTACTGTCATTTTTTATTAACTTTCTTTTTTTCTTCCCCTGTAGCCAGTCTGCTTTTTTTGTAATATTGTTTAAGGAATATGTATCCCATTCCTAGGGATATTGGGAAACAATATTTTAAAGTTCTGTGTCTCAGCCCATTAGAGGGGTCTATAAAACAATCGCAGCAGCAAATGTGCAGTAACTAATCAAAACCACCGAAGCTAACCACAGCGGTACTTTAATCCCGTGTAAATAATAAAACCTCTTTTTTTGCTGTGCCTTATCTACTGTCTCATCAGGAAAGAGCTAATTAGATTCTTCTAAAAAGTAAATATTGTCAGTTCATTGGTGGGTGGAGGTGACGGGAGGTAAGACACGCTCACGCATTGGCAAACCAATGTAGAACACAGGGCGAAGTTATAAAAACCCTATAAAAAACTATTTGAGTTTTAAAGGAGCTCGTTCCCCGTGTAGGTGGTATAACAACTTTCCCTTACGGTGGGTACGGCTTCTGTAGGCAGAGCCTGGAGGAGTCCATGACCTGCTCTGCTACTCCATGTCATTCCCAGCTTATCTACGCAGGTCGGGGTTGCAGGTTTGGGGCCGTGTTCGCTTGATCACAAGCAGTCAGGTTACTTGGAAAAATTCAACTATGAAAAATTTAGCTGCTACTTGTCACTAGTGTTTAAGCCAATACATTTAATTTCTCATGCAGAACGTTGGGTCTGTGCGCTTGGTCGGTTGGGTTGGCTTGGTTGAGTTGCGATGGGTGGTGAAGGTGGAGTCGCTGCTCCAAAGCTTGCGGCAGCCGTTTCGGGATGGACTCATGTTGAGGGCTTGTATTTAGGACTCTTATACGACAGGCTTGGAGGCAAAACCCCCAGAGCCACGTCCTGCAAGGTTGAGCACTTGGCGGAGCGGTGTACAGGTAACATAAAAGAAGCGGACGGCTGGGGAGAGAAAGCATGTAATAAAGATAGAAGTGCTTTTTTCCTTTGTTCCTTTGATTCTCTGTTTCTCAAGGAACAGCAGCAAAAGAGATCGATTCTTCTGGTTGCATTCGGCCAACAAAACCTTCCAACTTCTCAGCTGTGGAGATGAAGGTCTCCTAGACTGCCCGATGGCCAGCCTTGGTCCGGCTACAACAGCAAACGTAGGTCACTGACCTAAACCTGGACCTGGAGGTGGAAAGCTGCCTTTGCTTCTTAGATCAACCAGCCTGGAAGTAGCGTTGCTGTCAGGGGGACTGGGATTTCTGCCGTGTCAGAGCGGTGTAGGGTGTCCCTGTGCTGCAAGAGCTGCCGGACTGCTGTGCTCATCGCGTGGATGAAGAAAGTAGCTGTGCTTGGAGGGAGTTTCAGCTACGTGAACCAAACGCTTTGTGTGTTATTGCTAAATGTAACGTTAGCTACGAACAGACATTTGGTTTCTTACCTTTTTCTTTATCGTCACATTAAGCAGAGAGTCAAGAGATTGATAGTCTTGTATAATAGAGGCAATTTTACAGAATAATACAAAAATGCACTTGCTTTCATGTAAACCACACCAAAAGGTAAGGGGATTTTTTATTTGATTTTTGTCCCTCGAGGGCTTTTCGCCTCCCCCGTAGCCCCAGGTCCCTGTGTTTTCAGAGGGCACGCTGGAGTGTCGCCTGTGCTTTGATGTGGTTTCTAAAGTGTGCCTCTTCATTGGGTTCCCTACAGATGCCTTTATGTGAAACAGAACATTAAAATCCAAATGTGCCTGCTCTGCAGGTCATTTTTCATCCTTTATGTGCGACGTCAAATATATTGCAGAGTTGTTCTGCTGCACCCCCAGCCCGGGAAGGTGCGGGTAACGAGATGGGGGTAGGAGCAGGGAGTTCCTTGGCGGTTAAGCCCAAATTTCTCTTTAGTTGCTTCCTCTGGGCCTCTCCCCAGCTCTCTCTTTCTCTCAAGGTGAAACTGAAACCTCGGTGACTTCACCCAAGCCTGCCGAAGTTAAAGAAAATTTGATATTTCTCACTTATAGGTCACTTCAGTCCAGATTGTTTCCTGCCAAGAGTGGGGGCGGGGGAAATGCCCTCCTGTTAATGGAAAAGCAATTACTATTTTTTCTGGCGTCTACGTTGTGTCGTTCCAGCGTAACACCTAGGTTATGGGCTCTGCTCGTATCGCGCCGACTCCTCGGGCTCCCAGCCGGCTATTGACGGGCTGCGCCCATCGTACGACGGATGTGCGAGGTGGGGGTTCCGTGCTGTGATGTGCACCCATGGGCTGGAAGGGAGTAAACATCGACTGGGTTACTTTGGGGCCCTTTGTTGGTCTTTAAGGTAGAAATCCCTGGAAAATCTCTTCTAATTTAGAACTTCCCCCCCCAAATTCCTAAAGATGAAAATTGCTCTTGGTAGGCTGCAAAGCTTTTGTGCTGTTTGGAGCATCTCTCTGGCTGCTTTTGTGGATCTCTGGGAGGTGGAACGTACTTTTTTTTTCCTCTTTTTTTTTCTTTTTCCCAGTAAGTCCCTGGACTTTAATTCAGGTCAGCATTTTTCTCTTGATAAACTTCAGTTTATTTGCATTTGAAGTATGCAAAATGCAAAACGTGGCATTTGAATTTGGATGTTCAACTCCTTGGCCTAGGGCGATGGCTTTTTCTGGAAGGACAGACTTTCTTGACTTTGGGGTTTTGATTCAGACCTTATCAATATTTGATTTGGATCTTATCAATAATGACATCTGGTTAATAGATGTTAGGTACTACTGTACTCTTCTTGTGAGCGTAGCTGAGGCCGGAGGATGACATTAATACCTCTTGTTTGAAAAGAGATGGGGGACCAAGATAACGTGTCTTCTGAGAACATGTCCACAAGGTCCTCTGTTGGACTAATTCTGCGTTCAGCCTAAAATGCTGAATGTTACATGCTTAGGGCTTCGACAGTGAAGTTCAGAGCTGGCGGCGGCATCCTTCAGCTTGTTAGCCCAGATTTTTCCTCTCCCATGACCACTTTTTCTGCTGTGATCTTGCTACGCCCTGTTTAATGATCCGTTTCAAGCACAATGTTTTATCCAAAACTTTGCATTTTCCCATTCTTTGATTTCTTCCCTTTCTAGAGGAAAAAAGATTACATAAATTGGAGAGATTTTAATGAGTACACTGGGCTTGCTTTTGGTGTAATTTACAGTGGATTCAGTGTTATAACTTCATTACGCTTCAGTTGAGTAACTTATGTCATAAATGGGCGTATCTGAGAGTGGAATCAAGCCTCGAATCTCTTTGTTGTGTGGGCTTCAGAAGGACCAAACGCTCACTCCCCTTTTTGAAGTCCTAATTCTCTTTATATGGTGTTGCAATGCCTTTCTATAGAGTTGTGCCTCTGAAGTTCGAGATTTCTAATGCAAAAAATACCACTTTTTCCCCAATTGCTTCAAGTATTGATGTTGCTAGCAAAATTTGTCTTCAGCAGTGTTCACACAGACCTTTTCCTGTGGCTTTGCAAAAATCCCTATTGTTGAGACTCATCCCTTAAGAGATCTTTTTAATAAGCTCGGTTGGTAGTCCCCTTGCTCAGCCGTTGCTTCTCTGGTAGGAGCACTTGTAGTAAACATCAAGGATACTTCTGCTTTGCCACCACTAGAGGTCAAGATTGTGCCGCGGCACAGCACAGGGCTGCGCGTCGGGTAAGGTTCAGCTCCGATTCCTGGTGTCAGCTCGAGATATTTCATTTAATTATCAATTGCCGTGTTTGGCAATTAAGACGAAGCCGATCGTACGTGCGCAGTGTGAAGGGCACTTTGCCTTACACAACGGTAAAGCCCGCTGGATTTTGCAAGGGTTGGGGTATCCGTGCCGTGCTTGGGTTTTAATATTCTTCAGATCTAGAAACTGCAGAAGTGATCGGTCTCTGATGGGGTCTTTCTTCCCAAGGAGGGATTCGAAAGGGAGTTGAGCTGAGAGAGGCGGTCAAAATAAAACTTGCTCATAAATTATTTTTGCGTGATATTAATTCTTTTCAGTGTTTAAAAGGAAATAATTTTGAAGGTTTGCGCTCTAGAGCTTTCTACTTTCTGCAGTTCAGGTAGCAAAAGTAATTAGGTGGTTTGGTTTTTTTTTTAGATAGGTTTCCGCTTGTTTTAATTCTCCGTAGTTTTCCTAGCACGGTTGGTTTCACTGACAACAGTATCTACAAGACGATTTCTAGTATTCCTTCTTCCTTCTAAAGCCAGGCTGTCACATTGGTGTGGGGCAGGGGATGGTTCCCTTTCGCCACCTTGTTTGTCTCCTGTTGTAGGGGAGCAATAAAATACACGGGTGCAGGTTTGATTCGGGTTGTACAGGTAATTGCTAGAAATAGAGTTCATATTAATAACTGAAATATGTTTAAAACTCATTCTCTTTTAAAAAGAAACCTACCATCTAAAATAACACTTTCAGAAAGACATCTGGATGATTTCCATACACTTTTCTTCTTATATATAAAAAATTTATAGAAAAATATGGGAGGGGTCCTATAAATCTGTGTTTATATATCCATATAAATTTCAGGTTTTCGGAGTGTTTAGTTTCTAGTTACACCAGAGCATAAGCCCACATGTGCAGAACCGCTGCATCCGTTGCCTTGGCCTCTTTCCCCTTGTTTTGGCCATGATTTGGCACTTGTGGCGAGAACAGTGTCTCTGTGCCCTTCCCCCTCCTTGCCCTTCCCCTTCAGTTTGAAGTTCTTGGTCAACTCTCTTGAAAAATTGGGGCTAAACCATTTTTCCTGTCAAATATTGTGCTCGGTAACAATGAGGAAACCCAGTGAGTTGTGGCAGCAGAGGACACGCATTGACCTCCGCAAACGAGCCCCAGAGCCCCAGGAACAGGTCTCAGCGGCGGTTCGAGGGAGCTCCGCCGAGTCCGTGTGTTTTGCTCCCTGAATCGTGGTGCTTCTCCCAGGGAGCGAGTTTTTGTTCAATACCTTTTACAGCTCATTCTGTACATCAGCAACGTACAATTAAGCTCTCCTGGGGTACCACAAAAATGCTTTCAGGAACCTCTGGGGTCCAGATGTGGAATGTTTTGTGCTGACATGGGTTGAAAAGAGGAACAAATCCAACGGTTAAGTACGTCCTTTAATTTAGCCTGTGACAGTCACCACATGGCCTATGGGCTAATATTTCTGCATCTGTGCTGTAAATAGATCAATATGGCAGAATGATGGGTTTGGCATTTTGATTTGTGAAGAGTCAGAATGTTGTTTGTATTGTTGCATAATCCCTGGAATGGTTTTGAAATGAATCTTCTGTTTCTTTGGAATATCTGGGTTAGGAAAAACATAACATTTCTAAGTTGCATTAAGTGTGTGTTTTATTTTGTCTCATTTGTCGTATTTCATGACTGATTGCATCTTTCGGCTGAAAAAACCCCATAGAAATCCGAGGATGCTATCATAAAACGTGAAATCTGCTTTTTTTTCTAGGCACAGCAGCAAAGAAACCTGGACAATATTGTATCACAGCATCCCAGGATAAGCGGGGGAAAGAAGTCCAAGAAAGAAGTCTGCGCAAGCTCAGATCTGGAGGTAAAAAACACTAGCCCCATGTCTGAGCAGGATTCGGGTATCCTGGATGTTGAAGATGAGGATGAGGATGAAGAGGTAACTGTATTACATCAAATCCAGGAGACTGGACGGTTTGGGGGTGATCAGTAGTGTCTCAAACAGTGTTTGCAACCTTGCTCAGTCTTTCGTGTTGCCATGCAGCGTGTCATAAAGATGCAGAACAGGCTGTAGAACATGGGGTGTGTTTCACTATGGGGCTATTTTGCTCTATTGTCCCTATTCTCGTTAGCAGGCTCAGCAGAGGGGCCAAGTATTGTATGAGAACTGAACAGCCCATGTCTTCTGTCCCTCACTGCTGTGCTTGCTTGGGAAGGCAGTTTGGTATCTGTCCTTCATTTAAAAAAAGATAAATTGCTGCATAGCGCATGAGATACGTGGCCTTTTCTGTGGGACGTGTGTCTTGGTGGCAGAGACAAACTTTGCATTGAAAAGGATTGCATCGGGACAGATTTTTCTAAACGCAATTTTAATTCCTTGGTGTGCTCCCTTTCTGCTGCTGCTTCCTCGGACTGGCAGTCTGTTGTTTTTGTTAACCGCAAAGCGTAACCTCGCTGACAGCGTTGGTTCTTCCTTCCTCCCTGCGCTAGAGGATAGTGTATGCAGTGGGACATCTTGGATTGACGGTGCTTAAAATGCAATTCCTGTGTTTCAGGAAAGGCAGCTTGGAGATGCCTGCTCGGAGTGTAGGTCATGAGGTGTTGAGCTTTTTTGATGTGTTCTTCATTTCGTGCGATGCAGTCTTGCGTTGGACCTCTTGGCAAGTTTTATCTGCCACGCTGGATGCTTTTTCTCTTATTGCTGTTACATCAGGAGAGTGATATTTTCAGCTACAACCTTAACTGAATTGGGTAGTAGTTGTTGCCCCGAAGTCTACGGCCAGCCAGAGAAGAGGATGAAGAACAAGTTTCTGAAGTTTAAAATAGTGTGGGTTACTCAAGTGCTTCTGTGCTCGTGTTCTGCCTTTTTCCCTGCAGTTCAATTTTCTCCTTTTCATCTCTGCTGCACTCCCAAAGCAGACCGAGGAGATCACCCCTTACTTCACCGGGACCAAGCTGCAGGGTACGACCCAGAGCCCTCGCGCCGCACTGACACCGTCCGGGAGGGCTATCTACTCCTACACCAAAATGGAAATAGAGCAGAAGTTAAACAAAAGAAAAATGAGTGGGAAGGGCACGTTTTTTGAAAAAAAACCCCACTGATTTGAATTCATCTATTTTGGTATTTCCCTGTTAAAAAATAAAAATCTGGTCCTTCGGTAGTTCTTGTCCCATCTCACCCTCAAAACCTCTCGCTTGCTGTGGAGCGGGTTCTCGCGACAGCAGGCGGCCACGTGAAACGTGGCGGTCCTTGTGGGGTACGCAAAGCTCGAGTCAGTTGGAATTAGAAGTTAGAATTGAATTTCAATTAGAATTGAAAGCTATAAGGAAAAGCATCAGGAGAACGTTAAGGAGGGAGGAATTTAAAGGCAATAATGTGTGTAGCGCAGGTGGGAGAAATCGCTGAAGTCATTTGACGAACGGATTTGACTCGTCTCGAGGCAGATGAAGTCCCGTCTCCGGGTGCCTTTGAAGCCAGGCTGGTGGCAGGGGAACAAGCCGGCGGCGGGGCTGACCCTGCCGCCGGTGGGTGGGCGGCGGTGGCGGCGGGAGGGGCCGGGGCGGGGCGGGGGCTGCTGTCCGTGGTGATGAAACGGGGCGCGGCGGAGCGCGGCGGGCAGCGGGAGCCCCTCGTCCGCTCGGCCGGGCCTTCGCGAGCCCCCTCGCCAAGGCCTCTCCGTTTTCCCAGTATTGTCTGAGGGGGGAGAAGGGAGGGAGGGGGTTCTGGTTCCTGATGAGCTTGGGCTCTTCCCCATGTTCCTGCCTCCCGGGGGTTTTTTCTTTCTGGGGAAGAAAATGATTTATTTATTAGGACAAATGGATCTCTCATCTGGAAATAGAACCAGTGCATTTTTGGGCCCCTCCCTACAAGAAGGACATGGAGGTGCTGGAGCGTGTCCAGAGGAGGGCAACGAAGCTGGTGAAGGGCCTGGAGCACAAGTCTGATGGGGAGCGGCTGAGGGAACTGGGGGTGTTCAGCCTGGAGAAGAGGAGGCTGAGGGGAGACCTCATCGCGCTCTACAACTCCCTGAAAGGAGGTTGTAGCGAGGTGGGGGTCGGTCTCTTCTCCCAAGTAACAAGCGATGGGACGAGAGGAAATGGCCTCAAGTTGCACCAAGGGAGGTTTAGATTGGATATTACGAAAAACATCTCCACCGAAAGGGTTGTCAAGCATTGGAACAGGCTGCCCAGGGACGTGGTGGAGTCACCATCCCTGGAGGTATTTAAAAAACATGTGGTGCTTAGGGACATGGTTCAGTGGTGGACTTGGCAGTGTTAGGTTAATGGTTGGTCTTGATGATCTTAAAGGTCTTTTCCGACCTAAATGATTCTATGAGTCTATGATTCTAAATCTGAAGGAGAGTCATGCGTGTGTGGTGGGTTGACCCCAACCAGCGGCTAAGCTCTCGCCCTCCCACCCCCTAGAAGAATTGGGGAGGCAATGTGAAGGGTGAAAGTGAGAAAACTCGTGGGTCAAGGTGAAGACAACTTAGTAAGTGAAGGGATAAAACCCCACCAAGCGATGCAAAGGCAATCACTCACCACCTCCCACCAGCAGACCGATGCCCAGCCAGTGTCTGAGCAATGCCTGCTTTTGAAAAAACCTACCCCCCCCCCCAGTTTTATTGCTGAGCATGACGTTCCACGGAGTGGAATATCTCTTTGGTCAGTTTGGGTCAGCTGTCCCAGCCGTGTCCCCTCCCAGCCCCTTGCTCAGCCCCACCTTACTTGCCGGGGAGGTGCAGGGTGAGAAACAGAGAAGTCCTTGATGCTGTGTAAGCACTGTTTAGCAATAGCTAAAACGCTGTTTTAGCTATTAGTGTTATCAGCACTGTTTTGGTTACACATCTAACCACAGCACCATATGTGCCGCAATGAAGAAAATGAACTCAATCCCAGCCAAAACCAGTGCAGTGTGTAAAATGTTAATGGGAGGTTCTTTGGTAAGGGTTCTCTAAAGTTACAGGCCAACTGCAAAATTGGTTTTTGTGGTAGACGGATTCATTCCTAGCTTTTCATCTTCTGGTGTGACTCTTTCTCCTTATGATTGTCTGGTCTATGCACGAATACATACTGTTAATACAGAATTCGTTAATCCTAATTGCTTAAAATTGTTAGTGTTAAGTATCCTGAGCGCAAACGAACTGTACTCGTTTCCTGCACAGCTCCCATGTTCTGGAGCAATGGAGGAGGCTTTCTGGGCTTAGAGGGACCGTACTGCAACAAGGGGGCACATGTCACTTGCTGTGCTCTGCCCCTCACCAAGATCGCTTACGCTTTTCAAGAAAATAGGGAATACTGCTAACAAGAAAGCCTGGAGAAAGCAAAGGCGGCCCCTTGTAGAATGAAGTCAATAGACAAGTAAAGAAAGATCCTGAAGCATCCAAAGACTGCACTGGTAGCTCTTGTTCTTGACCTCTCATTGCCAATAAAGCCAACCAGTAACCGCAGGTTTCTGTTTGGAAGACAGCCAGTGACGGCTGGTTGAATATGGAAAGGGAAGAATGAAGGGCGCCTCGCACCCACTCCTGCTCAGAATTGAAAACAGGGTGGTCCTAGGTGTTTCTGATTAACTTTAGGCAGGAGAGCTCCTGATCCTGGTGCATAGGCTGGAAAAAGTGGAGTAAAATGTCTTTGTTTTTTTTTTCTTTCCCCTCTAGGAAATATCTGAGGCCCGTCAGCAGTCTGTGGTACGGAGTTCTCCACCTAGGCTGGATGAACTGTTCTAGAGAGCCCATGATTCCTTACCCATATGGGGCAATTCCTTCATCCCCGCAGCAAAATTTACAGGAAAAGCTTTGAAAGGGAGGAAAGACCAGAAGGGTTTTGCTTATACTGTTGCATGTATTCTAGTGTAGTTCATTCTCTCCCTTGCAGTAGAAAACAGCTCTGCCAGCTGAATTCAAGAAGATGAATATGAGATGTGGTTCTCCGCTCCGTTAGTGTTCTCCAGTTCGAAGATATTATGGTCCAGACTTGTCCCACTGAAGTGCAGATGCCTCATTGAGGTGGAAGCTCCCACTATAACTGGAGTGAGGGAGCGGACCCAGCTGTACAGTGAGCTGGGAGAAGGCTTAAGTTCAGTTTTTATGAATGTCAAGTTGCAGAAGGAGAATTTGCATTTCACAGTGAGTAGCTCCACAGTCTGTTCGGTTTGTGCCAGCTGTTCCCTTTGTAGTAAAAAACATCCAGAAAACTACAAAGCTTATCCAGATTCTTCTCATTTTCAGTGACTTTTCTTTTGCAATCTCGTTGAATACAGCAGGGCAAACTCGCCTGTGTTGTTCCTTGTTTCTTCTTGTCCCCAAAAAAGACTGGTCAGGTGTCTGTGAAGTGGTTGGGTCGAATTGGACTCCCTGGTGTTCCTTTGTGGGAGAGGGGAAGTTTTAAGGAAGGCCATCACGCTTCAGAATAACGGCCACTCAACTGTCTTTGAAGAACAAATCAACAAATTCCAGACAGTTTTCTATTTGGAGAAGGAGTTTGGCACTGGGGACATCAGCAGGTGTGAGGTGTAGCCAAAATTCATCATCTTCTGGCGTTCTTTCAGGTTGATCTGGCTGTAGGAATAAGTTGTAATTCTCTAAGTGAGAGTAATAGATTTCTTACAAAGTTTTGGGAGCTAGAGCAGGGACGCCAGAGAGGTCTCTTGACTTTCCCTGATAAATGGCTTTGTTAGGTGCCATCAGCCTCCACCTTTTGTTTGCTTCCACTAGTAATTATGCAGAAAACATCTTGGACACTGAGAGAAACTTCTCTATTTCCAGACAAAGCTGTCTGCCTCATGACTATAACATGAGCCGGAGTGAGATCAGTTAGTCTGCAGAACCATCTGGCCACTTCCAATATCGCAGTGTCCTGAGCATCCTCGTGACTGTGCAAATACATTCAGGTTTTTTCCCCTAAGGTTAAGCCATGGGTCACATTGGGGCAGTCAAAGGACACCAAGACCACACAAAACGTAGCAAATCTACAGCACAGTTTGTCCTGTACTTCCATTCAGCGTGGGGTAAAGTGCTTCCCGGCTGCAGGTGCCCAAAGAGATGAGACGTGATTTGTTAAATCACAGAATCACAGAATGGTTTGGGTTGGAAGGGACCTTTAAAGGCCACCTAGTCCAACCCCCCTGCCATGGGCAGGGACATCTCCAACTAGATCAGGTTGCTCAGAGCCCCGTCCAACCTGGCCTTGAATGTTCCCAGGGATGGGGCATCTACCACCTCTCTGGGCAACCTGGGCCAGTGTCTCATCACCCTCAGCGTAAACCATTTCTTCCTTATATCTAGTCTAAATCTCCCCTCTCTTAGTTTAAAACCATTCCCCCTTGTCCTGTCCCAACAGGCCCTGCTAAAAAGTCTCTCCCCATCTTTCTTCTAAGCCCCTTTAAATACTGAAAGGCCGCAATGAGGTCTCCTTGGAGCCTTCTCTTCTCCAGGCTGAACAACCCCAACTCTCTCAGCCTTTCCTCATGGCAGAGCTGTTCCATCCCCCTGATCATTTTGGTGGCCTCCTCTGGCCCCGCTCCAACAGGTCCATGTCTGTCCTGTGCTGAGGACCCCAGAGCTGGACGCAGTGCAGAACCAAGACTACTTTGAGCAGTAGAGTTTTACTCCCTAAGGTGAAGGGATGCTTTCTGCAATGTGCGCTTCATGTGGAGAGACCCAGCCTGCTCAATGTCCTCCATTGGACTTGAGCCTTTGTGGGTGCAGTGTCGTGTCTGCTCGTGTTCCTCTGCACCAGCTCATCCATGTACGTCAATCAATGGGCCCGTGAGATGGTTCATAAAACACCTCTCTTGAATTCCTGGTGTTTAAGTCTGGAGGTTTTTTCCCCTCACTGAAAGAGGGGTGAATGTATCCGTGCTTGTGTCGTGTCCTTACATCAAAACCTACAAGGATCAGAGGTGCAAGCCATTGTATCACAAATTTGTCTGAAGCCAGATCAGAGCATCCCTTAATCCCAGCCTTGTGTTGGTGGCAGCTACAGTTGAACGTTTCCATTGAAAACTCGGCTTCCACGGGTTAAATTTGCTACAGGCAGTTGTTTAACCCGACGGAAAATGTTCTTGCAAAAAGAGAGGGTTTGGCTGTTTACAGAGACTGACAGGTCTGCCTCTGCTCCCAGCACCAGGAACGTGCCGGACGCAGGGTTTGGGAATGAGGTTTGTGAAGCTGATGTTTTGTAGACTGGGAAGAGTTTGGACAAGATGAATAAATTCTTTGTTCTGCAAATCAAATGAAAAAAAAAGATTAGGCTGAAGGGGAGATGTCAGGGGAGTAATCAGTCCTGTTGTTGAGGCGGCTCTAGTTCTCATTTCATCGTCAAGTTTCAAAAATCAAAGATCTATTTATTTTTTTGAACACTGGTAGTGCAGCTTTGGCTAAGAAAGTCAAGTTACTGCTAAAGGGGATGTGCTAAGCCTGAATTTTTAGATACGTCTAAATAGCTAAATATTAGATAAATGTCTAAATATGTAAATATTAGATATGTTTAAATTGTGCAACATGTTAAACTAGCCACAGAGATAATTTCATATATTCTGTGTATTCAGGGGCCTACATTGGTTAGTCTGGAAAGATTTCAAACGATAGGATTATTATTTCTTCTGTTGTGGGGCTGTGGCTATATGCGGAAGAGGTGGTCTGTTCTTTTCCTTAAAATATATTGTAGGTTTATACCCTGCATGAATTCCTAGCACAGTTTTTGGGTGCATGTCTTTCTGTTTGCAGAAAGGTTTCTTGTGGTCCAGGACTTGCGCTTCCACGTCTGATAGTGCTCTACCCAGATTAGCAATTGTAAAGCTATTAATGTCTCAGAGATGTTAACTCTGCAGAATAGTCCAGCATATTTTTTTGTGAGTGTGTGTGTGGGCTTAAAAGTTTCTACAGAAGATCAGAGACTGTGAAAATGTTGCAGTCTGCTTTGAAAGAATTTCTCTGGGGGAGTCAACTCCGGTTTTGGCAATATCTTGATTTCACAAATCTTTATCAGAAATAGTTCTCCGTGGACCATGTTCAACTAGTGCCCCAAATCCAAGAGGAGCAAAACCGTTTGATCCTGGATTCAAATTCGTAGGAAAACATCTGCTTTGATGATGTTGTGAAGGGATGACAGATTTCTCCTCCCTTAGAAAAACACGGGGTGGACTCGGGTCCATCCAGTCCAGCTTCCCCACGCTGATGGTGGTCGCTGGGGGATGGCTGGGTCGAGCGAGTACTGATACTTCCCTGTCTGCTTTAGTGATCTCCAGAAGTTTTGCAACCGGGGATTTCTGAGCCAGAAGTGTTTTACTGTTTTACCCACTGGAGACCAATTACGCTTAATGCTGGAGGAATACAGCAAGGCAAAATCTGTATCCCGAGGAGTCCACAAACTAGCTGAAATCTGGATTTGGGAGCTATTTAGGGAGCATTAGAAGCCCCGGGAGACTGCAAATGGAAAATAAATGACCAGGAAGGCATGATAAAATTGGCACTAACACAATAAAACTGCTGCCTAGTGTTTGCAGTTGTCAAATATAGTCTTATAAAAGGTAAAAGCAAGAGATGTTAGTGAGACCGGTGAGCTGTGCTTCGCAGCTGCTTGCCCTCGGTTCGGCTGTAACCCTTCTGCTGGGGGACGTTGAGCCGCCGGCTTCAACGTGGAAAGGGTCACACAGGCGATGCCAGCCCCATCCCTCGCGCGGAAACCTTCCTCCTTGCCGGTGAGCCCACCCTGCCCGTCCGTGAGAGCTGCTGAAATGGCAGGACGGGGTGCTTGCTGCAAGGCAGGGAAGGAAAGCCCAGCCAGACGGATGAGCAGGCTCGTGCCGTATCCCAATACAACTGTTGGCTGCCTTGTTCCCAGTGAGCCGGCTGCTTCCCCTCCCTGCACCACCAGTTAACTGTCCCAGCCGACACCAGGACAGACTGTCAAGTTTTTGGGGGTCTCGGAGCGATGCTGGTGGTGCGGGATGGGATGCTCCCGCGCCGTGTGTTGCTGCTCTGTCCGTCTCCGTAGCTTCTTTCATTGTTTCAGCTCTAACCAAGGACCTGTGTAGTGCCGAGGACTGAGTTTCTTTGCGTGGAGGGGATTCTTTACCACCTCCAGTTCCACGTTACACAGGAGGCTATTTAACAAAATCCCCTATTTTCCCTTTCCAGCCCATAACCTCTGCACTCCCCTGCTTGAAGCCATTGCTTTAGATGAGGAGGACCGCTCGCCCCAGGCGCTTTGGGCAGCGTTGGTTGAGGCTTGCATACCCCCATCCAGCTAGAAACTTCTCTCTTCTTCAGCCTACCTCCTTTTTAGCAGAATGCCTCTTAAGCATAATTAAAAATATATAAAATAAACATGTTTCCCAGGCCTGTCCATTGGTGCCTTTCATCTTTCTCCTCTTTTTTCCACCACATGTCAACAGAACACTCCCCTCTTCTCTGGATTTTGGGGGAGAAGGAGGGTTGCCTTAGCTTTATGCTTTGGCCAACAAGTTTAATACTGTGTTGGCTTGAACATATCCAAAGGACACAAGCTTCTTGTATGCAAATTTCTTCTCTGATCTCTCCTCTCGCCCTCCCTCCCTCTGTCCCACCCTTCAGAAATACGTTTCCTTGTCCCTGTGCAAGACTCACTCTGTTGTTGAAAGGTGGTGGAGTCTGTGTGGCGTGTGATTTTTAAGAAAAAAAATTTTAAAAAGATAGTAGTTGTGCTTTTAAAGACATTTAACTAGAAATCTAGAGAATAAGATTTTTTTTTTTCCCTCCTCCCTGTTGCATAAGTACCAGAACAGCTTGTGCCAGGGTGCTTGAACTTGTATTTAAGCCTTCGGTTAAATTAACCCTCTGCTGAGCTGGCTAACAGAGGGCCAAACGCTGCCATGTGATTTCCTTGGGGAGCGTAAATGGGGTGAGAGCAATATTAAATGAAATTTTCCTACTTCAAGAAACTTAGAAATGTAAATATAGTCAGATACAGGTAGATACCAATAATCACTGTAATTTTTACATGCCTGAAATCCTGGTGTCGCTCTCTGGCGGACTTGCATGCGTTGGAGTTGCACTTACCTATATGTGATATATAAGACTTGCACTTACCTATATGAGTTCTGCATATTTCACACTGATCTCCCGCTGTCTTTTAGGTGCCTGGGGCCCAGGACCTGGTGGACTTCTCACCGGTGTACCGATGCCTGCACATATACTCTGTCCTGGTAGGTGACTCTGCTCCCCATGAGACCGGTGCTGACACTGGGCTGTGGTTTGAAGAAGACGATGGGGGGCTGCTCCTTCCACCCATGCTGCTGGAAGGAGGTGGTTGCAAAACATTTATTTATTCCACCTAGCTAGGAAGTGCGTTACCTGAAGTAGAAAGCAGGCCAGTGCTGGATGGATTTGGGTAAAAACCACACAGTTACTTTATGCAGGCCACAGAAATATAAAGGGATATTTCCTCCAACTATTGCAGACCCTGGGTTTATGATATACCTATTTCTTTGTCGTATAGTTTTCCTCCGAGAATTCTTCTTTGACCACATTAGCTTCGTTATTCATTGCAAATGAAGGAGTTGCGGGGGGGAAATTGTTTTTAAATGTATTGATTGCTGCGCATAGAAGAACTTTGCCGCTCTTCAAACATTGTTTGACAGGAGCAGATTTGCTGCCGTTCCCACCAAATTCACCATTTGAACTGTATCGCTCCCAATTTCCCAACAGTTAGGCTTTGCGTGCACTGAAAAATACGGCCAAACTGAAACTGTTCTGTGTTGGTGTTTGGTTATTGGCTAAAAAGTGTCACTCTGAACCGTGTCATGTTCTTGAGAACTTTTCAAGAGAACTCCCACCTGCAGATCTAGGCTGCTAGATGAGCTACGTTTTCTCCTAGGCAGTATGAGTACGTAAGGTATTGATTTTTTTACTCATTTATTTATAACGAGGGCAGATAAGATGCCCTTTGTAGCTTACCCTTCAACTTTTAATGTCTAAGATGCCTCCAGCGGCGTACGAGCCTTGCATCCGCGGACCCAAAGAACCTGTGTTGTTTGCATCCGTTCCGTACCGTCCTTTGGCGAGCGGGAGCTTTCAGAGGGCTCTTCTCCTGCGGTTGAGCAATCTGAAGCCCAGAGAGCAGATGAAAGGAGCACTCCGTTCGCAGCTTTCCTCCCTTTCCGCGGCGGAGCCAGGCTTGAGAATTGTTTTTAAGGCAATTCTAAAGCCAGTTTCTCCAGCAGTACGTACAAATGAATTTGCGAAAGGAAAAGAATTGTCATAAAAAACATTTATATAAAATCTTTTTGTGCCCTCATCTGTTAATAATTATGTAATTTGGCTACATTGCCATGATATTTTATTGGAATGAAAAAGTTAACCTACCCAAAATGTGTTACTCTGTTTATCTTGGACAAAAACCTCCTCCTCAAACCCGGCGCTGGGAGCCCGGTTCAGGGAGTGTGCTAATTGAAGATTACAACTGGTCTGAAATGCTTTGTGGATTTCAAAGTGTCACTTTATTTGGAGAAACTTCAGTGAAGAATATGTATAATGAAAACAGGATTAGGAATCCTATTTGTGTAGTTCATATACATTTGTTTAATGCAAGGGTGTTTATTTAATTGTGTATTTATACATAAAGCTGTTATGAAAAGGATGAAGAGCTCTCGCTGGTGGATACAACAGTTTTGCACATTTGGAATGGTCTCGTTTCTACATTGGGGCTTTTTTGTTGTCTTGTTGCTTTACCTTTTAATGTGAAATAGCAATTGGTCCTCTGAAGCGAATTAGGGAAATGCTGCTGCTAGAAGACAGGTTTCATGGCCAGTGCTCTGTGGTGGGTCTGGGTGGGATTGTCTTCTGCTGGCGTGGGAATCGTGAGGTGGGCTTGGTGACGGTGAGGTTAAACCTGGTGCAGGGGTTTCATGCCAGTGGGTTAGCGTCCTCGTCCCCACCCCGAGCTGGGATCGTTCAGTCCTCCTCCTCCTCCTTCTCTATTTCAGCCAAAAGCCCTAGTAACGAGAAAAAAGAATCAGCAGAGCTCTGAAGAAGGTGTGTTGGTGAGGCAGGAGCCAGAGAAAAAGGTAACCAACCATGGTGAACGCTCCTGAAAAGAAATTTGCCCTTTTCCTGACCTGTGATTGAATCCTGCCCTGCTTTCTAGGCCCAACTTGGGTTGAACAATGTCAGAGATCCAGCACGCATCGAGGGAAACGGCCACATCAGTGTCAGACGGAAGGATCATAATGTAATAGTTACCAAAAAATCCTAATATTTGTCATTTACAATAGCGTTATCTCAACGCTTGGCCTGCAGTTAAAAAGGCCCACGTTGAATAAACATTGAGATATTTATTATTTTTAGTGAAATCGACCTTCCAGTCACCTCGGTTTTATGGCTGTGCTGCTTATAAATTCCCAAAGGATTATTTGAAAAATCCTACTCATATCTGCCAGCCTTATCAGCAGGGCAGAAGTTCACATATTGTAACGGGAGGTCAGCCTTCGGTCATGGTCTTACGGAGGGGGCCAGGCACCTGTAAATCCTTCCTTCAGCAACCAAGGCGAAGTACAATATCAAACAGGCAAGGAGACTTTTCCAGGAAACGCTGAACTTTCTCAGGAAGGGCAGAGGAGGGGGAAAGAAAGTGAAGGAAGGTCAGGCGGGGGTTAATTGAGCGTTGGACCTTGGCGCGGTGGCGGCTCCGGGGAGGACAGGCGCTGGTGGGATGCTTTATGGGACTATTCATCGGCGATTCCTTTTCTTGTGAGAAACGGGCAGGCTGACGGTGTCTTGAGGAAGAAATGGGTGTAGGGGAGGCTTTGAATATCGGCAGATATCGGAACAAAACATCACGAGAGCGTATTTGTGTATGATACGTGGAGTTGTACACACGGATAACCCTTTTTTGCTCAAATAAGGCTTTGATTTCACGATTTGGGTTTATGTCCCTAAACGGTGCCTAGAACGGCAAGTCCTTACCCTGCCTGTGGTTTCTGCATGCAGCAAATATGCTCTGAATTGCATGAAAAGAGGCTTTTCAGATGACAGGTTTGGTTTCAAGTTGTATGAATGGGTAACCACGGAACAACCTCGGTGTCTCGGTGGGAATCCCAGTACCATTAGACAACCGTGTACTGTCCTTGTCCTGGGAAAATTAAAAAAGGACTAGCTGGAACTGTGGATGGGGTGGTTCTTCAGATGCCAGGAGCATCACAGAAAAGGGTTAAGGGGGGAGCCGGCAGCAGAGCCGTGAGTCCTGGGGCCTGTCCTGGTCTCCTCGGTCAGTTGGCCAAAGTCCGTGTCTAGTTTTAGCTGATCGTAAACACTAGACCCCGCTTAGTTTCTGTCAGCAGCGATGTGCTATTTAAGGACCTTCATCTGCAGTGCGGTTAGGCTGTAGGCTGTTGGTATCGGGTATATCTTTTCCGTGAGTTAATAGAGGAGTTTGTTGAAAATGGTAATATTATTATATAAAGAAGAAACAAGCATATTTCAGTGAAGTGATTTTGCCATTGACGTTTTTATCTTTTATGTTGTCTTTGACCGAAGTCTATGTAATGCTTGAGTTGCTTTGATCGATATCCAAAATAAATTAGGAAAGGTGAGGTTTGGGCCAGATGGTTTATCTGCTGGAGCATCTGAACAGCTGTTGGGTGCCTTGTATTTCAAGGCCAAGACATGGAATTGCTTTGCTTTACATAACACAAAATGAAAAGAAGTTTTTGTTTCATGTTTCCCGTAAGCTGTAGGAAGGCAGAAAGCAAAGAGTGAACCAAGAGCAGAAAGGAATTTAAAAAAAAAAAAAAAAGCCAAAAAAAAGTCAGAGTGGTTTGTACAGAGGGTGCTCCCAAGAAGTTGTCTCAAAGGCAGCTGACGGTGATTTAAGTCGCTTAAGCTCCTGCTTCAGCCAGTGCTGTTGCCTGTTAGTACTCATTTAGGGTTTGCCTTAGCTAGGTGGGTTTTTTTAGCTTTATGCTAATTGGTTACCAATTACTTTGAGGTTCTTAACATGTTCATGAAGACACTGGTATTGACACTCCCAGCTCTTTGATCCGAGCTACAAAGGGGTCATTTTAGGGTAAAGAACAAGTGTCCAAAAAAAAAAAAAAAAAAAGAAAAGAAAAAGAGAGCAGATTCTGATGTAAATACAGGCTTAAAACTGTAGCTGCCTCCTAGTTGATGAAGTATTTCTGGAGAATCCCAGAGCTGGATAATTTAGATAAATAGCAGTTGACAGGTATTTACTATAAATTTGTCGTATCTCGCCAGTGACGTTTTTATCTGCTGTATGGCTTCTACCCCAAGCCTCTCTAACCCTAAAGCTGCTTTGATGCACAAAATACATTAGGAAAAGTAAAAAAAAAAAGTAAAACAAATAATAAAAAACCCCCACTTTACTAAAAATTATCAATGTAGAAATGTCTTTAAATTCCTATATCAAAATGCATGCATTTTGCATAGACTGTATCCACTTGGTACATTTTCACTTGCCTATTTTAGTGAAGAATATGATGTTTTATATCTCTTAGCTGTGCGGAGCCAGCATGGCCTTGGGAAGAGAAACTAGGGTTTATTTTTGCTTATCGGTAAAATTGCTACGTTTTGATTGCCGAAGCTGCGTGGGGATTCATCGGCTCAGGGACTCAAGGTGAACTGTTCGGCCGAGGATGGGAAACACCACTTTGTATCTCCAAGCCGAGCAGATTTCATTTGAAGTGGGAGATGCCGCAAATCCGGCGGCGGATCATTAGTCTCCTCCCAGCCCTCCGCTTAAATAATATTTTTTTTTTTTTTTTTTTTTGTTAACTCCTCTTAGAAGTGTGCTAGCGATTGTGCTGCCTGCATTGATCCTCCTTTTTCTGCCTTTGTGGGCTAATAAATTGGCAGGCTGGTTGCTCATCTGCTTGCCCGCGGTGGCTGTGACGCAGCCGGTCGTTCCTGCCCCCTCCCCACCTCTCTGGGGGGACTCCAGCATCCCCACCAAAATGTTTGTTCTTTGGTAACGGGGCAAAACAATTGAAGTTCTTCTTTCAAGGGATGAGAAAGCCTCTTATAGGAACCACAATTCAAATAATAAGAGCTACCCAACCCTCTCTTTCATATGAAAACGTCTCTTTTTTCTCTTTGTTACACTGGTTGTTTCTTTTATTTGATACTGAAACACGAACCCTACCATGGAAAGTCTGTGGTTTACTTCTGGTTTTGAGATCAGGGTTGTAAAGTTTTCCCTCGGTGTCCTTGGGAACTTTAAAACATTTTTTTCTTTTTTGGGGGGGGGGGGAGCGGATGGAGGGGGGGCAGTGGAAAAAATTTCCTTCTCGAAGTCTCTGGTAACTCCTTGTTCATCTCAGACACTTTGCAGATTGTCCCATCGTTGTGTCCTGGCATATCTCACTGTCTGCTGACTTGGCTGACCCACTGGTGCCTGGTGGAGTTAGATAGCTATAAACACAGCACTGAGATCATAGGGAAAGGCTGAGGGTGAGACACTTTGTGCACTGGATTGATAAGGACACAGGAAAAGCCATTAGAGTGAACTGGTGTCAGTGACCTGTGATAACCATTCTGTACTACGTGCTAATGGACCCTGGGTAGTGTGTCTGGCTGTAGTGGCAATAGATTTAACTTTTGTAATTGTCATATTGCTCTTTTAACCCTGTGACCTTATTACCCATGAGAAAACCACTTGGCTTCGATCAAAGAAGCAGCAAAGAAATCAGTGTTCATTCTAAGCTGGCTAGATATGATCACAGGCAGCCTTGATTCTTAAAATATTCAGCTTGGAAAACAGACATGTAGGGGGGGAGGGAAAAAAAAAGGGAGGTTTACTACAATGGCCCGGATGCAGACTTCTTGTCACCTGAGGTTAGGAACAGCAGCCGTGCTTTCCCAGGGCTTTGCAAAACCCTGCACCGTCACTTACTCGCTGAAAATGTACTGATATTTTACATTTAATGCTGATTTCATCCTGACTCGCTCAATCCCACTCCACTCTTAGTGGCTAGAAGAAGAGTCTGACTCTGTTACTCCTGACCATGGAAAATACATTGCATCTGTTCAGTATTTCATCGAATCATTCCAGGTGGATGCGACCTTGGGAGGTCTCTGGTCCAGCCTCCTGCCAAAAGTAGGGGCAGCTCCGAGATCAGACCGGGTTACTCAGGGCTTTTTCCAGTCTGGTCTTGAAAATCTCCGAGGACCAAGATTGCAAAACCTCTCAGGGCAACTTATTCTGCTCCATGACCTCCTTGTAGGTATTGAAGGTGGCTGTTAGGTCCTCCCAAAGCAGTCACTCCCCCAGGCTGAACAAGCTCCATTAACCTCCCCCTGTGGGGCAAGTGCTCCAGCCCCAACCACCTTGGTGGCCTCCAGTGAACTCGCTCCGGTTTATTGGTGTCTTTCCTGTATTTGGGAGGCCCAAAACTGGATGCAGGTTATAGATACAGTCTTTAACGACTGCTGCGTAGAGGGGGATAATCGCTTCCCTCAGTCTGCTGGCTTTGCTCCTGCTAATACAGCCCAGGAGGCTGTTGGCCGCCTCTGCTGCCAGGGCAGACGGCTGGCCCGTGTTCAGCTTGCTGTCTGCCAAGGCTCTTGGTCCCTATCCACAGAGCTGCTCCCCAGGCAGCCAGTCCCCAGTCTGTGTTGTTGCAAGAGGTTCTTCCTTCCCAGGTGCAGGACTTGGCATTTCTCCTTACTTACTTTCATCGGGTTCATCATCCCATTCCTCTGGCGTGTCGAGACCCTCTGGATGGTGGCCCTGCTCTCGAGTGCATTGACTTTTCCCCCCAGTTTGGTGTCATCTGCAAAGTGCATGAGACTGTGCCTCCTCCAAGTCACTGATAAAGATGTTAAGCAGGACAGGTCCCAGGACAGACCCCCTTGTGGTTCCCTACTTCTTACCAGCTCCCATGTTGGGTACAACTCGTTAATCACGACCCTCTGAACATGACCACCCAACCAATGATTTACCCATCCAGCTGATCACTCATCCAGACTGTGACATCCAAACTTGGATACAGGAATATTGTGGAAGAGCACGTCAAAAGCCTTGCTAAAGTCAATGACACCCACTGCTTTCCCCTCATCCATAAATCCTGTCATGCTGTCATAGAAGGCAATCACATCATCGGCATAACTTCTCCTTGTTAAATTCATGCTGGTTGTCCCCAGTCCCCTTCTCCTCCATATTCCTGGAAATGTGCCCCAGGAGGACTTAGGTCATGACTTCCCCAGGGACCAAAGCAAGGTTGAGCATGCTGTAGTTCCTCAGATCATCTTTTCAGCCTTTATTGCAACATTTACCTTTTTCCACTTCTTGGGAGCATGTCTTTTTTATGGTATTTTAACTCCTATAGGGTCTTTGGTTCTAGACCAAAGCTCTAAGAGAGCTCTAAGATCAGGACTGATTTTGTTATGAGGTGTCCAACTTGAGTGGTGCAGAATATAGGTCAGCTGAAAGACCCTAAAGACCAAGACCACTGTTTGTATTGTGTAAGTGTGGGAAGGCTCTTCCTAAGATTTGCTTTGTTTCCGGGCGTTGGGGCTCAGGAGGGTCCCAGGAATGTTTGGAAAATGCCTCAGCTACCCCGGAGAACTTTGTGGTGGTGTCCAGAAGCGGTGATATCTCAAAAATAACAAGTGACAGAGACGGAAGTGCACTGATTTGCAAAGAATTTCCCTGAAGAGCAGTGAGTTTTCTAAGGTAAAACTCAGTTTAACAGAAAGGGAAATCTCTAACAAGCATTCCCGCTCTTTTCTCATCCTCTGGTTACAGACTCATAATAATTTAGACTGGAAGAGACTCATGGAGGACTTTGGTCCAACCCTCCACTCAGGGCTAAATTCGAAGCTATATCAGGGATCTCAGAGCCACATCTAGTTGAGTTTTGAGGAGGGTGGAGACTGGGTCCCTGTTCCAGTGTTTGACCACCCTTACTGTATTTTTTTTTTCCTGTTAAATTAATTTGAATTTATCTTTTTGCATTTTGTCTCTTGCCTCTCCTTTTGCTGTGCATTTCCAAGGAGAGCCTGGCTCCATCTACACTTTAATCCTCTATTAGATATGCTTCCTCACCCTTCTCCTTCCTCACCTTTCCTCATGTGTTATGTGGTCCTGCTCCCTCAATTACGTTGGTGGCCACTGTTGGCCTTGCTTCAATGTGTGGTACACCAGTATCTCTACAGCTGCTCTTTTGCGTAACACTTTTAAAGCCTTTTTTATTGCAGCTGGATCACAAGTGACACTGTTCCACTGGGCTGATGCTGATATTCAATATATAGGACTTATTTTTACTCCTAAAAATAAATGGATGGCACTCTCAGTGCCAGTTCATCGTGACATGTGAAAGATATTGCAACCTAACACTAGACCCAAATCTGACCCTGGTGAATCAGATCCAGTTTCTCTTGACTATCCCCAAAGTGGGAGGGAGAGCAGAGTCCCAGGAACCCCTCTTGGAAGTGAAGAGTCTTGCCTCTGGGCTGCCCTTTGTGGCGTTGCCTCCGGACTCCGTGCATGGAAATCACTGAAAAGCGCGAGTAATAAGATGTGCATGGGAGCAAAGCTGTGGGATATACTGGCCCCGTCTTACCTTGTGCTGTTAAGTATTTTAGTCACCCTGGGCTTCAAACTGGATCTCGGTAGAGTATGTGTAAGATGTGGATGCTCTAAGGTTGCTAGGAAAAGAGGCCTTAGGAAGATCCTTCTGCGTGAGGGCTGTTGAGCTATTCGTGTTAGTGAAGCTGTGTATTTTGTGCGTAAATTAACCCCGGGGGAATTGTCATGTGCTGACCAGAAACTTCTTTTTTTTTTTTTTTGTTTTAAAGAGCAAAGTGTGTTTGTGGGGGAGGAGGGGGCTGTAAAATAATAAGCCACCATGTTTTATGCATCTCAGAAAATGGCTTGGTGCACAGCTGCGGTTGCTGTTTTCCTGCTACGTATGTTGTTTCTCATCTTAAAGGTCTATATGCAGTGTATCTGGGAAATGATTGCCATCCTGTTTTCAATAAAACCCTTTTTTTATGAAGGGTCTTGAGTTGGCTGGACATTAATTCTCGATCTGTTTACAAATATTTGTGCAGGAAAGGGTGAGCAATGTTCAGGACGGGCGTATGACGCATATACCCCCTATTTCAGTCCTTTGTTCAGGAAAATGTGGAAACAAGGCAGTTGTACAATGAACAAACGCTGCCTTCGCATTCCAGGAGCGTGGCGCGGGAGCCGCTTGCTGCGGGGCAGCCGTGGTCTCGCAGTGGGAAGACGAGAAGCACGCAGACCGCCATCCCCCAACAAACCAGTTGCTTCAGCTTGGAGATCAGCAGGCACCTTGGGTCGTATTTTATGAACGGTGATGGAAAAACTCCGATTCAGGGGGTTGATAATTGCTGTATACAAAAGCAGGGATATGTGCAACACGTTCAGAAGGTGAGCGTTGCCCTCAGAGAGGTTTTCCTTGGCTCTGCTCTCCTGAATCCCTCAGAATGAGAGGTTTGGCTTCTGAGAAAGGTGTCTCATCTCTTTTATCGTTTGAAGCTGGTACCTGGAGGTTTTGGGTGACTTATGATCTTCTAGTTTCTCCACTTTGCGGAGACTTAATCATCTACTCGCAGACACCGAGCAACCCACAAGAGCTGTTCTGAGAGCAGGGATTTGTCTCCTGCCTTTAAATCTTCTCTCCTGGCTTTAGTACCTCCAGCTTGTCTTGCCCCAGCCATGGTTGTTGTAGGGTGTTGAAATGCCTTGGAATCCTTCAGGTTGAAAAATTGTAGGGAATAACACAGTTGAAAGTGTTGTGCCTGTTCCTTTTAGTAATTGTTTCAAATATTAACCAAAGGATATGCACAGAACTAAATAGCAAACTCTTTATTGTACTGGTAACTTAGGTGTGCCACAGAGCATGTTTTCTACAGCTGCTGCTGGGTAGGAAGCCTCGTGATATTTTTATGTGTGGACCCTATAACTAAATGGGTGCATGTTGACTTGTACGGGTGGCCACATGTATATACGTTATTGCCCTCTGAGGAAGCCACTGTTGCGTCCATCTTCACAGCGTCGCAGGCCGAGGTTGGAGGGGACCTCTGGAGATCGCCTTGTCCAGCTCCTTGCACAAGCAGGGCCGGCTGGAGTGGAGTTGCTCAGGACTGTGTCTGGTTGGGATGGAAACTCCACAGCTGCTCTGGGCAGCTTGCTCCAGTGTTTGATCACCCTCACAGTACAAAAGTTGTTTTTTCCCTATGTTCCGTGGATATTCTTCTATTTAAGTTTGTCCTGTCACCGGGCACCACTGAGAAGAGTCTGGCTCTGCCTTCTTTACTTCCCCCATGGGGTGCTTGTGCATACACATTGAGAAGGTCCCTCTGAGCCTCCTCTTCTCCAGGCTGAGCAGTCCCAGGTCTCTCGCTGTATGTCACGTGCTCCCATCCCTTGAGATCTTTGTGGCCCTTCGCTGGGCTTGCTCCAGTGTTGTGCTGGTGAGCCCAGACCTGGACCCAGCCGGGTCTCACCAGTGCTGAGGAGAGGGGAAGGATCACCTTCCCCAACCTGCAGGCAATGCTCTGCCAAACACAGCCCAGGAATCTGTTGGCCTCCTTTGCTGCAAGGGCACAGTGCTGGCTCATGGTCAACTTGGTGTCCACCAGGACCCGCAGGACCTTTCCTGCCAAGCTGCTCTCACCCCCAGCCTGTATGGGTGCCTGGGACTATTCCTCCCCAGGGGCAGGACTTGGCATTCGTTGAACTTAATGAGGTTGCTGTTGGGCCGTTTCTCCAGCCTGTCCAGGTCCCTCTGAAGGGCAGCACGACCCTCTGGTCTGTCAGTCGCTCCTTCCAGTTTTGTCATCTGCATTTTTAGGGAGTAGAGGAATCAAAGGCAGATTTTGCCCAGGACAGCTCCATGGGTGATGGGTAGGAGGAAGGAGAACCCTCTGCTCAAATGAGCCAAGTGCTGGTGCTTGTGCTTCCATCTCTGTGTAACACAGCTCTTTCACTGCCTGGTCATTTTGGCTTCTTGACTTAACTGTTTTCTATAAACCCATAATTATTACATACGTGTTGGTTTAGGTAGGCAGAGTTGAGAGCTGGTCAAACCAGAGGTCGTGCTTTTGGTTGGGAGTAGACTGCCCAGCATCCCGCGTGCCTGTTTGAACTGGGTCTTGTATGGATCATCGCCTTAAAAAGAGGCAAAAAACAAGTTGTCAAACGTGGAAATGGGCTGCTAGGACTTCTTTCCCAGTACAGAGGGCGTAGCTAATACTGGACGTGCTGCTCCTCAGCAGCGCTTGGAACAGGAGGGCTGTTATTAGTTTATCTTTTTATTTCTCCGTGCTCCCTGACCGTTCCCCCACGTTCTGCGATGGAAGAACAAAAAAATAAATATGCACATGTAATTTTCCAACCCAAACATTTTATAGCAGAGTCTTAGGAGCGAGCTGCGTGTTTCTGCTCGAACGCGGTGTGCGGGACGGGTGCTTTTCTTCTCCATCCCGAGTGCGTGCTCGGATTCGGGGAGGGGGAGAGCGAAGCGCTTTGAACTCAAGTCATCTAGCGGTACAGTACTGTCTCCTCATGAAAATGTCCCATTTAGGGACCTTTTTCCCCGTGGCTCTCTGCAATTAATGGAAACCCTGCCTGTCTGTGATTATTAGCTCTCTGGTAGGAGACATACAGCTTAAAACACACATAATAATAAGCAGGCTGTAAAAAATGGGTGAGATTTGTTGCAGATTGCATTCTTCTCAGTACATTTGGCCTCCTATCCTTCCACCTTCCTCTTCCCTTGGCTCCTTTGCCTCCCTCCGGACCTGTCCTTCATCTTCCTCAAGGACTCATTCTGCACTCTTCTTAAATCGAGGGGTTTTTTTTCCTTAATTGATGGGAGCCCTGACAAGACCTGATTAGCTGTTGGGGATGCATCCTTCCTTGCAAAGCTTGTGACCGATTTCCACCGCTTCCTTCCTTCCTCGAGGCCGCAGAGCGAGCTTTCTTCTACGAGCAGACAGTTGCTTCCCCGAGGTTTTATGCACGGTGGCCTCGCATGGAAGACTCTGTGGGCTTGTCCTGAATATACTTTTTTCCTTGGCAGCTCATTCATTATAAAGTTTTAATGAATTTTAAATATATTATGAAAAGAGCGCGTGGTTAGAAACCATCTCTGCTCATTTTTACCCTGGGAGGTGTTGGGTTGTGCGTTTCTTTGCCGAGAGGGTGGATTGAAAGCAAGCGGAGGAGAAAGGCACGTCCCCGTGCGCTTAACCTTGCAGGTCGCCTGGAACGGGAGGAGATCGCCAAAAATGCAACCTGAAAATGTTTAGCTGCTGCTGTTTATAATGAGGAAATATCTGTCTACATCATCGCTTTGTAACTTTTCAAAAGTATGACTTAAAAAGGAGAGGGGGGGTTGGAGAGGGAGCTGCACCGCCGTATTTTCCAGAATGAGAAACACAGGCTACTTGTTCAGTCAATTCAGTTTAGGTCAAATGTAGTTATGAAAAACAGATGATTGCTGGTGATCAAGCTGTACTTTGACAAATATCCCATTGTTTGAGCGTGCAGTGATTTCTTCAGAGTGTTACCCGGTGCGGGGCTTGGCGATTGCCTTCCTCCAGCTCGGAGCCTGTCAGCCGGCGCGGGGCTGGGTGCTCCAGACCCAGGGCTTGGCTCCGTAGGAGGAGGGATTGCACAGAAAGAAAGGCTCGGTGCAAAATGGGTGAAGTTTCCACTCTAGCTCTTAAAATATGAGCTCACTTGGGGCACTCAGAAATGCTTGAAAGGATGCTTCTTAGGTACACGTTGTATCCTGCGCTGCAGAGGAAAGGTTTATTTGGGGGATGCTAATATTTGAGAGAAGCTCCTTACTATTAGTGTGCTTTAGCCCTGTGTCGCTTTGAGTTATTATACATTCTTTTATGGTTTCCGCTAGAAAATATTCGCCTACGAATTATATCTGTGGGGTAAGGAACCTATTATTCGCATTTCAGAGACAGGGCTAGTTGAAGCCGAGATAAACGTATGTGTCCCCGTGCGAGTCTGACCTGGGGAAAGGCTGAGCCCTGAGGCTTGCTGGGTCTCGTGCTCCTCTGCTTCGCAGCTGAGTGATGGTGCTTTGGTGGAATTGCTCTGCAAGGTGGCTGTCAATCTGAAATATCCAAACACCTTATATTTCAGGTGTATTTTCAAATTGCTAAGGTTGAGAAGCAACATGGGCAAATACATGCTACGTGACTCTGGTTTTATGGGTGATGTGAAGGCTGCGAAGTGCCAAGGGAACATTTAATCCTTTTTAGGATCTTTGTTCTGAAATCAGTATCCCTTTGCTCGGGAATCTGTTGGCTTCTGGGATGAGAGGAACTAATTCTGGGTAACTTCAACTCAGACAACTCAGCGGATAAGCTTTTCTTTCTGTGCCTTGTGGCATGTTGCACCATCTAAAACATTCAGTCTTACCAAAAAACCCCAGAAACTCATCGCCTTTGCCTCAAGTTGGTTTATGACCCAACGTGGACCAGCTTGTGTCCATGGGGATACTGGGGAGAAGATGGGGTTGATCAGTGTGCGAGCAGGTGGATCAGGTGCTCAGGACATATATGCAGATGGCTGGGAAGTCTAAAAGCAGAACGAGGGTGATCTAGAAAAGCCTTTTCATGGTAGGAGAAGGTCTCTTACGTATCTGTCCTTGGCGCAGTTACAGGAAATATCCCATTAGGTGCCGGGAAGACCGAAGGGCTATATTTGTGTATGGTCCTGGTCGTTGGCGTAACTTTTAGAAACGTACGCTGTTACTTGATGTATTTTGTCATCTGAAAACAAAATCAAAGCTATTAAAAATCTGGAAAAACGGTTTGTGTTTGACTTCTTATCGGTGTCACTGGTCTTCAGGGTACGAACATGCGTTGGATCTTCTGTTGCGCTGCTACCACTCAGAGATAAACTTTTGACTATTAATCATGGGAGAAGATTAGACTTTCCAACAAATCTTAATTTGTGCATGTTACTTTCTACTCCTTTGGAGCAGCATTAACTCCGAGGAACTGTGAAAGCTCGAGCTGTCATCTCAGAAAAGTTTAATGTCCTTCTCGCCTTTTACAGCTCCGTGTGCTCTGCGCTTCACTTCATTTGTCAGGCACAGCAACTCCAGATTTGGAGTACTACTTCTTTCTAGCTATTAAAAAGTAAAATTTTTAAGATCAGAAAAGGCCCCCAAGGGAAATATTTTGAAGTATTTGAGTCTTTCTTTATGTTCCTTCTGGATGAACATATCTCTTTTTAATATCGAGAATTGATTTGATAAATACTGTTTTAAAAGGTTGGCCATGTGTTCAGTGTTTATACAACCAAACCAACGCTCTTAACTAGGATGATGGGATGTTAAATCACATGTTGGACTGGGGCAGCAGTCTTTCGCTTGGTCTAGTTTAAGGAAAAGCTGTGGTACCCAGTCCTGGCTAAGCAGAGTAACGAAAGAAATGGTACTTGGGTAGCAGGGACCGAAAACCCTGCACTCCCTTGCTCTTGTTAAATGAACCCAGCAGCTCTAAACCGATGACTGAGCAGTAGCAAATATACTAAATTTTTCTACCGCTATTAAATGGAAAAGAAAACACATTTCTGGTTAACATTTAAACCTATTAAAATGCGATTGAAGTGGAATTCACATCTTGGATTACTTGGAAGATTTACTGTGGCTACTTGTCTGTCACATTAGGAGAACTCGCTTCACCCTGAAAATCCCTACGTTTCGCTAAAATCCACGTGTTTAGCTTGTGCAGCTCTATACCTGCTTCCCTTGCAGCTCTATACCTGCTTCCCTTGCAGCTCTATACCTGCTTCCCTTGCAGCTCTATACCTGCTTCCCTTGCAGCTGAGGTGCCTTCGCCTGCGCCGTGCAGGAGCTCAGCCTGGGTGGTGGGTGACCTGATTGAGCAAATGGTGAATAAGAGCACAACTGTGTAGGGCTAGAATTAAAGTAGTCAACTGGTAAGTGCATTTTAGGATTTTAGGTAAAAGGGACATTGGATCTGGTGGACTCGGTCAGCAGAGTTCTCCTGTTGCAGCGTGCTCCTTGCACCCATAAGGGTGAGGAGCATTTCCACCTGCCCTGTCAGCCGTCTTTTGGTGTGCCAAAGTGTTTTGCATTTCCACGGAGAACTTCTGTCCTAGTTCTTGCCCAACAAACTGCTTTGTCTCGGGAAACCGAAGGGTCACAGAATCTGTTGCTGTATTTGAAATCTCAAGTTTCTAATTCGAAACTGTGATCAGGCCTGGGAAGAGAGGCAGGTCTGCGTCTCCCCGTCCTCTCCCCTGGCTGCTGTCTTTTCTGCTTTCAAAATGAGTGATGAACATACACGTGAAAAATGCCCTTTCTCCTGGAAGGTCGTCCTTAAGTTTTGCAGAGGTTAAATTCTTAACAGGGGAATAAACTTGAAAAAGGAGATTTCTGTCCCTTCTCTCCTTGCAAAGCTCCCCAAAACCTGTGATACTGTAGGAAAAGTGAAATGGGTTGCAGAGGCAAGTTCTCAACACAAGCGTGCTTGAAACCAGCGTGCTGCTTGTGATTTTACTTTAAAAATTACTTGGAAGAAAGCACCCATCTGTTTTGTGCGTAGAGATATTTTTTCTCTCTGTCTTCTTCAATGGACTTACTGCAGGGTTTGAGTATGGAGCATCAGTTCTTCATCCTCTGCTTGCGTTTGGGAAGGGGTGAGGTTTTGGGTGGGTGTAATTTCTTCCAGAACTGCATTTTGCAGCCTGACAGACCCCCGCAAAGGCTCCGCTGGCTGCAGAAATAAACTTTATTGGTGGGAGAGGGAGATCCGTTGTGCAGATAGAGCCGAGTTGTTGATGCCTTCTTTGCCCCGTAGTTTTTAGGAGGAGACGTTTTCTGTGTGCTCCATCCAGCCCATCAAGCGCTTTGAAGATAAGAGCACCCGAGCCCCAGTTCTCCGTGGTTAGCCACGGCGCGGGGGAGGCTTCGGGCATGCTGAGCGCCTGGGCTGCCACGACGGCCCCCGCGTTTGGGGCTCGGTTGCGGGTTTTTGGTGGCTTTTAGCTCCCCTGAACCACGCAGCACCATGAGTCACTTCTTCCAGCTTTGTCATGCAAGCTGGATTTTTTTTAAGAGAGAATGTGAAATTATAAGCACTGTTTTCCCTAGTTTTTAAAGACTCACGGTCTGTTCTGATCTCTACCCTCTGTTTTCTCTGAAGCTTTGACACCAGGGCTTGTGGACACTAGAAGTTTACATGGACACGGGAAGCCGTTGGGCAAATTTATGGGAAAAAAATCCATCAAGGGCTGTGAACTAAAAAGACCCGACTTGTGGCTCAGGGCGACCCTGCGCTGGAAGTTGTTAGAGGCTGAGAAACTACGCGAGAAAAAGCTGGATTTGCCCTGTGCTTGTGTTATTTTTCAGTAACACCAGGTCTGGTGCTGGCCGGCGTTGGAGGCAGGGCGCTGCGCCCGGGCTCTGCCGCCACGTAGCGTTTGCAAGGCGCGTGTTGAGAAAGCTGGTTGTTCCTCCTGGTTTTATTTAGTTATCTGTAACACCCGCCCGAGCCCCGTGCTCTGTGACTGCACGGAAGACCCCACGGCTCCGCTTTTGCCAAGGGTTTGAGAGACGTGACATTTTCTGATCTTGTTTTCATTTGAATGAGGTTAAAATACTTCTAGCTGCTTTGCAGAGGCTACTGCTTTTTTAAACCTGGGAATTTCTGATTTTTCCTGGTTATACCAGTGTAGGTACACATGAATGAGGTGAAAGAACTTGTGGCGTTTGAAAAAGTATTTATTTCCTGGACTGAGCAATTGAAGGATTTATTCTCATTTTCATGCTTTTTTCCTGCAGTTACAAGGATTAGAAATACCTTCTTACTTATTTTCAATGGAAGCTTAGACAGCTATGCAGCGCTCTTGAGTCAGCTTCTGAGGCGAAACATTTTAGCTGCTGGTTAGGATCCTGAGAGCAGAGCTAGCGACGGAAATGGCTTGTGTTTGGTTTTGAGAGAGGAGAGGCAGAGATGTCAGCTACCCAACCCTTTCGCCAAGCTGAAAAAGCAATTCTGTGCTGGCAACTTTAGTTGGTCTGGGCTTTCTTTTTTTCCTTTAAGTCTTTAATTCTTCGATTTTCCATCACGTTGCCAATGGCAGTTTTCTGTGTCTTCATTGATGGCTTCCGTCTGCAAGAAGATGGTAACCCCTGATCACGGCCAAAGCAGAGTTATTTGGCTTTCTGCTTCTGCTCCCCACCTCCCTCCAGTTGCTTTCGTGTTGATCCCTTGGAGAGGAGGGGGGAAATGGTGGGTTTTGTCTTTTCTCTACAGCACCAGCTAGCCAGGAGCGTGGGCTGTGGAGCTGGTGAGCACCAGGATCTGGTTCTCCGCTACCTCTGCTTCTCAATTCCTAGGTCTTACTCCCCTCTATATCACACAAGCTGTAAAAATTCCACATTTCTCACCAAATTGTGATTTCCTCCTATTGGAAAAACTGGAGCACTTATAAAGGGGCTGATGTGGGAAGAAGTTGGCTTCTGGTCCAGACGGAGCGAGGTGATGCTCATCTCCAGACTTCTCATCTGTCAGATTCAGCCGAGCGCGTTGCATCCCTGCGAGCTGCCAGGTTCTTTTGGGATGGAAACCCTTCCTTTCGCTAGCGTGGCCCCACCGTTTGTCATCCTGGGTCAGAGGTTGCGAAAAGCAGTAGTCAATTAAAGCTTTATTAGATGTAGTTAGTAATGCTCTGAAAGGAGCCGGCCAAGCTAAGGCCGCTAATAAAGGCCCTTTGTTAAGGTATTTAATAAATTAACACTCTGCTGCGGCGGGGAGGGCGGGAGGCGATTACAAAAGCCAGGCTCGTTAATCAGCGTGTTTACCCTCTTCAAACGCCCCGGCCGTGCGGCTCCCTAATCTTTACCCACCAGATCTGTTGGGAGCTGCGCGGGCAGCCGCCGGCCCGGGGACGGGAAGCGCCTCCGCGGGTCACGCCTGGGCCACGGCGCCGAGGACGCGCCAAGACAAACACGGCTTACCAGGGCCATCGCGCTGATCACCCGAGCCCCTCGTTAAGCGGGGACGGTCCTTAGTGCGGGGACCCGTCACGGGCCTGGGGTGATGCCGAAGCAGCGGGGTTCCCCAAAACACCGCAGTTTGTTTCATCCCTACCCCGCTCATCGTCAGATTTTGTTATTTTTTTTTTAACAAAACCTCCGGCGCACCGTGCTGGATGTGCTGCCGGGCTCGAACATTAGAGGGCATCTCCTCCTCACGCTTCTTTATTTTCTGGTTTTTTGGTGTGTTTTGTTTTAGTGCAGCTTAATCTATAGGGCCGTCTTTAAAAAGCAAATAGAGCATTTGACCTGCTGTGCAAATTAGCCATATGGTGAAGTGTAATATCCCGCTGACCCTCATTACCGTGCAGTATGAAAAGCTCTCCCCTTTTCACATGCGAGCATATTAAAGTGGCCTTTTCAGCATTTTCTTCCATATAAAACTGTCTTCACTCCCATGGCCAAGCAGTTAAAAGGGAACTCCAGCTGCAGCCAGGAGGGTGAAATTAAAGGCTTTACCCTCGTCTAAATGGAAAATAGATATTGCTTCCTATAGACAGGGCTGGAGAACAATGCTGCGCCGCCGGCTCCGGCACTGGGACGGGGGGGTAATGGCCTTATTTTCTGGGAGGAAAGAGCCCAGCTCCTTTGAGAGAGGAGCTGTTGGGCGTCCACCTTGGAGGAAGGGGGAAAAGGGGGGAAATCTTACCTATTTTCCTCTGTAGTTAACTATTTCATGGCCAAGCCAGTGGGAAGCAGTGAGAAGCTGTGTCAGGACCCGCTGCAGGACCCAAAGTTTTCCCTAGGAGAAGCAATGGCTCTTGTGCCGCTTTGCATCAGAGCTAAAGAAAAGCCATGCGCATCTTCACCCCGAAGAGAATTGTCTCTAAAACCAACTCTCTGGTGCGCTGATGCCTGTATATTCCTTGTTTGCCTGACCGGGGCTGGCTGGGAGCTCACCTGGGCTCCCGGTGCCCTGCCTGGAGGGATCGGGAAGATATTTGTCTCCCGTCTTCTCCATCTCTGCTGATGGAGGTGGCCCGGGTAGCACTGCCAGCATCTGCTAACCACATCGGACTAGTTGATGGAACAGGAGAGAGGTAACTTCATCTGTTGGACCCAGACTTCAAGCTTTGCTTTTTTCTTGCTTTTGCTTTGTAAATTTTTTTGCTTTCAAAATTTTCTTTAAATTAACTTACCAAACAAACAATCGGAGAGAGGGAAGGGAGTGCTAGAGCTCCTATGGACTCCTCAGGGTCGGCTTTCTGCTCTTGTGGCTCTCGCTAGTTCTCAGAGTTTCTTTCAACTGACTAGCTCATGACCTTGGTACTGCGCGATCTCTGGTGCACTCATTTCCTTTGGCATGGCCTTCAGTCGTGCTCCTTGGCCTTCTTCCACTTTGCTAGGTCTCAGTTATTTTTTTTAAATGCTTGAGTACAAGTCCACTACGTCAGGCGGTTCCTACCAGTGCAACATTGTTGGACACAAGCCCTGAAGCATCTGAAACATGAAATTCACTTTGAAACTTGGGATTTACTAATTTAAAGAAGAAATGGGTGATGGTCTTCCATCTGGGGTACCGGTTGGAGTCAGGATTAGGTGAAGCAGAGATCAAATCCTGCCGGGGCTGGGCTGAGCTGGTGGGAAGGAGATGGCTCCATGCATGTGCCCATGGCCCTTTTGTTTGTAGGAAGAGATGCACAGCGTAGTGAGATACGGGCCAGCAGAGCAGCACAGAAAATCAGTCTAGCCAGGATGGTTGAGACATCCCTGGTCAGGGCAAGGTGGGGCTGTGACTGTTCTCCGCTCGGGTGTGCTCGTTCAGCCGTGCAGGACACGTGGAGATGAGCGTGGCCGCTTGTGAGCGTGCACAGCTCTGCAGCCCTCGGAGGGAGAGGCTCACCTCAAAAGCGGCGCTTGCCGTACCGCCGCTCTCTCTTCCCCCCACGCAATTTTCTGGTTAGCTTTATCTTTTTGTTTTCAGTATCGAGGTGGTGTTTACAGTCAACAAGCGGTTCCACGGGGCTGAGCAAGAGCCTCCTTTTTGATCCTGATTCAGCAAAGCGCTTACATGCTCAGTGCTGAGCACCTGCACGTGTACCCGTGTGCCTCCGTGATATTATTTGGGAATATTTATGTTTTTAAAGTTCAGCGTCTGCTTAAGAGTCGGACTTCTTTGTGTTTCGTTAGTGGCTACTGGCGTTTTCTTGTCTTGATAGATCTTCAGGGCATGTTAAACTTATTTTCCGAGCTCATTTTCTTGCAACTTATTTCTAACTAAGCGTACAAGCTCCTGACTAAGTGTACAAGCTCCTGTTGGTTTCTTTAAGCACCGGACGATCATCTCTCCTTAAAACAAACTGCTCCTTTTAGGTAATTTTGGGGTAAAAAGTAGTTATTTGCAGGATTTTAAACCTTCTCTGCTGCTTTTGGGAAGGTAGGTCCCATCCAAACTGCTGCTCTGAGCTGTTGAGCCATCGGTTGTACGTGTGGATCTGGTTTTGGGTATCCCCGTGAAACTCTGGGGTTACAAGAAGGGAGTAGAAGTGGGATCCAGGTTTGACCGCGCGGCTCTTCGGCATTGATACGGTGCCAAGTGTTGTTTGGCACTTGTAGGCAAATTAAAATGAAACACTATCTATAAGGGCCGTTTCAGCCAAGTGAGGGGTGACACATCACAGCACTCTTGTTCAGTGACACGGGGGAAAAGGAATATACTGTTACTTGTTGAAATGAGACTGGGATTGGCTAAACTGTGAATATAACCCCCCCGAAATGGGACTTCTGGCCCCGGTTCTGGCCCTTCCTCCTCGCAGAACATGACATGTGGGAAATGGCTGGTGATCAGGACATTTGGAGCCCAGGCGGGGAAATAAGCCATGTGTAAAATACCTGGAGGCTTCAAAATCTCTGTGTAGTCTGTTTGTAAAGCGTGTTTCTCACAGGATAGGGTCATCCAGGTGGGAAGGGACCTCAGGAGGTCTCTAGTCCAACCTCCTGCTCAGAGCAAGTCAGCTGTGAGATCAAACCTGGTTTCTCAGGGCTTTATCCAATCTGGTCTTGAAAGCTTCCAAGGATGGAGACTGTGAAACACTTTTGGGGAACTCTTCCTGCTGCCTGACTGTTCTTGTTGTGAAAAACCTTTTCGTTACAACCAGTCAAAATGTCTCTGTTTCATTTGTACCCATTGTTTCTCCTGCCGTGCACCACTGTGAAGACTTGGCCTGGCTTCATCTTCTGAATGACCTCCTCGAAGATATTAGGGTTAGATCCCCAGATGCTTTTGGCTGCTTTTGCTGCGAGGATGCACTGCTGGTTCATGTTCAGCTTGCTGTCTACCAAAACTTACGGTCCTTATCCACAGAGGTGCTCCCAAAGCAGTGGTCCTCAGTCTGTATTGTTGCAAGGGGTTCAGGGATGCTCCCTTTTCATATGTGAGGTTTGGCATTTGCCCGTATTAAATTTCATCGTGTTCATGTTGGCCCATTCCTCCAGCCCGCCAAGACCCCTCCAGATGGTGGCCCTGCCCTCGAGTGTATTGACTTTTCCCCCAATTTGTGTTCATCTGCAAAGTGGATGAGACCATGTCCATTGCCTCCTCCAGGTCATTGATGAAGACTTTAAGCAAGGCAGGTCCCACAACCCCAGCTGTTGTTCTCCACTTGTTACAGGCCTCCATGTAGAGCATGACCCATTAACCCACAACCCTCTGAACCCAACCATCCAACCAGGTATGGATGGGTACCAACCAGGTACCCATCAAGCTGATCAGTCATCGACATCTTAACTTAGGTAGAATGTTTTGGGAGCTCCACAGTAAATTCTCCAAGTGAACTAGGAGCCGTTTGAAGGCAGACTTTCACAGGTAGATGAATACTGATCTGCTTCTTGGGAGACAGTTGTGCAAGCCCTTGAGATGGGCTGTGTAGAAGTGGAGCTGTGCTTTTGTGAGATGTTGTGTACATCTCTTCTAAAGACGGGAGAATTCCTGAAACATGTGCCTGAGAATTTTTGTGGACCAAAGGCAAAAGAGGATGAAGAGCCAGTGAAAGCCAGAGATAAATTTAAGAGAAGCTCAGGTCGTGCAGTAGCTAGTGCTAATACATTACTAAATCCAGATGGGCCGTGGGTTTAAGATTCTCTCTAACAAGGAGGAAAGCCAAATTCATCGCTGTTTGCTTAAACCAGAGCTGCAGTGATGCGAATGGCGTGGTCTGTGGTTCGAGTGCTACAAAAGCATTCCCCGATGGATTGGAAACTAGGCTGTTACAAGTGAATTGGGTCTTGCTCTGCTTGTTCTGCTCTCCACATATATACACTGATCTCAGCACAACTTGGGTTTATCAAGGGAGGAATCTACTCAGCGTATATTATCATAGCACATCGCCTTGCTTACTGTCATTGTAATGACATTTTAATGTAAGATCTTAGAAGATCCACTCCTTTTTGGGGAACGGCCTAAATGATGTTGCAAGTGCGAAGTGTTTGAGATGGCTCAGCCAATAATGTCACCATGGGAGTGATGGGTTATCGATGGTATGCGTTACCCAGTTGTATGGAGTAAGTAAATTATTATTATGTGAAGTACACAGGGTGCATTTCTGCTTCCAGGTAAGCAGAAGTTTAGTAATCCAAAATATTGTCATCTGCATGTTCTGGATCCAGAAAGTCCCATTTTACTGGGCGTTTTAATTATTTGCTGAGGACAACAGCAGAATAAAACTTACAGCGCGTTTTTCCCCTTGTAATTCACAACTAGATTTGCTTTCAGCTCTCTGCTGCTCCTGAATTATGAAGCTTTTTTGGTTTTTTTTTCAGCTGTTGTTTTTGCATTCTTGTGATTATATTCTGTTTTCCCTTATGTGGTGTTCATCTACGATCTTAATTATCTGCCTCTCATTGCCAACTCTGTGAACTCTGAAGCTAATTTGAGAAAGAAAGTTCTGCCCGGTAATTTTAAAAATATGAGGCATTATTGAGGGTTTTTCCTGGACCAGCGATTACAATAAATGTGTCATTTGGAAGCATAGCTTTGGATTCTTCCTGCTTGCTTAAAGAGATTGAGAATTGGGTGAAACCTATTCTCATTAAAACTGAATAGACGAATAGGAACGGGACCTCCTTCTCCTCTCCCCACCATGAGTACCTGATTTTCCCAAGTCATGGGTTGAGCTCACAAGAAACCCAGAAGGAGCAAGGATGCTGCCTCTGTAACCATATGTATTAGCAGCGTCTTGCTTCCGCAGAAGGTCGGTGGTGGATTTGGAAGTCCGTGAGAGGTTGGGGCTGGGAGTTGCTCCTTCAGTAGTCTTTCCCAAGTGGTCCTCGTTCTCAGACCTGCCATGTGCCGCTTGAGATCTGCACGTGCACCACAGGTTTTGTTGAAAAAGAAAAACGTTGCAGGTGCAATGCATCTTTACAGAGCAAAATAGCTGCTTTTAGGAGAAAGGAAAAGAAAGAAAGAAGTTGGAGCATTTCCCACCGAGGGGACATGGAGAGCAGGAATAGGGCACATGCGTACACAGCTCCGAGCTTATGTACTCGCATGCAGGTCAGCTCCGGTCTGGTATTTTTATCAAAGCACTGGTTGATGAAGGTGGTGTTGTTCCACGTGGGTACTGTGCTGCGACACTCGGGAGATTTTGGAGCAAATCATTTCTTCAGCCCAAGATGTGTTCCAAGCACATGGCGTACCTCTCTGGACCAAGAGGCTGAGCCTGGAGAGCCTGAGTGATGCTCTCAAAGTCACTTCTCACAATTCCTTACATACAGCATTTAAGTCCCAAAATGTTGTCTTTGAAAACTGGAGGTAAGGAAGGGATTAGTTAAATGTGAAAAATCACCAGGCATGGGGCTGGGAGAGGAGAACGGGGTTGAAGTGCGAATGCTACGTGGTGTTTTAGATGAATAGTCTATAAAATACGGGGTCTTGTAGTCTGTCCTGGATACCTTTTTGGTGTGGTTTCTTTCTGTTTGTTTGGTTTTTGCCGTTTTTTCTTTTTTTTTTTACCCAGAGGAAAACAATATTAAAAAATAGAGTACAGAGCAGTAGTATTATCTGAAGACCTGATAAGTTGAATAGTCCTAAATAGGTCAAATGTGGAAAACTGGGTGGTCTAAGCTAAAACTGCCACCAAGGGGAAGAAAGACATCCCATTTTTAGGAGAATATAATACATGAGCGATGAAAGGATCTAGGGAGATGATGGAGGAATGCGCTTAAGAGAAAAGGATGAAATTATGTGCAAGAAAAATGTGGATAGTATCAAGAGAGATTTTTTGGGAGGAGAAGTTTTTCATTGGAGTAGCTTCTCATGAGAGAGTCCCTAATTCTTGGGGCAGTCAAAAAAGGCTCAAGAAAGAAAATACAGGGAACAGTGCGTTGGGAGGGAGATGTGTTTGGTCAAATTGGCAGGTCTCTAGGCCATAAATTTTAGGGAAACTGTTAAAATGTGAATATGGTCTACATTTTGTTGGGAATGTTTTCAAAGGTCTTTGCTGTTCCTTCTCTTCTACTACAGCTAAAGCCATTTGTTGGGTTGGAACAAGGAGGACCTGGCATCCAAAACCTTCTAAGCACCCTGTGAGGCTGAAGGGGCTTCCCTCCAAGGTTGAGAGGCAGGCTTATAGTGAATCCTTCGTACAGTATCTCCAGCCCAGCTCAGATCACTCTTGCTTCTTGTGTCTGTGGAAAACAATTTTTCCTCTGAAAGTGCAATCCAAAATAGTTTAGTTTTCAGAGAATATTGTGAAGTTGGTCCAAATGCTTCATCTTCCTCAAAGCCATCAGTAAAATAGGGATAGAAACCTGGCTTGGGGTTTGTCTCCAGTAGGGAAGGAGCTGAGTGATGGAGTTGGGGGTTTTGGCTCTCGGCCGTGGGGACGCGTGCTTCCCCCTGCCCTGTTCCCCACGATCTGGTGGCTTCTGCTTCTCCCAGCACTTGGTGACCTCCACCATCCTCTCAGTGCTCCTGACGAGCTGATGGGAAAGCGGTCACATCAAATGGAGAAGCTTTTTTAGAGGTGAACAGCTACAGGATAAGGCCTGAGGTGTCGCAGGGCGATGGGAGGATGGGCAGAGCTGGGCTGGAAGTGGAGCCGCGTGTGGGATGACTTCTTGGCCTTTCTTTCCTGAAGAAATGCGTGGTGAGGGTGGGGTGAGCAGGAATGATCTCTTCTCGGAGCTCAGTTGGAAGGATGAGGGAAAGTGATTTCAGCTGAACTGAATTGCTGTGGCGTAGCCTTAGCAGAAATCTTCAAAATCTGGTATTAAAAGGGCTGATTGGTTTCAGACCGGCCTCCTACTCCTGATGAACTGCTTTCCAAGTTTCCAGTAAGTCCTCGAGTTCACCACAAAATCTTGCCTGCGTAGCTTGGGGAGATGGAGCTCACGCGTGTTCAGTAACGGGGAATTAATTACTCACTGGCTTCCATATGATGTTGCGTAAAGCTAAACGCGGTGGCTGGCGTGAGCGACCGACTGCCGCGGCGGCTGCGCTGGTGGTTGTGGCTGAACTTCTGTGTGCTCTTGCCTTTGATGGTGCCATACATTAATTTATTAAAGAAATGGGAAAAAAATACCTTCAGTTTTGAATTTGCACCACAAATTCATTGGTAGCAGCGGGCTGCGCTAAGTTAGTGAGTAGCTTCACTCAAACATCTCAGTGATGCTACCAGAGATGAGTTGTTCTCATGGTCAGGATGGAGATGATCAGGGTTTTTTGTGCCACTTGTGTAGGTTTTGAGAGATGAGGCACAGCAGGATTTAATAAATATCTTAAGTCCGGTCCCATCAGTGGCAGGGTGGGAGCGGGACAGCCCGTTCTGTCTTGGTTCTCCTGTGGCACCGCCAAAATTGAGAGGAGATGGGTGACACCAGCATCTTAGGAAGCACTGGCTCCCAGGCCTGGGAGAGGAGCTCGAAGGGAGGTCAGAGCTCCCTGCTTGTAGGTCCTCTGAAGGCGGCTAGCACTGAGCTTGATAAAAATTGTAATAATTCTCCCTGTTCCAGGTCTAACCTGTAGATCAGTGATTTTGGGCTCATGACTCTTCCCAAAAAAAAAAAAGCAACAGCTTTTGGGAGAATTGAGAAGGCTTACGACATGGAAATGCTGCTTCCCAGATAGTTTCTGTTTCTGAAAAGCTTTCTTAAAATGTCAGATTACTCGTAGATTCAAGCTGATGTGGGATTGCAGGAGAAAGACTTGGATTTATACCTGATCCTGGTTTGTCCCTTGCCCCGGGGTATTGGCACCACTGATGGTTGGATGGACGTGCCCGGCATGGGTCAGGAGCTGCTCATCCTGGTATTGTGCACCCCTGATATTCAACTAGGATAAAAAGTATAATTGAGAGACAAAATCCATGATATAAATCTGCATAATCCTTGCAATGCATGTGCATGGTCGCAAGAAGGGTTTTGTTGATGAATTTTAGCATTGTTGGGAAGGGCAGTACCGGGTGGGAATGCTCCTGGGCCCATCAGTAAGGCTGAATTTTTGTTTAAGCGTTGAGCTCCAGCTTGTAGAAGACAAGGAGCAAGTCAGGCAACAGCTCCTCAAGGGTTCGTTGCAGACATTTCATAAGACCCCTTTAGTCGAGGGCATCCTAAGGCAGCCAGGTTGTATAATGCCATAGTAGGTGGAGAATCATTAAATTAGCATCAGGCTTTTCTTTTAATTAATTTATTTTGGTGTAGTAGAGAAGGTTGACGGCTGGTGCCTTGCTCAGGTGAGATTTGTTGTTGCGCGTTGTTTGTTTTGTGAATTCCAAATGAGATTTTTTTTTTTTTTTTTTTGGGCTCGGAACAGTTCAAAGCAAGACCTTGTCCCTTCTCTGAAGTGTTTATAATCCAATTTCAGACATAAAACAGCGCGGGCGTGGAGGAGGGAGGAAGAGGCAGGGATAAAACGGCAAGGTTTTACATAGCCTAGGGGACCGGGGCGGTAGGCGGACGTCTGAACGCTTCAGCAGGTCGATGGCATTTGAGGATCCTCACGGGTTTGTTGCCTGGGTGGGGATGCTCAGATGTAGCCTGGCTTGGTAAAACAAGCCACCTACAGAAGAAGCCCCCAGAGGAGCGGTTCAGGTCCCCGCCGCAGCGCCCAGCGTGGGTGGGCGATGCCCGTGGAGGGGAGCTCAGGTCTTCGGCTTTCGGGACTAACCGGCTCTCCTCTGGAGGCTCAGACCCACAGTAAAGTTGGGAGAAAAAGAGCTCAAAAACCTGTTTTATTTTTCCCAACTGTATAGACCGGTCTCATAAATGGCTATAACCCACACAAGCACGTTTTTCCTAAATTCCCTGATGTTTGTGGCTTTGCATCACTTTGCACCCCTGAATCAGGGGAAGAATTCCTGGCATTGTTTGTCCCCTCTTTCATTCTGCTAACACCAGAAGTTGGTTGTTTCGCTGCCCCCACGGTTAAGTAAATCTGAAGTTTGTCCATGTTATGGTCTGGTAAAGAAGCTGGTTGCACACCTCCATGTACCACATCTGCACGGCAATATTGGAAAATGGGTACAGAAGAGTTCATCGGATACTCCTATACCTGAACAGCTGATTTTTTGACTTGGTGTCTAGAGTAAAACTTTTTGTCATCTGATATTTGGATTGAATTTTGCAGGAAGGCGTTGCACAGATGTGCTGGAGGAGTATGAGATTTGCATCTTAAATGCAAGTTGACGGTAAATGCGGTACATTGCAAGTTAACGGTTAATGCAAACTATTATAATTACTGGAATTAATCTTGTCTGTTTTCCAGGGTGCCCGAGAGACCTTTGAGAACTACTACAGGAAGCAGAGAAGAAAACAAGCCAGATTGGTCCTGCAGCCTCCTTCAAACATGGTACGATGGTCCCCTACTCGCAGTGCCCAAACTTGCTCTGCCGAATGGAGGAGCGGAGGGTTATCTCTGGGCGTGTTGTTGCCGGTGGGTGGTCTCTGATTCATTTCCAATTGCTCTTGGTCACCTTTGTTTTAATCTTTGCTCACTTTTTCTTTGTTGCAGCATGAAACTTTAGATGGCTACAGGAAGTATTTTAATCAAATTGTAGGGTAGGTACTCTTTTTATATATATCCTCACTAAATATGTGTGCGCTCTGTTGTTGAAGAGCCCAAAAAGAAAGAGAGAGGAGGGAATGTTGATCTTTTTGAGGGTCCTTTAAATGGAGCCAAAACAGGAAGAAAAAAAAAAGGTGGTTTGGGCTTTTTAAGTGTTTTAGAGTGTATTTTATAGCACCCATGAACTCCACTGTGTCACTAGCGGGAGCATGGAGGAACCTGCCAGCTCTTGTACCAGCAAGCGCATTTCTGGGAATTTGAGGATAAATAATCTCTGTGGACTATGTGCATCTACTTGCCCCACTAATGAGATGAATAGGCCCTCTGCCTTAATTATTCTTTAGTATTTGATAATTATTCTTTGATTATTTTCCTGGTAAAGGAGGTGATTCTCAAGCCTCTATTCCTGTGAGCTTCTCATTATTGCACTCAAATTTGGCAAGAGTCTTCCAAAACCAGCCGAGCTCTAAGAGGAGGCAACCTAAGACCGCTAATCTAGCAAAGATAGGGTATGATGTTGAAATTTCTTCAGCTAACAATAATAATTTCAACGTCTGATTGTGAGCATCGCAAAGGCAATGTGTGCTGCTCACCTTCTCACACAGCTCCGTGCTCCTGGGCTGATTTTCCCCAACAAAACACAGCTAAGATTTTGTGCGTTGCCGTTCAAAATGTACGGTGCCATGCTCGCTCCTGAAAAATACAGTTTCTTTTTGGCCAGCGAGTTTGATAACTGGAGATTGGAGGGAATTGATTGCCTTTAAATGGTTGTGAGCGTGTGGTGTGTCCGGGCGCGAGAGTATTTTTCCCTGCAGTTAAAGTATTTTTCCCTGCAGTTAAAGTATTTTTCCCTGCAGTTAACCAATTGTAATGCGATTGCTGCTGGCTGGAGCAGAGTTTAATCAGCAGTTCTTGTTCAAATAACGGGGTGGAGAACTTAGAAAGGGGAAATTCTGCCTTTGTGTGTATACACAGAGTGACATTACTAGGAGCAACTGTGTTTTAGCTCACTTCTATAATACAGTGAAACATCATATAAAATACTGCGATGTTAAAAATAGGTGAAGAAAGTGTTTAGCGTTGGCTATATTTGATACAGATGCTACTGCAAATCTGAGCTTGCTCTGGAGATTTGTGGATGTGTGTATCCCTCGCACGTGGTGTTTGCAGATCTCTTTTGATGTCTCGAAACCTGTAACTTTTGATAACAGTGCCATTTTCTCCTCTCTGTTAGGTTTTTTGTAGTTGAGGATCACATCTTGCATACAACGCAGGGCTTGGTAAATAGAGCCTATATTGATGAGCTGTGGGAGATGGCGTTATCAAAAACTATTGCAGCACTAAGAACACACTCAGTAAGTAAAAGCCCCGGATCGCTCAGCTGTTGCTTGAGTATGACTTGACATGCTGGAAATACTGGCTTTTACAGTAGTATTCTTTGTTTTGCCTCTTTTCCAATGACCCTTTGTAAAACAATAACATGAAAATACGCTGCTCTTTCCTCAAAAGGTTTCTCCAGCTTTTTTTGCCTCTTGATGCATGGCAATCCCCTGTATGAAACTCTCAATATTTTGGGGGACTGGAAAGAAGAAAATAGTGGTTTGATATTTTTCCCGTTACTTCACTGATCACTTTTGAAAAGTACCAGCAGAGGGAGTCGGTTTGTCCTGGAAAACTGGGGAAAAAAGTGTCTATATGGCACACTGAATTGTGACCCTGTTTGATATTCCCTTAAAGTTCATAGCAGTGAATGGGCTGCTATCAAACTGGAAATCATTTGGGCATAAAAAGGCACTAAATAGACTTCTTATTCTTTAATACTGAAAGAAGTTTGGAAAAATTGCTTATCGCTTTGGTATTTCTCTGCTTGAGCAAAAAACCCAAAGCTAATTGCAAAAAATGTACAATTTTCTTCCAGTTTTGTGTGACCTGATACAATGTTGTACTGGTTCAGTTGGGAGCACTGGAGTTTTCTGAAAACCCTATTGGTTAATGAGATGAAAAAATTGTATTTGACCATAAAAGAAAAAGCATTAATGACTTTCCGCAAGTCTGTTTTCAAGTCGTTGGGCCATTTTCTCCAGAAAAAAAACAAAGTATTAAATAACTGAAATCCCTTTGCTGCTGGGGGACGACAGTGCCGCCTGAGAGCACGAGGATGCTGCTGGCCTGCATCTAACGTGATGTAACAGGCACGTGGTGGTACCCAAGTGGTAACACGCACGTGGTGGTACCCAAGTGATAACGATGTCGTTGCTCTTTGCTGAGAAACCCCTAAAATTTCTGCCTGGAGACACAATACGCTGCTTCCTCCAAACCACACTGAGTTTTGCATTTCCGTGCCCCTGACTTCAGCTGAGCGTGTCGCCCCTGGGCAGTGTTGCTGAAGAGCTGCTTGGCTTTATCTATGCAGGTGGGGAGAATCCAGGTGATGGACCTGGAGCTCGTTGGGGTGAGGGACCGCAGAGGCTTCCCGGGGCGCTCCGGCTCCGTCCGGCACGGCAGTTGTGTTGCCTGGAAAGCTGCCTCCTTCCACTTAAGCTTCTGTGTTATGAAAGGAGATAAACACAGAGAAGTACACCCCGCTAGGTTGTAAACCTGTGTTTATTTTCTTTTTAAGTGGGGTTTTCTGCTAGGTGAAAGCCGTGAGAGTAAGCCAGGTACAAACACAGTGTTTTTTAATTTTACCGGCTTTGTTGCCATGACAAGTTGTTTTAAGTGATGCCAAACTTAATGCACGAAGTGGCTGCCAGGCGAGTTTTTTTTCGGTAATCACGAAATGTTAGATGATTTCTCATCACCGTCATCTCTATGCACTGCTCAGCCTACAGCTCCCATATAGACCAGTGCCGTCCATCCCATATTGCCGTTGAGACTTGATGGAGGGCTCTTACGTCGGTGAGGCTGTTTCGGTTCTTCCCATTCAGCCAAACTTACGCCTGGATTTTCTTCCTTGCTGCAGACGGGGACATCTTTTATCACTTCTGATAGCTTTAGGGCACTATCTTTCTTTCTGACTTTCTTTTTTGGACAGTGAAATGGAAAATGTGTCTCTTCCAGTCTTTCACATTGATTAATGGAGTCATTCCTCCTTGAGTTTCCAGTGAGCTTTAAATCTGTTTCTCCTTCCAGCTTATGATCACTGATTCTATATTTGGTAAGAGTCTGTCTGAAACTTTACATACTTCAGCACAGGGAGGTTGTCTGCTGCGTCCAGAGCGCGCACGAAGCCTGTGGGTAGCACGGGTGGCTCTGGGGGGACGATCAGCGCTGTCACTGGGCTGAGTTGTGTCTTTAGGGTTTCAAGCACTGTCCTGACCCGCAATAAATACTTGTGTTGTAGCTCTGACCATTAATGCTGCTGAAATACAGGCATGCAGCGTGTTTTTTCTCAGCCTGAACCACTTAGCAATGCAGCCTTCGCACGGGGCTCGGGGGTGCCTCGCTGCGATGCTTCGTTACCGTCAGACACAACACACTAAATATTAAATGAGAGGCGCTGCTGTCGTCTTGGTATGACAGCGCGCTGATTTGCTTCATCTCCTCTCGCTTCCCCGGCAGCTCCTGGGTAATCTTAGAGACACTTCAGGTATCTCTAGAGCAACCAAAACCCTTATTCATCATGGAGAGCCTCAAGAGCGGTGTGTTACGAGGAGAGATACCCTTATCAGCGTGCCTTCCCTTGCCCTGTACAACGTTAGGGCATGGGCTGTAGGATAAAAGCTGCTGATCATAAGACTGTACGGCGTGCCTATGTATTTATTATCACTCAAGTGATAACGCAGGAGGGCTGAGGGCAATATTTTACCTGCGTGCTGCAGTTAAAACCATGTTTTAATTTCTCCCCTTCTTTGCAGTCCTACTGCTCGGACCCGAGCCTGGTGTTAGACTTGAAGAACCTCATTGTCCTCTTTGCAGATACACTCCAGGTACGCGGCTGTTGGCGACTGCTCTTTATCTCGCTCAACGGTTGTGCTGCTCGCAGATGGTGTCCGTCGGCGGGGTTATGGATGATGTGGGCTTGCTGTGGTGGCCCGGCTTCTTTTTTGGCATTGAGGTGCATGAACTGTGACGCCCGACGGACAGCCTGGTTTGCTCTATGCGTGGGTTGGCCAGCCCGTGGGCAAGGACCAAGCCTTGGCCACCTTGCCAAGCCCTTGTGCCTCCTGCCCACGTCCAGCCCAGCCTTTAACAGCCCTTGGTCCTACCACCTCGGTAAATCACCACCTAAATCCCTCCACCAGCACCGTTCACCTCTGTGGTGGTGGTAGGGGAGAATTTGCCCATGTGCTCCCTGTTCATAGAGAAAATAATCTTCAGCTGCCTGTGGGGGACTTCTTCTTACCTGAAGCTGCTTTCCTCCTCCACCCCGCTGCAGGGATACGGCTTCCCGGTGAACCAGCTCTTTGACATGCTGTTGGAGATCCAAGACCAGTATAGTGAAACCCTGCTGAAGAAATGGTCAGGAGTTTTCAGGTAAGAAGCTCTTTAAGCAAGCTCATGAGATGTACCTTACAGAGTAGTTTTGGCCCATAAATAAAATCTTTTGAGAGATTAGTTACAAGCTCATTTTTAAATTTTGGGAACAGTAAGCTTCAGCCTGGGCTCTCCTTGGACCAGGGAGAGCCAATTTAAATACAGTTGTGAGGATCCTGTGTGTGGTGAGATCTGTGCAATAAATGGGTGTAGACCAGAGGTTTTACATCCCAGAGGGATAAGGTTATGGTTTTACGGAGCTCACTTTGACAGTCGATAGGTGGAAGGATGCAAAAATCTGGTGTTGCAGTAGCGTTACTGTGCCCTTGCTCCAGCACCGAGCCACACGCGTCTCGGGACGTCGGTGGCGTATCCTGGTGCTGGTGCCGTAGGCCGTCTGTGAGCTGAGCAGTTGCCCACAGGTAGGGCACAATATATTATCCAGGGTCCCACGCTGCGCTCGGGAGCCACCAGCTCGTCCTGTGATGGTCCTCCAGGACATCCCAGGAGGATTGGTGTGTCTTAGAGCATGGGGCATTGGGAAGAGGGGCTGGAGGATTGTCAATGCCCTGGAAGCTCAGCCTGCATCTTCCTCGAGTCAGGCAGGACTGAAGCTCACTTGGGCTGTACCGGGACCTGCTGCTGAAGCTCCAGTCTGGACTAAAAGCACCACTAAACTCTGGTCATGGCTTTACGCAATGAAGGCTGGAAGCTGGGAGAAATCCTTGTGTCCGGCTGCAGCAAAGGTGATTTCCAAGTCACAAACGTGGGAAGAAGTTTAGGCCCATGGGATCACATCTTTGACTGGCACCTACTTCTTAAGAGCTTCCCAACGGAGCAGTAAATCTGCAAAGTTGTGGTTGGTCTGTTGTCACAGAGCTGTCTTTCTAACTTTTCTTTTCTTTTTGTAGAAATATACTTGATTCAGATAACTACAGTCCCATCCCAGTCACAAATGAAGAGGTTTATAAGAAAATAGTTGGACAGTTCCCATTCCAGGATGCAGAACTTGAAAAGGTAATCCTGAAATGGGGAAAGTGTCACGGCGTGTTTGCAGGAAAACCCCGCAGCCTTGTTAGTGGCATTGAGAATTGCAAATGAAAGTGTCAAAAAACCCAAACAAACAAACCCAAAACTCCAAAACAAATAAACAACAAAAAAAAAAACAAAACAAGGGAAAGGAACAAATATACTTTTCATGTGATGCATTTCTCCTGGTGTAGATGAGGAAAGTGCGTATAGCAATACCTCATCGATTTTGTTTTCGGATCCCAGTGTACTACCGCAGCTGAACAGTGCTTGCAGTAGACAAGAGACTAGAAATATCTGCTTCCATTGGTATTTTATTCCCATTTTATGAACCCTGTTATTGACCTTTATTTGTTTTAATCTCATATTTAAAAAAAAAAAAAGCCCAACAAAGTGGTATATCTTGCTTTTTGTAGAAGTGTGTGCTTGCAAAACCAAATTTGACCTAGCCGGAGCCCCTTAAAAGCCTGCTTGGCCTTCTGCTCCACATCTGGCAGCCAGAGAGCTCCAAGCCTGGTGAACTTAATTAGGACTGGGAGGGTTTTCGATCCAAGTCAAGTGTTTAGATTTCAGAAAGTCTGCATCCTTCCCCAAAACTATATCATGGGGTCCAGTTTCTTACTGTTACATTCTGCACCTCCCAGCCATGAGTGTGCTATGGGTAAAAGCTGGTTGGAAAGATTTGGTAGAGGACATCTGTTTCCTCTTGGCGTTTGGTGTTGTAAGCAAGTGCTCACCTTGGGCAGCAACTGTGGGAGGTGACGGAGCAAAACACCTTGAGCATGGTGGGAGATAAAAGTCAAGGAGTTCTCCAAAGGGTTTTTTTCATATGTATTAGGGAGTTGGGAGAGGGAATGAGGGTCGTGTTGTGGTGCCTGCTCCCTCCTAGCTGCAAGTTTCCTTCCAGCCTGTTTCAGACTCCAAATCCCTTATGAACCCGTGTGCCATTTGTAAGTGATTATCTGGTCTTTCACTTGGCTGAAATGTTTATATAATATACAATAAATGCTGGCTTGTTGTTTCATTGCTGGACTTAGCTAAATACTAGAATTAATTTGACTGCTTGGAACATGTTGCTGGAAAGCGGTCGTCACTCCTGTTAAATATCTGCGCGTCGACTTGAATTCTCTTCTGTATTTTACAGCAACCGTTTCCAAAGAAGTTCCCCTTCTCTGAGTTTGTGCCTAAAGTTTACAATCAGATTAAGGAATTCATTTACGCCTGCCTGAAGTTTTCGGAAGATCTTCATCTGAGGTAGGGGATGAGTGTGCTAATAGTTGTAATACGGAGGTTTTGTCTGCACTGAAAGATCTCAACAGGGTTAAAATATGAATTCTCTTCCTCAACCCTTCATGCTGCTCAACTGCTTGGATATACCCTGTCCAGGCTGGAGGTGGCTGGTGGTCTCCTTGGAGCAGTAGCATCCTTTGTGTACAAAGGGCTGGCCAAGTCTTCAAAAATATTTGCCTCATGTAGGGAAAGGTAGCCCAGAACCACGCTAGCTGTATAAAAAATGAGGGGGCTCTTCCCTCTGAGATGTTTCTGAGTCAGTCGTACTAAATAGATGAATCTGGTTGTCTCAGGAAAGATAGTGATGTCCACCTGTTATACCAGGTCGGTGCCTGGTATAACATCTACGACCTCCACGTGGCCTCCCCCGCTGTCCCTCAAGGAGCACGCTGGCAGGAGAACTCTTGAGGTTTTGATGTGCCCTGTGTGTTAATGGGTTTCGGCTGCTGGTTTAGGGGTTTTGTTTTTCTTGTTTCCCATGGGAGTTTATATACAAATAATATAATTTTTTTTTTAAAGCCTCCAAAATATTCCAAGTATTTACCCTCCCTTCTCCATCCCAAGGTGCCTTGGTGCTGGTTTTTCCCATGCGTATGCGTGTGAGATTGGAAAACAGCTATATTAGCCCGACACTGCGAGTTGGTGCTTTCTTTTTGCACCCAGTAACGTCTTCAACTTGGTAGAGGTATATAAATGAATAACAAGATTTTTACTTGAAGGAGGGATCCTTCTTCCCCTCTGACTGTTTGCAGCACCGTACTAGCAAGAGGTTGGACTGGGTGGGGGGTTTCACCTCCCTTGGCAGTTTCACATCCATGGATGGACATTGGACATTGCCCCAGTGCTGATGTGAAGCTAGGGCAGTGTTTTGGGGACTCGCCAGATGTTTCAGTGCCTACACAAGGCTCTCCAGGGTTTTAATTCTCTTCCTTTGTGCGAGGGATAGTAATTTGGAGAGGCACTTTCTCTCCATCTTCTGCTAGAGGACGTGGTAGCTCAGTGGTTGATGCGGAAGCACAGGACGTTTCTCACCCCACGTTTAATCTCAGCCGTTCACTGGTGGCAGGTTGTTCTCTTTGGTGGCTCCCAAGGCTCTTAACCTGTGGGTCACCATTAAACATCTCGGTTTCTGAAGCCGGCAGAATGGTCCGATTTCACACGGATGCTGGTTTCACCGAACCCCACCGTTGGCACTTCCCTTGCGAGTTTTTTGTTCTTCACCATTACGGAGGTGATTGGGTTTGTCAGGGAAGGGAAGAGAAGTGTCCCCTTGGGTCCCTCCTCAGGGGTCCCTCCGGACATGTTATTAAAATTCCTTTCGACATTGGATTTTCCAGCCCTTTTTGAGGAGCGGTGTTGGGCTGGGGGAAGGGAGCCGAGCTCTTGGCTTTTGTAGCCAAACATTTGGAATATTTCTCTGAAAACCCCTGTTGACACTTTCTTCATTTCACCCTGACAGCTTGAATTAGGTTTTATTAGGAAGCTTGGCTACAAAGCCGGCAGCAAGTTTTCTTTCTCTTCTCTTTCTTTTTCTTCTTTGGTTGTCATTTACCTTGCACCCTGGAGTGACTGGGGTCAGCCCGTCAGTCACGGGAGGCCTGAAGGTCATGACTACTGCTATGGGATACGGGACATCAGCTGTCATTAACCCAGACAGTTCGCTTAAATACTCTGCGGTCTTTTCCTGCAGAACAGAGCCTATGGCAGAAAATGTAGCTTGTATTTTTTCTAATTATTTTTTTAAACTAGCTCCTTGTATTTGTTGGACGGGAGCGTTCTCCTTTATGTTGATACGCTTGTGAAAGTTATTTTGCTTTTCGAGTATTGGAAGAAAATTTGGAGCTTACTGTGCATTTATAGGGGTTGCAGATTTTTTTGGTTTGGCTCTATTAATTTGATGAGGAGAAAGAAAACCTCCTTTATATTTTCAGCAGTTCTGCCTTTGTTAAAAAGCATTTATTTGAGCTCATCAAGGAGATGTCTTTAAAAGTATCCACTCGTTGGAAGGCTTCCGCTGGTTCCAGTGGAATTTCCCATTTTAAAGATAGGGAATATCTTTGGAAAACAGTGGGTGGAAAGATGAGATGTCAGCTCTAATCTACCAGGACTTTGATTGTTTGGTTTTGGGTTTTTTTCCAAACAAAGTACCAATCCTGAAGGCACTTGGAATACAATTTTTAAAGTGCTGAAAATAATATAAGTATATAAAGGTATTAAAAATAAAAAAAATAAAAAATCAGCGGCTTGAATACCTAAATCAGGTTGGACCTTTGGAAGCCCACTTTAGGAGAGAGGAGAGAAATGTAGCTTCTTTGACAGCTCGTATTATTGCTTCTGTGTTACTGGAGGTCTGTGGTTGTAGACCAAGCCTGGTAACAAGGTTGGCAGATCAAATTGACATCGGACATACGTGGCGAGCAGACCACACGAAAAATACTGTTAATTTGTGGGTTTTGTTTTCTTCCTGCGTATTGAGAATGGAGATCCAACCTTTCTGTTGAACCAAGGCCCAACCTCTGCTTCACAGTCAAGAGTTGGCGTCATACAACTGACTGGTACCGTTACTCTTTGCTAACTGGCCCCACTGGTCTGGGCGCCGGGTCTGGGCTGTTGATGTGAGCTGCTGCTCGGTTCATCATTTCAGCTGGGAGAGTCCTGGGCAAGGCAACGGCTAACACCCATCGCTCCTGTTGCCACCCTCACTGACCTCTTCTGGTGAACCAAGGAAGATTTGGGGGATCGCAGTCCAGCACCTGGTCAAATCCTGCTCTTTTTTTTTTTGTCCAAAGAATGCTTCCATTGTTTTTTCCTTACTCAGTGTGTGGACCTCATGGGAGATGTCGCAGATCCTTCTGCTCGGGTGGAACCCAAGCGCAGGGGTTACCAGGCTGCTTGACCCACCACGTAACTAAAGTTACAACCTGATTTTCTAGCTCCCGCAGCCGACAAACAAGATGAGAATAGGAAGCCTTTGGAAATGGTGCTTGTATGCAGAGAAAGCTTTGAAGCCGTAAAAGCAGCATGGAAGTGCTAAGCAGTATTATTAAGCACTACTTGTTTATGCCCTGGAGGCTATCATGGTTGAGATGTTTCTGCAGCTGAAGTGAGCGATTAAAGCAAACCCTCAATTTGCAAAACGTTTGGTGATATGGCAACCTCGTGCCGTCAGCACTGGCCGCGGCGTCAGGCAGAGGCCAGCAGCATCCTGCTCCTGCCAAGAGCATGACTGTCTCGGGGCGTACACACAGCCAGACAGTAACTGGCTTGTTTAATTTCGACGCCCTGATGACAGGTTGACGTTTGAATTAAAAAAAGCAAGCTTTTCCAGCACGACCTATTTGATTGCTGCGTTGGTTTAGTGAGAAAAGCTGACATAATGTCCAAAAGCCCTTGTTTTTCATCTGCGCTTTCCCAGTTCCAGTAGATGCTGGGAGTTCCAGCCACCAGCTCCTCTTCCAGCCTCGGCCGTTCTGCACCTCCACCATCCTTAGGGGTGGGCATTTTTGGATTTCCCAGGGAAAATCCCGAAAGGGCCACAGTGCTTGTACAAAGGCACAGCTTTGTGTACCTTTGCTTCCTATGCAATTTTTTCTTTACCCCCTCCCAGCGTGGGTCCAGCCCTTTTTGCTCCCCAGTCCCCTTCCCTGCTTCCCACGCCGCTCCGGCAGCAGCAGGCAGCTGCCCCCAGTGTCACAGGGTTCCTTTGTACCCCCCCTTCGCTTTAAATCTCCTTTTTACCATCTGTAGATCATCACAGGGTTAGATTTTATTATACTTGCTATATTTAACCACGCTATTGTCTGTTGGGGGGGACTGGGGACAATCTGGTTCTTCCTGGGGGATAATGGAGGGCCTGGGGCTGTGTGCATGCATGCGTGGTGGGGTTTGGGTTTTTTTTTTTTTTGTTTATCTTTAAGTAAAACCTTATTTGAGAGCCCTACCCATAGTATAAAGACCAGGAAAATTCTTTGGCTGGTTTCTTCTCCCCCTGCATTTTCTGTTCCACACTTTAAAAAAACCCAAATGCATCACCTTGGAGCGCACATCAAAACCCTGCGAGAAGGAGCCAAGGGGTCCGTCGGGGACGTGGAGTGGTCTCGCCCCGATCATCGCTGGCACAGGGTGTGCTTCCCCGCTAAGCAGGAGGAAAATAAACTCACAGGGCTCAGCGGTGATGATCTAGAAGAGACCCACACTAAGACTTTGGCTGATGACACTGGATTTAAATTATCAGGAGCTGGGTCCTGCCGAGCTCCTGGCCCTGCTCCGCTTGCATCCAACTGGGAAGGAGACAGTGGTCAACCCTTGGCAGGCGTGTAGCTCAGAAAAGCAGACTTCGAAACATCAGGGGAAAGGAAATATTAGAGGAACCTGTTGGGGAGCGCAGCGTGGCGAGCAGCCGCTGGGCGTGCGGGGAGTTGTGCAGCTGGGCTTTTCCTTGGGAAAGCTGCAGCAAGACACGGCTTTCTCGGTCTCACGGAAATACGAGCAAGGCTTTGCTCAGAGACGCGAGCAGGGAGCAATATTTGCCACTTCTCCTGGGAATTTGGGGGATTTCAGTGCAATCCGCATGCAGCAGCACAAGGAAGGTCCTGAATGACTTGAAAAATGTAGTCGACTGAAGGATGCGCGGTGCTCGAGGAGGATGAGCAAGTTCAGGGGATGCTGCTGTGACCACAGGTTGCTGTTAGAGAAGACTCAGTCTTGCTTTCCCAAGCTGCTGGCGCTGGTGGACCAGGGCTTGGCTCAGTGCATCTGCCTGGACATTAAATAGACACAGAAATTTGGGAGATGTGAGCTGGACAAGGGCTGGCAGCACCCACCCCTGAACCAGCGGGCACCCCAATAGCAGCACCCCGAGATCCCCCACCTCGCATGCTGGCGGGGTGGTAACTGCAAGGTTTGCTTTTCCTTCTCGTGTCCATCCCAGCTTTGTAATCTGGCCCATTTGTCAGGTAAAACAGGAGAAGGAGCAAAAGGTCACGGGCTTGATTTACCGGGAGCCTTAAAGTTATTAACGCTTCTCAGCCTTCCAGTTGAAAATTTTCTTTGCCTGTCACTGCGCTGCCAGAGATAAAGCCCTGTGGTGTCAGGGCTAATGCAGGGCCAACGACAGATCAAAGGAGCCTGTGCTGGGGTGGGTTTCCAAAACCTCCTTGAGAAAGCAGAGGTTGCACCTTGCTGGCGTGCGTGTTGGAGGGGCAGGAGCACTTAAGCAGAAAACCAAATCCCCAAACTTCAGCAATGCTGCAGTTGCAGCCATCTGGCAAAGGGCATGAACGTGTTGCAAGAGCTTCCAGTCTGATTTAGTGAAAGAAAAAACCATGAGAAGGGTGGGGGGAAGTATTTTGGGGGTTTGATTTGTTTCCCCTCCCTCATTGCAGGTCTTTGATCCCTTTCCCCTTGTACTGAACGTGCAAGACTCCAGCGCTGTGCGCGGGGCGGTGGCTTGGCTGCGTGGGTTAGTGCTGGCGCTGCGGGCAGCTCTCACCGTGCTGGACCAGCCCCTCTAAGAGGAGAGGCTCAGGGATGTAGGTTTAGCAGGCGTTAGTCCCCCTTCCTTACAGACACATGCACAAAAAGGCCTAAATTGTCGGTATTTTGGTGTATATTAGTATGTCAGTGCCTGTGAGCGGTGCATGGACGATCATGCATAAGGCAGCGGAGGGTTGAGGAGGAGACCGGGTGATGAGGGCTCCGGGTGATTTTCTTTTCATAGCGCATTTTGCAAATCTCTCTTTAAATTCTACTTTTCAGCTCCACCGAAGTTGATGATATGATTAGAAAATCTACAAATCTGCTGCTGACCCGAACGCTGAGCAACTGTTTACAGAATGTCATCAAGAGGAAAAACGTCGGGCTGACGGAGGTAGGACGCGGCTTCGAGGAGACCCATTTCTAGGGCAGGGTGACAGAAGGGGGTTTGGTCCCTCGGAGCTCCTTAGACCATCTTTAGAAATGCTGGTTTGGAGCGTTATTATAAAATACTAGGTTGGAAAACAATAATGGAACCACACAGCGTTGCTGTACAAAGAAACAAACACTTAATACTGCAGGAAAGAGGAAGCTTTTTTGCTGTTGCTGTTAGAACTGCCCCGCTTTTGAATTTGCAGAGCGTTCAATATCTGAATTGAAGGGGCGGGTAAGAGGACTTCAAGGAATGGCGAAGAAGAGCCAAGTGGGAGCTAGGAGAGATGGGGGAGTGGTCCCCATCTATAGGTGATACTTGAGGTGGTTTCAGCACATCGCTACAGTATAAACTCTATATTGGCATTTTCTTTTCGCGATTGATACTTTTTTGTGTACAAAGTCAGATTTCTGAAAAGTTTAACGCATGTAAATCATGGCTGTTTGGGAACGTGTGTGGTACCCAGGGCAGTTTGGATGCCTTAGTGGGACCTCTGTGTGCTGTTATTAAATGAGTAGGTATTAATACAGTTGCAGTTGTTTAATTGACTGTACTATAGAAATGTGTCGTCTTCTCTGGCCACTGTAAATACCCTAGGGAGGTGAGTTTGGGAGAGTTTAGTGCATTTACAGCAGTATGTATTTACACATGATGCTTCCTCAGCCCTTTATCTCACAGTCTGGAATCTCTCTACTCCCTGGGGGCAAATTCCTCTTCCCTCCTGCTCCTCCCAGTGCTCCCTCACAAAGAGGAATGCAACACTATCCCTGCACCATCCATTCCCCAAATGATCTTTTTGCTGCTGTTCAAAGGTTCCCACAGTGTGATTGAGCGTAGGAAGGGCAAACCGAGTGCGACAGCCCTCTCAGCCTCTCTTGCCCAGTTTAGACGGTGTAGATATTCCTTGGCATCTTCCACGTTGAGTGAAGGTGATGCCTTTCTTTTGGCTGAGAGTGGCTTCTTCATGTGCTTTGGAGCTGAAGAGGATTTTTGCGAGGAAAGCACAACTTGAGTTTAAAATAAAGGTGTAGTATGTCAGAGTGGTGTTCATCTCTGAATCTATTCTCATAGTTTCACCCTCTTGTTCCTTACCACTTACTAAGGTGCAACTAGCTCTCTCCTGGGGTTATCTCTACCATCATTTTTTTCTAATTTGGTTGAAGAAAAACTACTTTGAGCATCTTCATCCCCTCCTGCCTCTTTTCTTTGTGTAACCATTGACCAGGTCAATGGAAGCACATGGCGTTTTTCTTCTGAGTTTCTCAAATCCTTCCCTTTTAAGAAAAGACATTGATGTGACTGTGTGGAGCACAGGAATTAAAGGGCATGTTGAAGAGTCCCAGATCATACACAAGCATAGTCCTGGTGTCAAAAATGATTGCAGAAGATATTTAAGTACCTTGCATAACTATCACTTCCCAGATTTAATTTTTGCACAAAGCAACACCATCCATTTCTGGGCTCTCCAATGTCATTTTCCAAGCAGTGGACAAGATAATACAAGGCTGTGTACCAACCTTCCTAGTCTGTTATCCTCTTCAATTTATTTTTTCATTGCTCTTTTTTTGGGCTACCTCTGAGCAGTGGATGTTGAAGTTTGCTACCAAGTCTGCTCCAGATAATCCTGGTGTTTTGAATAATCCTGACATCCCTCAGAAAAAGAGAGGGAAAAGACGCTACTATTTTTTGCATTTGAATACCCCAACGAGAAGGTCTTACCCCAACGAGAAGGTCTTACCCCAACGAGAAGGTCTTACCCCTCTGAATTCAAGAGAAGATCAGAACTTGAGGGAGCCAGAGAGGGAGCAGAAAAGCTCATAGCAAGTGGTGGAAGAGACTCAAATCAATCAGGGCCTTCAGGTTTGATAGCTGATCTGGACCAGTAAGTTGTGATGATCAGAAAAGAGATTTAGGAGGAATTTCACACAGCTGGAGATATTTAATTCACTTCAAACTATAGGAAAGGATATCACGATCGTGATGTCAGGGCTATCTGACACAGAGAAAGGCAAACAAATGAGCGTTTGTTTGAAGGCAAAAATCAAGAACAGAATTAACCCAAGGAATCAGAAATGAGAAGCCCCCCTAGTTACCTGTGTAATACATTTCAGGGACCAAGTACGGAACAAGAGGAGTTCAAATAGACTGTAATTTGGTTTCTTAAAAACAAAAACCTGACTGAAATCGCAGAAGTGTTGGCTGGAAGGGACCTCTGGAGGTATCTAGCCCAACCTCTCAGTGGAAGTACACTTATTACTTATTCGGATCACGTCGACTATTGCTTTCTCTACCCGAGTTTTAATTTCTCCAGAACATAGGTCCCACAGCTTCGCTGGGCACCCCGAGTTCTGCACTACCTTCCTAATGACTCTTTTACTTCCTAATATCCAGGATGAACCTCCCAATGTGACCATTGCCCCTTCTCATCTGGCACTAACAAGAGTTGGGTGCTATAATCTTTGTAGCGTTACTTCAATATTTCTGTGCCTGCAACACTCAAATCCGTGATTAATCCATCTCGTTCAGGAGATTTGTGAGTGTTTCAAAACAATTTCTTCGGAGGAGGTAACTGCGGACTGCCACCTCATACTCCAGCAATTAAATTATATCAATCTGAAGCATTATAATGCCTTCTGTCTCTGTAAGAGAACTGTTTTGGCATGATATCCGAGATACACGTTATTTGGAAAGGTTTTGTTACAGCTTATGTTGCACCTTGAATATATTCACGGCAGTCTGCTCAGAAAAAAGGTATCTGCTTAAGGAATTAATGATGCTTCCAAGTCAGTGATCCTAAAGAGGAAGCCTGGATTGGTTTGCCCTGGATTGTAAATGTTTGTCTTGGTTGACTTCAGCAGAGGCTTTTGCTCTGTAGCTGCCTTTAGTGTCCCGAAATAGTGCCGTGTGAAGGCAGCTGAGGAGACGGCGTTAAGAAAATTGCAGATAATGGTGGGTATGATAACTGAGAAGATACCAGGGTGAGATCTGCTGTTCACCCACACCGCCCTCGAAAAGTAAAACCTTGCGGTTCCTTTGTTAAATGCCTTAGTATGCTGATGTTTGGTGTCACTCAAGATTTGGGTTATTTAGGGTTCATTAGCAGACAGAATACTTGTGATTTGACATGGCATTTTTTTGTAAGCCTGTTGTATTTGAATTGTGCTGAAATGAGCCCTGACTGACAGCTGAATGTAGGAAAGTCATTGGAAAAAAAAAAATCTTTTGTGGTATTAGTGGCTGTCATGGGAAATGCTTTTCCCCCAAAATTATCTTTTATTTAAGTTTCTGATGTTGTTAAAGGAGGAGAGCCTTTGAGCGTGTAGCAAAGCTTAGTGTGTTTGTACAGCGTCAGCTTTTCGTGCCAGAAGTTCTTATAAATTGGCATCTGTTAACCCGGCACGTCCCTGGCTTCAGGAGCACCATCTTTCAATACCTTTTTTGCCTTTGCAGCTTGTACAGATTATTATAAATACGACCCATTTGGAGAAATCCTGCAAGTTCCTAGAGGAATTCATAACCAATATCACTAATGTACTTCCAGAAACTGTCCACACTACGAAACTCTACGGGACCACAACCTTCAAGGTGAGAAGGCTGGTAGATCCACCTCCGGGGAGTTGCTGTTGATGTTTGGTTGGAGAGTATCTGCTTTCAAAGCCCGTGTGTGGATGTGTGTATGTAGGGAGCTAAGCTGAGGTGAAAGGTAATTTTGTCATATCCCGGGAAGCTTACGCCATCGGACTAGCTTTTGGGTTTGTCCTTCGGAGCGTTACTTCTGTCGAGATCGTGAGCCTTTGTAGCCCTAATTTACAGGCTGTGACTGCAGCACTTATTATCTGAAGGATTAAGCGGCTTTTAAATAAAAGGCCACTTTTTTCTATTTTTTTTTTTTTTAATGAATTTTTTTTTTTAATGAATTTTCATTTTGCTGTTTGAGCGCCGTACAGTGTTACACACGTCTGGCCATGAACGCAAACTCTCCTCTTTCACCCAAGAGGAGAATAGATTTTCAGAACTTTTGTTTCTGTATCTTCCCACTCCTTTTAGCATTATCCCCTGAAAATCAGGGCTGGCAGAAACTGCTAGACTTCCCACTCTTTAAATCTTTAAATCATAACCCAGGAGTGTCCACCCAGATACTTTATATGAAATCTTAAGGCCGTAATTGGGTCAGCTGTGGGGTGGCTGAATTGTGTCCTGTGGCTGGAGAGCAGGAGATGGGAACAGCGCCGAGGACTCGAGCAACAGTAGGAAGTTGGTTAGGTGAGTTTTCCCTTGGGATAACTCAGCAGGAGACTAAGGCCGCATGTCCCCAGGGAAGTCCATTTGTTGTCCCTTCTGGCATCATCTACCTATTTGGCCTGAGGGTGAGTTTTCCTACCCTTATTCTGGCAGGGAGGCTCCTCGGTGGCCCTCCTGCACCCCATACCTGCACACAGTTTGATGGGCCTCAACCTTTTTCCATATGGGACATTCCTCTCCCATCTCTCTGTCTTCCATCCTGCACTGGATTTGGCCTCTTGGTCCCCAGGTTGCATCGGAGGCAGACACCAGCTTGATCTTGCCTACCACTGACCTGGTGGCACATGTCCCACCAAGCTGAGCTAACCTGAGGCTGTAGCAGCCACGGAGTTGCCCGCAGGCGCTTTATCTTGTGCTACCTTTAGGGCTAAAGGTTGGGTCAATCTCACATCTTGTTACTTGTGTAGACTTGTGGTATGGAGACTCCATCCCGTGTAACGTTGTCTTGTTTCCCAGGACGCCCGCCATGCTGCCGAGGAGGAGATTTACACTAACCTGAACCAGAAGATAGACCAGTTCTTGCAGCTGGCGGACTATGACTGGATGGCCATGGAACCAGGCAGCAAGGCCAGCGACTACCTTGTAGATCTCATTGGCTTTCTACGCAGCACGTTTGCTGTGTTCACCCACCTCCCGGTAAGCCATCTCCACCGAGCTGCTTTCTTTTTCTCTCCGGGAAGCGCACGGGCGTCCGATGGCGCCATGCTCTTGAAACTAATGGTCGCTCGAGCTTTATGGAGTGTGATGGAAGTGGGGCCTTGTACTGTCAAGTGTTATGAAATAACAAATCTATTTATAAAGTAAGCCATTTCATGTGTTACCAGAAGTTGGGCTTCAGTGAGAGTCTCCCCAAGTATTTGCAAGTCTACTTATACGTGAACAAGGGAGATATCACAGTCCAGCATGTAGCAGTAGGATCATAATTCACTAGCCACCTACATTTTAGATATATTAACATTCAGCTTAATGGACATTCAAGATTTTTTTCGAGAGATCCCAGTATAAGAGTGTCTATTATTTGAACCGCAGATACATTTCCAAATGTTTGTCAAGTCACGGGATGCCTTACATCAAAATATTGCTCTGCGTTGGAAGGCAGCATATGTTTCTTTCTTTTCTCTGCTGTCTAAAATATGCCTGTGTTTATGCTGTTATGGCGATCAAAAAATGTATTTTATGTTGTTTTTTGCAGTTGGCTGAGTAATGTCCCGTTGAATAGGAAAAATATAATCATCAGGGAGTTTCATTTTTGCTCAAATAGTGTTTTTTCCTTTAAATAAGATTTGTACCGAGCTGTCTGGATATATACTTATGAGTATCTTCAGTCAGCAGGTATTTTGAAGTAGCAAATCCACTGAACACTATAGTTGTCCTAAAAGCCATTTCAGGTCTTTCTTCTTTACTGGACTGTATTTATTTGTTGTTAGTGGGTGCCCAGGATTATAGTACACGGGCGCCCACTGGGCACCTTTCACGAGCTTGGACATAAACAGGAAGAAAAGACCAATCCTACACAATGGCAGTTTCCTTAACTCCGTTCTGCTTGTTTATGTCGCTGCGATCGCTCTACTGGAAGGATGTTCAAGCATTCCAGAGCCGCTTCAGGAGGTGTTACAGCCCCAAAACTTTGCAGATCCGCATGGCTCGTGTCTTTGGCCTTCTCTATCATAGCAGGAAGATTTGGTAGCCGCATGGAAATGAGGACTGATTTGCTGTGGATGGAGAAGCCACCAAAAGAGAACTGAAAGTGGCTTTCCCAGTTCTCTGTACCTGGAGGTGCTGTTGAGGAGAAGGTGCTTTCTTGGCTCTGTTATCAGTGGAACAAACTTCTAAATGAAGTGTTGCCTCCTGTGCAGAGAGGTCAGAAGGGCTTTTGCCCATCTTCTTGTTCAGGCCAGGTTTATTGCCAAAATGTCCTGTCCGTTAGCAGCCCTGAGCAGCGTGGCTGGTGGCCATGCGAGCAGGCATGGGGCAGGTGCCCTCTGGAGTCTGGAGGTGCTTGGAGATGGCTGGATTCCTCAACTGCTGGATTTCTCTTTAAAAAAGGAGAGGTGGCTGCACAGGGTGGGGGTTATTACCTGGAGACCATTTCCAGAAATCATACTGGGAGTACTTACGCAAGCAAGTAATGGGATTTGACAAGGAGATTGGTCTCTGCACCGGAGCATGAAGCATGGCTAGCAGGGAAGGTGAGGATGGGGAGAGATGCCCACAATGATTTATGAGATGGACCTGGAGTGATTTATCTTCTTTAAATATTAATGTTTCCTTTTTGAATGAGTCAAAATTTTTTTGGAAACTAGGAGGGCAATTGGTCTAAAAAGGACAGAGACAGATCGAAGCAGCCTTTTCTCTTCCAGAACTGGATTAGAAAGGACCCAGCTGAGAAGGCGGCTGTCTGCAGTTTGCACTGGTAGAGGCGCTGGCTAACGTGCTGGTGCTGTTCAACCAGCATACACGCAGCACCTTATCTGCAAAGCATTGCACGGCACTGATCCTCCCGTCAGCCCTGCGAGAGAGGGGAGGCAAGTCAATCAGATGCTGCAATCTGCCTTATGAAGCTGTAGATCTGGTTCAATGGTTTGTAGGAGATTGTCATGGTTTAACCCCAGCCGGCAACTCAGCCCCACCCAGCCGCTCGCTCACTCCCCCACGGTGGGATGGGGGAGAGAATCGGAAGAGTAAAAGTGAGAAAACCCGTGGGCTGAGATGAAGACAGTTTAACAGGTAAAGCAAAAGCCGCGCGCACACAAGCAAAGCAAAACAAGGAATTCATTCACCACTTCCCATCGGCAGGCAGGGGTTCAGCCATCTCCAGGAAAGCAGGGCTCCATCACGCGTAACGGTGACTTGGGAAGACAAACGTCATCACTCCGAACATCCCCCCCTTCTGTCTTCTTCCCCCAGCTTTATATACTGAGCATGACGTCATATGGTACGGAATACCCCATTGGCCAGTTGGGTCAGCAGTCCTGGCTATGCTCCCTCCCAGCTTCTTGTGCACCTGGCAGAGCATGGGAAGCTGAAAAGTCCTTGACTAACGTAAACACTACTAAAACATCAGAGTGTTATCAACATTCTTCTCGTACTAAATCCAAAACACAACACTATGCCAGCTGCTGGGAAGAAAATTAACTCTATCCCAGCCAAAACCAGGACAGAGATGTAGGTCTGGGATTTTTTTTATATATATTGGAGTTTCTTCCTTTAGAGGAGCGCTATGAAGATGCTGTCATTGAACATTGCTGATGGGTCCCCGCGTATCCTGCAGGCAACAGTGGCTGAGAGCGACTCAGAAAAAAAAAAACGGGGTACGTCGAAAAGGCACCCAGCTTCCTTGGTGCCTCTGCTGGTTTGTTCTTGTAGGGTTCAAGGGCCTTTTTCCAGTGGCTTATTTAAAAACACATTAAAATTTCTGCACTTTGCTGAATGAAATGTAGGAGATAAGGTGTGTAGAAGCCCCCATCTGCCTAAATCAATGCAGAAAAATGACGGAGATGTTTATGAAAGCACCAATTATGTGGGATGAGCTTCGTTTGTGAAAGGAAAGACTGAGAGGGTTCAAGAGGGAAAGGAACTATCTCCGAAAAGAGTGAATTATATGTAAAAGAGGATGTTGGAGGATTGCTAGTGGCAAGGTAGAGCTGTTTCTATACTGCTGGTCCGAATCCAGCCCAAATTATTAGCACCATAGCATTACGATCTAAAAGGAGTTGCTGCCCAGTTTGAAATGAGTTTGCAGCCTGTTCCAGATATAAAATACAGGATTTCCACACTGCCAGTAGCTCGTGAAGAAAAGCAAGTGACTGTGCACCATCCTTGGAGAGTGGAGCGTCGTCTTGTCCCTAGAAGTGGCCTCCACACAACACCGTCCCTTCCTGTTCTCGTGTCCTTTCCTGGTTTGGAAATGTCCCTGTCTTCCAGAGCAGGTACCTTCATGTCGACTGAATTTACACGTTTTTAAAATAAGTGAGAAGCGCTCTCCGAGTGTTTGAACTAGCAGCAGTTTTTTAGGAGAAAAGAGTGGCAGTCTCAGGAGATGACTAAGTGGCAGGAGCCGAGCTACTCACCTGCCTTTTGTCACGACAGTAATTACACCGAGAAAAACCTTCACCTGCTGATCAAAGAAACTCAGCCTGGGCATGTTGGCGGTTACCGTGTTAAAATTACACCAACAAAAAGCGCTGTCCTGTAATAGAACGGAGCCGAAAGTCCTGAGCCTGCAAAAATGCAGGTGGCTCCTTAACTTGACGGCTGTGAGTAATCCCATTGTCTCGGACGGGGCTGCTCATCTGCAGGAAGCCTTTCTGGGGTCAAGGCTCCAGCTCGCCGCAAGGCAGATCAAATGGCCTTGAAGGGTCCGGTTGACTCAAGTCAGTGTTTCGGAGAGGGGGTGAAGAGGAGCAGCGGTGCTGAGCGAGCTAAAAGGCGACTCCAAGCCAAGGTTTGGGCATTAGGTTTTGTGTTTCCCTTTTTGGATACGTGAGGCTGAATTTTTCCTGTATTTATTGGGGTGAATCCCAGAAGGGTTGAGGTTGGAAGGGACCTCTGGAGGTCATAGAAGCATAGAACAGTTTGGGTTGGGAGGGACCTTTAAAGGCCATCTAGTCCAACCCCCCTGCCGGGGCAGGGACATCTCCAACCAGATCAGGTTGCTCAGAGTCCCGTCCAACCTGACCTTGAATGTTCCCAGGGATGGGGCATCTACCACCTCTCTGGGCCAGCAGATCATCTGGTCCAACCGCCGTGCTCAAGCAGGAAAAATAATCCAGACCAAAGCTAGTCCTGGCTTGTGGAGCGGCTTAAAGAGTCTCCACTTTCTCTAGCGTTCAAGCAGGAATTGCAATCCCTAATTTTTCCTTTAGAGCATCCAAGTAGACGTTGTGGGAGATGGTGGAAATCACTTGACATTAGGAATCCCTGGAATCGATTTGTTTTTTCCAGCTTTGCTTCGGGACACCGAGCCCCCGGCTGCAAAGGGCATGGGGTGGGTGCAGCGTGTGCCGGGGGGCAGGGAAAGTTCACGGTGAAGTTAACGGGGTTTTGGTGCATACCACTGCTGCATGAAATTTTCATGGTGGTTTAGAGCCACAATTCGAAAATGCTCTGCTAAGTGCCCGAAATGTCTCAAAGCAAATAACACGCTGGTGGAAATCAAAGCATAATTAACATTTGGCTTCAAGGCTGCCGTCTTCCTGCGTTAACCAGGGAGAGTCGGTTACTGCTGCTGCTCAGCTTATTAACATGGGGTGCTCGGGCCTCCTTTAAAAGAAAATACTTTTTTTTTTTAAGGGAAAAAAAAAACTTTAAAAAAAAAAGTATTTTAGAGAAGAAAAAAAAAAAGGTGGTTTCTGGTTTTCAGCAAGTAAAGGGCCATGGCCTCAAAAATTAACATTTCCAGCGTAATACTTTTAAAAGAATGACTGAAAAAGCCTTTTGTCTTTGATGGCTGATTGTTGTTTTTATTTCTTGTTAGACAAGTTAATGTAAATCGCATTGACAGGGCTACTCCAAACACACTGATTTGTTGACATTAAGCTTTTCGGAGATGGAGGGTTGTGTCAACACCTACAGTGAGCTGTCAGGTTAACAAAGCAAGGATGTTTTCTTGGGGGAGGGGAGCAGAGTTGGGGGAAGGGGGGGGTGTTTTGTTTTTATTTTAAGTTTCCTTTAATCCTCTGTTAGTCTTGTATCTTGATAACCTCCTTTGGAAGGTAATCAGGGCAGGTCAAGAGGTGATGCTGACCCGGGAAGGGGAAGCAATCTTTCAGCGATTGAACAAACTCTAACCTCTGCCGTCTTGAGCAGTTCAGCGTGAACTCTCTGCAAAGGGGGGGTTGGGGTTGGTTTTTTTTTTCCTTTTGTGCTTATTTTTGCCAGATGGCAGGCACAGATTTCAGCTGGAGCCGCGCGAAGGCCGCGGCCGCTCCGCCTGCAACGTTTTTGCCTTATTCACCATATTGGCATCTCTTCCCAGTTGCAAATAAATACGCCAGCCCCGGCAGCTCTTGCTTGGGTAGAAAGAGCTTTGGAAGTGTTTATTTTCTTTTTAAAGCGAACGATTACCTATGTTTTTATTTAAAAAGCCAATTCCCGCTGTAATATTTTAAAAGGCAAGGCGCTATGCATGAAAGTAAAATGCCTTAAACTTTGCACCAACCACAGCCTTGACCGCGTTGGGAGGGACCCAAGTGGAATATAACCGTCATGAAAACATCATGTGAGCACCAAAGACACCTTCTTTGGATTTGCACGAGTCCTGTCTGGGCTTAGATAACATCCCCTTGCCCTCGGAAGAGCTGAGCAAGTTTTGCTTGAGCTGATCCCTGCTGTCCCTCGCTAGGGTTTGACATCCATCACCTCCATCTTCCAGGTGGGAGAGCTGAGGCACGTGGATGTTGACTTGCAGAGCATATTTAATAGTAATAAAACTCGTCTTGCGGTCCTTTGATTTCCTCCTGCTCCTGAGACCGGGTTCAAAGAGCCCATATTTTGCTTTTTTAATACTCTGCCAACTGCCGAGCAGCCGGTGCCTCGGTTGGAGCGTTGAGGGGTTGTAGGTACCTGCAGGCGATGACCAATGTGTACCTCTCTGCCTTTCTCGCTGTTGCTTTGCTCTCTTCTGCATTTGACTTTCAACTCCCTGTGTTGTCCTCCGTAGGGGGATGTAGATGTCCACTCTACAATGTCGGTGAGTACAAGACTGCGTGTCGTGCGCGTTCAGTCTGCTCTGCTCGCACCTCAAATGTTAGAGGGCGAGTTGAACCAGAAAAGGTCCTTGGTCTCGGAAGGGAGGAAAGGAAAAGCTTGAGTAGGAGTTTAAATCAATGGGATAAATAAGAGACCAGGGGAAAGGGTTTCCTTCCAGGTCGCCCACAAGCGTGCTGTTGCAGTAGCATTGCTGAAGTGTTGCTTTTAGAACACATCGCATTTAACTGGCTCCTTTTATCCCCCATGCATCCCTAAATGTGCGGGGAATTAGGGGAAATGCCTGTTATTAGGGAAAGCATGATGGGATCTTCAACCTCTGCTTGAAAGAGAAAAGATCTTTGTAAAATCCCCCCCTCTCTCCCTGCATTTTGTTCAGACAAATCCCCCACGGGGATTCCAGCCTGATGTTCCTCCTGGTCTAAGTGCTCCGACCCGGGGCTTGGACCGCTGAGCCTTCCCTCCGGCTAGAGTGGTAGAATAGTATTTTATCCAGAAAATACTGTGGGTTCTTGACGTTTACTATCTCCCTATTTGGATTAGGGCAATTAGCACAAAGAAAGCCAAGGAGACCTTTCAGACCTGCCTTCTGGTTCAACGAACCCCTCTAATTGTTGTCATTTCTGCTTGTTTCATGTGCGGGAGGAAAATCCGCGGCACTTCCCCGGATAGATCGCAAACAAAGTGCTCTCGAGCTACCTTGTTTCCTCTATTCCCATGTCTGCAAGCCAAGGCACGTGCGAGCAAAGCGCGCCTCGTTTTTTTTTGTCGGTGCAGGCCTGCTCGACGCGGTCGTGCGGTGTGAGATGCGGCCGTCGCGGAGGCGTAGCCTCTACCCCAGCTTCTGCTTTTCTGCCTTTAACCCCTGCTCTCCATTTTAATGCTGAGCTGCCATGGTAGTATTGGTATTTCACGCCGCGGTTGGGTGCGTGTACCCCTTTTCCTGGAAACTGAGCATAGCTAAGCCTTGAGTATTTGCAGGCTCTGGGCACCTGGGGGTTTCTAAGTCAACATCGAGGTCTCAAATCAACGCCAGCTTCTGGAAAGAAAGAGCCTTGTTAAAGCAATTTGAGGCCAGCTTCCATCAAAGCCGTGGCTCGGTTGCTGGCAGGGCTGCGGGAGCTGCCCGCGCCGTCGGGGAGCAGGCAGGGACGCTTCGGGCATCCCCCCGCGGCCGCGGGTTTCCAGCAGCGGTGTTGAATATCGACCATCCTATGTGGTGTCCTCAGGGCGTACCCGAAGAGAGACAGATGCAGAAACTGGTATTGCCTCTGGCTTTGCAGGACTTTCAACCGTTTAGAAGCCAGATGTATTTATTTCTTTAATTGAATCCAGTGCCTAGACAGCTATGGAGTCAGCTTCCTATGGAGAGGGGTGCATTAGTTTCATTAAGGTAAATCAATGAAAAATAATACCTGGAGGTCCCCTGGAAAGGGTCAGGAATGGAGTAATCCCTTTATATGGTGGGACTTTGCTAGCCTGCTCTTAGTTGATTTTGTTTTTAACTGCAACGGATTCTAATTTTCCTTTTAACCCCTCTAATTTTCTGTTCTCTAGGTAGTTTCTATTAACGGGTGGAAATAAATCACTAATCTGTCTGTCTAAAAGAGATTGAAAAATAAAAATCTGATTGCACAAAATAGCAGGACAAAGGAGTAATTGTAATGGAGTTTAAAATGTCCGGTGGGAAGTAGTTGTGGCTAATCCTGGAAGTTTCTTGGTGTTGTAGATACAGACAAACATGGAAAAAAAAAAAACAAAAACGAGTTGCCTGGAATGCAGACATGGACAGGGCATGAGCAGCATCCAAAATCCTCCCTGTATGGTCCTCAGGGGGCTTCCTCTGCTCTCCAGAGGTGATCCGAGTCTCTTGAGGGGTTGCTTGGAGCAGCTTGCGCTGAAGGTTGGGCTAAATGCCCTTAAAACGAGGGTGCTTGGTGGGGAGAATATGGGCTGGTGAGTGGAGCAGTGCTTGCATGGCTGTGTGGTCCCGTGCTGCCTGCTTTGCTGCGGTCTGGTGGCTGTGCATTACTTTCCTGGTCTTCTCAAGTGTCTCCAAAATCCTAAATACTTCCCAAAATGAAGGGGTCGAAACAAGAACTAATGGTTGTTTGAAAGCGAGGAGCAAAGCATGCAAATACGGTGGATTTAGCTTTGTTGGCTGGGGAGAAGGCTGACCTCTGATTAACCCAGGAGCGCTAGTTAACTCCAATCCGGGTAAGCCAAGTTATCTTGTAATTACATGGTTTCTTGTCTGCTTTCAGCACTTTGAAAATTAATTGAAGCTAAAATGCCCAGTCCCATAAATCCTTTAAACCAGGGTGTGCACGCTTCCCTAGGTATTGCTTCCCTTTGCGTAGTCACCTTGGCGTGTTTGGCTTTGATTTTTATTTTACAAACTTAGATTTATAAAGCTATTTTATGCTTACTTTTGCATGCACGTACATACACAAAGAATCAGATGTGCGGTACGGGGAATTTGGCAGCTGAAAATCCATCCTCAGCGTAAGGAATCCAAACGTGCCTGCTGCTTCCTGCACCAGAGCCCCAGCGTATACCTTCCAAAAACCCTAACAGAAGTTAAAGTATGCATTTTTTCTCCCCCCCCTTTAGCGAATTTAAGTGAAACAATAGACTTTGCAATTATATGCTTTCCTCTTATTTCATCCACTGGCAACCTGACATCTTGTAAGGCTTCTCTTAAGTTGTGAACGTGCAAAGGAACACCGATGAACGCCGCATCTGCTTCCAAAGCCCCCAGCTATCTTGCTTAACCCACCCACGGGAGGAGACCCACCTGCCCTAGAGGAGCCCAACCTTCAAGTGCAATGTCCTTTGGGGTCCCCGTGCAGAGGTCACTTGAATTGAGGTTCCACAGAGAAGCGTGGGGAGCTCATGCCCATCCTTCGGAGCCGATAGCCACCTGAGCACGGTTGAGTGCTATTGGTATGGTTGAAGTGGGTGGAATTAAGGACGCGTCATTTTGTGACCATCATAGGGGTGCCTTTACACAGAGATAGGTTCTCCCTGGATCTTGTAGCCTAGGTTAGATGTAACAGCAAGAAAGAGAAGCAAAGCATTTAAAAGCGCAGATCCTTATGGATTTCTCATGATCACCATGGTCTTTCTTCATTGTGTTTTAGGAATGGCAATAAATAATGAGAGCCCTATGGCTTAATTAAAAAACAGGATAACAGTAATTTCTACAGCTTTCACCATCCGTCTTTTTCTTCTCTCCGTTTTTCAACTGTAACATCTAAATATTGAAATCAGAATTTCAATGTATGATTTAGTTTTTGGAAAACGTAAAATGAGCTGAAGTTTCATACGCCACTTGTGTTGGTCATTCAGTAATCTGCTTTGCTTGGAAAAAAAAAATCTCCCGAATTGGGCGTTGATGACTTATGGAGTGGAAATGGAGTGGGTGGTTTTGGTGTTCTTTTTTTTTGTTTTGAGCTCATCCTTTTTTCCAGTCTGTTCAACATCTGGGCCTTAAGTCATGTATTAGTTGCGTTTCCAACAGGCAGCCGTACGTCACGGCAACACGCCGACCCTTCCTTCGGCATCTCGGCAAGCAGAAATCTGCGTCAACGGGGAATCTGGAGCATCCATGTGTGTGCGCAGGGCGAGAAGCCCTTCGTGTCGGCGTGCCGGAGAGCTCCGCCGCGAGGATGAGTGCAGCGTGCTGGGCTCCAAGCCTCGAGATCTTTCCCCTTTTATTTATAACATCAAATTACAATTATAAAATTATATAGCAAAGATGAAGCGATTCAGTTCACTCTCTTTAAGTCTTCCTACTGCCTTAATTGGCAGATGCTTTGCCCTGATAAATCAGCAGAAAGAAGCATGGTTCTAGCTCTTCATATGTTAGGGAAAAAAAAATAAAAAAATCTGTATTTAATCAACTTTTTGTTTCCAAAATGGCAGCTGCTTTGTATTTAATGGAAAATCAGGCTCTTCCCAATGGAAAGAATGTTATTCCCAAAGTGAATACAAAAGAAAATAAAAGCCACAAAAGAGGAGGATGAAATATGTAATTTTTTTTTTTCTCGTTCTTTCCAGTTTTGGAGCCGCGCGCTCCGATCATGGTCAGGCCACGGCTCTGGTTTGTGTCAAGTAACTCGGAAAGTCTCAGCCCGTGGACAGGAGAGAGCCTCGCTCCACGTTAGGAGGCACAAATAGGACCGAGAAAAATTAGGGCTACTTCATGTTTCCTGTGTACATACAGAGACTCGTTAAACGCGGGTTATTTATGGGTTTAATTCCTTTGCAGGCTGAGATGCCTCCGCTGTTGGAGCATCACGTTTTTTCCTTGACATCTCTTGTTTGCAGGGTCTTGGTGTCTTTTTCAGAGGTGAATGATCTCTGTGGAGACCCGAGTGGCGAGCATGGGAGGAGGAGAGGATTGAGGAGCACCAAGCCCGTGCCTTGGCCAAGCCCAGCCAGCAGGTCCATGGGTCGCCATCCTCTCCCTGGGGTTGCAGTGAATCTACCGCACCGTCCTTTCTCGGTCTGCTGCTCGTGTTTGCTTGCAGTGTTTGCTCGGAAATGCATTTAAATGTTGGAAAATTAATATTTAGTACTGGGGGGAGGCTGCCAAACTGCCCCCTTGGCAGGTCAAAAGCCCCAGGTTTGTACAGTTTGGTCAACGGTGCAATTCGGTTTAGGGTTCCCTCCTGCTGCTGGGCCAGGGATGTTGAGCCATGCTGTGGAGATACCTTCTGGGGGAAGGAGAAGCGGTTTGAGCTGTCATGAAGTGCTGTGTCCATGTATTTTGGGTTTTGCGTGGATTTTGGTAGCTGCTTCCCCGCTGGCCCCTGCACCTCCCCGTCTCGTGATGCCGTTTCTCAGCACAAGAAGGCGGCGCAGGCGTTTGCCGTGCAGCTCGTAACAGCGTGGAGTGTTTGGAGAGCAGGTAGATGGGACTTTTTAATCTTTTATTGTTTAAAAAAGAGGTCATGTAAGGAAAGCGGAAGGCTGCAGATTTGGAACGGGACTTTGATGCCACGGGCTGAACCTCCAGCCTGGTGGGAGAGTTGGGATCAGATGGTTACGTGATTAATGAGAGTGTCTGCAGTTAAATCAAGCGGCTAACGAGGATAAAACATATAATTCCTAGTGTTTCTCAAAGCATAACGCTGTCGTATGCCTAGTCTGGACTGGCAGGAGTGCTTTCCCACCCCTGTCCAGTGTGAAGGTCCTTGCACAGATCTCTGAAGCATCTCAGGAGACCAGACAGCAGCTGGAGGCTCCAACGCAGGCGCTGCTCATTGCGGGTGCGCCAGGCTCTGCGCAAAACTGCTTCCATGCTATTGACTTTTAAAAAGCGGTTAATTAAAAATATCCTGCCATGCATTTGGATGGTGTGTAAGGAGAAAGACGCAGATCTTGGAATCCTCTATTTCCTTGGGGTTTTTTGCATATGTGCATATGCAAAAAAAAAAAAACAACCCCAAACCCAGCAGCTTCCCAGCTTCGCTGCAAACTACTGAGCTTCTACAAAAGACCTCTGCCCGGTTGTGTGTTTGTGTGCCTCCCTAAGGCTTCAAAGACACTGTCCCGTGCTCGGTTGTAACAGCTGTGTCCCGAGGTGCTTCCCTTCTCCACCCCCTGCCCTTCCTTCTATTTATTTATTTTCCTATTTAAGAAAAAAAAAATAAAGTCGATGTCGCTTGTTGACTCTGACAGCGCACTCAAAGTGAGGGAAAAATCTTGTGTTCCTGTGCGTGCTCTTATCCTGGATCCTCTTATATCCTGGATCCCGTGATTATATGTGGTTACAAAGTCCTTGAGTTGTGCTTTTGCTGTTGGGTGTGTTTGCTCCTGCTTGTAAGCAAGCAGATGCAGTTCATAGTGCCAAGACCCCTTGATGCCTGTGAAGGAAAAACCTTGCCATGGAGCTGGTTACTCCACAAATTAAGTGTCATTTGATTAAAGACCAAAAAGACCCAAATGGAATAAAATAACATTATAACAAAAAAAGCCAAGCGCTTTCAGATCTGTCTGTGGGAGCTGGTTGTGACCGTCACCCCCGATGTGACTTCGGCTGTGCTGCTCTGTATGAGAGCCTTGAGTCTCCCACCAGCTTCAGCCAAAATAGCCTCCAGCTGTTGACCTTGGGCATCTTCGACACAGCCAAACCGTTAGGGTTTTTCCTCTTTTATTGGAATGTGAGGGGTTTTGTATTGGGCTGCAGTGGTCGGCGTAACTGGCTGGTTTATTTTTTGTGTGGTGAGGATAATTGCTGTATTTGCTTTTTTTTCCCCTTTTCTTTTTTTATTTGTCTGGTTGCCTCTAAGCTTCTGTTGGAAGTTCAGCCTTGCCATGTGTTTGTCTTGCTGCTGTATCTGTGACAGCCTGTTTTCCCTTTAATGCTCAAAATAGAATATAAGTGGTAAATGTTTACTTCTGAAAATGACACCCCGTCGATTTTTTTAAATACCTCTGGAAGACAGCCACTTAAACATGAGCTCGGGCTCAGCTTTCGCATGAGTTTGAAAGCAATCCCACTTCAGTCAGAGGATGGTGGCCTTCCAGGTTGGTTGGAGCAACTGCTCTTTTCGCTCTTCAGATGCCGTCAGCTTTCCAGGTGAGTGGGTCTTTGCACGAGACAAATTTCACGCGAAATTCTATTAGTTGGCACTGCTTTAAGGTGTTGCTCTTTATAAGTTTACTATGGTGAACCTGAGATATTTCAGTGGTGGAAGGCTGTCTCTTGAACCAAGCTATTGCATGATAGGGATGGTTGAAGTCGTGGGAAGACCAAAATCCCAGTTTCACTCAGAAAAGGCTACGGCAGTACCTTGGTGGTGATAATCTGTTTAAATCAGGTGATTTGCTAATGGCAACGAAGCTTCTTCCATAGGTGACCACAACCTGCCTGCTCCCAGCCCAAGTAATCAGGCGTAGAGGGAAGGGGAGCAACGCCTGCAGCTTGTCCTGCACGGAGCATTGGTCCTCTTCCTAAACCAGAACCTGTTGTTCATCAGGTCACTTCTGGCATGGCAGATCCTGGGGAGAAAGAGGCCCTTCTTATTCCTGGTAAACCAGGGCACAGATGCCTGTTCCGTTCACTGCCAGTAGCAGGATGGATTTTGGGGCTGTTGGGAGGGAGGCTGTTGACATGAAGGTGATGCCATTGGCCGTTCCAGTGGCTCCTAGCTGTGCATTGAATCCAAAATGCCTTCCTCAAACATGTGTGCAGTTATTGCTTCTCCTTTCATAAGTTTGGGCATCAGGATACCTTTAACTTTGTAAGTGCCAAGAAATATGAAGACCTGATGGGGGTCCAAGGCTGAGGAGCATCCCATGGGTCCAAGACTGGGGAGCATCCCTTTCCTCAACAGGCATTGCTTTGTGCTCAGGAGCCCTGGCCCACAGGCGTTGTTCATCGCCAACCTTCTCTTGTTGGCTGGAAGGTTGTTTCTTCTTTTCCTTGGCAAATTTCAAAACCACGTGAACTGGTTGTGAATGTCAGCTTGTAGCTTGGTGCCAGTCACCTTTTTCCAAGTCCATAAGTCAACACACTGGCTTCAGTGTGTAGCTCCTGGGATGACTTCACGGAGCCAGAGATCAAATACGGAGCTTGACAGTGGCTGAAATCAATAAGCGACCATTAATGTTCACACGTTGGTCACCTCTCGCGGCCCACGTGGGTCACATCTAATGCAAAGTGACAGGGCTCAGCTGACAGCATGTTCCCTGCTGGAAACCGGGAGCCGGTCTGCTCTTGTCCTCTTCCCATAATGCAAACAATTTTGGGAAGAAAAAGTGATTTCTTCTTCTTAATAAGGGTTCTGCAAAGCCAAGTAAATAGAATGAATTAATCAAGGGTTGCTCTCTTGATACCTAATCTGAAGCTAATACTCTTAGGGATGGATTTGATTTTCTGGGATGCGTGGTGTTGTCTGACCGTATAGCACTTAACGAGTAATTGTCTCCTGGACAAAGATGCTGCATTGATTCTCCTTTTATATTCAATATAAAACTTCTTAGAAAAATTAACTTTTCTTTTTGCTAATCTGTGTTGTTCCCAGTGATTTGTGTTTTAACTCCGTATGGTGGCTTCCCTTCTCGCACCTTAATCTGGCCTTGGTTTAGCTGTGGTATCCTGCAGTTCTCCAGATCAGCATCTTCTCTCTCTCAAACACTGGGGCAGATGTTTTCTCTACCTTTCCATCAAACCCCTCAGTGCTCCCAGGCCACTAAAAAAGGGACATCAATTTAGGAAGCTCTCCTGCCCCTTGTCTCTCCGCTGGGTCTACGTGTTCCCATCCTGTGGGTCTGTAGGTACAAACTTTGGTTTTGGACCGTGCTCCCTGTGCCGTTGCCTCTCCGCACCATCAGAGACGCACCCGTAGAGGCTGGTGTGGCCAAGCTGAGCTCCTACCTTCAGAGGGGGCATCTTTGGAGACCACCCTGCTCAGGGTGGGCATCGCTGCGCCAGCCTGCAGGCTTGGCCAACGCAGAGAGGGGTGCCTCTTCTTGACCATCTGTTTTGCTTGGGGCTCCTGGACATTTTCATCCTGGATACACTTACTTTTATTTACAAGATGTTGGGTGCAGATCCACAGCTTTTTTTCAAATAATAAAAAAAACAACCAAACAAGCAAAAAAAAAAAAACACCAAACAAAAAACCCTACCCCAAATCCAACAAAAAACCCAACCAAAAACCCTCATAAAACCCACTTTGTCAAAATTGAAAATGGATTTCTGGGCAATTAATAAGAGGTTTGTTTGTTTTTTAAGTAAACCTCTTAAAACTCATTGTACATTTGTTTTCACTGTTTGGGAAGTGCTAATGTATCTGGGTAATGGTTTGGGGTTTTTTTGCCATCTTCAGTGACTGCAGAACAAATGTTTTTTTTTTAAAAAAAGCTATTAAAAATGCATCAGGGTGGTGTTAAGAACTTGGCAAATCAGGATGGCACGGGCAAGCCAGGAAATTTTCCTCTTAGGAGTTAGCACAGCTGATTTGCTGATTTTGCCCATGGTTTAGTGAGATTTGGGGCTCCTATGCTGCCAGCAGCCAGGACAGTCCAGAGGCATCTGGGGCAGGAGGAGATCATGCCTGGGGGTCTGCAGGGTCTGAAGTCTTCATCCGTGCCTGCACAGAAAGTATCCGCTGGGATTATTCTTGGTTTTATGCCACTGAAAAATTGCTCATTGTTATAGCATCACGTTTCCATCTTCTGCAAAATGTTCCACCAATATTGCATTATGAATTGGAAAAGTCAGCAAATTCAGTGTTGAAATTATTGGGACAACTTGTGGTGTTTACAGAAAAGTGGACATTTAATATTGAGGAATTCCAGTTTTTTGGCCCACTTTTCTGTTTTATGCAGTCCATGGATTTGCATGTCTAAATATACTTAATCAGTCCCAATGCTTGTTGCAGATTAAAAAGAAATTCTGTTGGTAGCAAATAAAAAAATTTAAAAAAAAAAAGAAATTCTGTTGGTAGCAAAAAAAAAAAATTTAAAAAAAAAAAGGAAACTCTGAGACCATTTGAAACCTGTCAGGCTTTGTTTTTTCATGGAAATGCTGCATTAATTCTTTGGTGAGTTGGTGGAAGCGTTCTCAGGGCTACGATAGGACTTTTGTTTGCATTTCAGTGACCACATTGCACCCAATTTTGGCCAAGTGAAAAGCAGGAGGCACCAGCAGGTTCCTCCTCGACAAAGCCCGAGGTTCTCCTGCAGGGTGGTGGGATGGTGCCCCTTGGACAACCTGTCTCGAGTCTCTTCTGGGACCCTCTGGTCGGTGGCCGTTGCCAGCTGGTGCCACCACCATGGCTCTGGCAGTGGTAGGTGTGTGCCAGGAGCCCCCTCTCCCCCACCGCGAGATGTGTAGTGGCAGCATATTCCTGATTGCACGTTAAGATTAATGGGTATTTATTTTAACAACCATTCCGTTTCAGTAGCTTTTAATGAGTCCTTTGATAGCAAGTTCCTTAATTAACAAGGCAGCCTTTCAGCGTTTCCTTTCCCTAATTGTTAACATATTTGCTATTTTCAAACAAATGCGCTACCGTGAGCAGTGCCGGCTCCGCAGCCTCCGTGCTGACCTTCCCCGCGGTGGCTGCCCGTCCTCCTGGGAACCCGGAGGCTGCAATCTGTTGCCCAAGGATGAAATACAGATGAAAAGAGATAATTCCACAGCTGATCTCCTGAAGTGTGATTGACTTGGTGGGGTCCATGAGGAGTAGCCCATGGAGATATGCTCCAGTAGGTGCCCCTTGGTTGTGTCTTTGGGAGAGCTTCAGAGGTTTGGCTCTGCCCTTTCACTGGTTGGCATGGCCACAAGGAACCTCTCTAGATGTCCTATCCGTGTGCCTACAGGAATCCTTGGTGGGACAGGGAGAGCAGCATCACTTTGAGAGGTGTCGTGGAAACCCCAACCGCAGACCCCAACTGCAAAGAGGTTGCATCAAAGGCCACGGACAGAGGGATTATTGCCAGAAATATGGTTACAAACTGAGTCGAGCCCCAAAACAAAAACCCATGGCTTTTGCTCTGATAATACACTCAGAATTGCTTTATTTCACTGAACGTTGGACGAAGCTGGAGCTTCGTGGGGGTGGCCGAGCAGGCGCTTGGGCCTCTTGGCCATTGAACTCTGCCAACTTTCACCCGTTACTCCTGTTTTCCCTGATGCAAATCCAGTTCATTTTTAATGAGGTTTGCAAAGGTCTTGAATAAACAAGTGATACTAGAGAGGTGTTCCTGGAATCGCTTCATGAGATTTTAAGCTCTTCAGTTGTCTGTCAAGTTGGTAAATGAGCTATCGGTGACTTTAAGGCGCTTGTTTTCCCCCTTCTTTGCAGACAGCTGAGGTCATGGTTGCATTCCTCCTCCTTTGCCGTCCTCTCCAAATCTCATCTTGCATTTTAGATAAATTGTTCCTGAGCTGGAGGGACCGCAGCGTTCAGGCAGGTACAGCGTTTCTGAAACACAGGCAGGGACCGAGCTGGTTTGGAGCCGTGCCGGGGAGCGGGATCAGGACGTAACCCTGGGATTTCTCGGGGCGCTGGCACGGGGAGAGCCTTTGGGAGTGCCACCGGTTCCACCACACGCTTGCAAAAATCCTCAGGGTAATTAGCACGAGGTCTGAGCCGTCCCAGCTAAGCGCGGCGGCTCCTCTGAACTGCAGGGTTTTCTAGGAGCAGCGATGTCTAGGGATGACATCTCGGAGACATCCAGCTCAATCTCCGTGCCAAGGCACATGTCCCAACACCGCTGCCGTGGGTGGTGCAGTTAATGATTTTGGGAGGGGGGGGAGGCTGGTGGAAAACACGTCCATCACGGGCTGGGCTCTGCCTGTCGGTGTGCCGGGCGGGCGCCCCGGGGCGAGCGGGGGCTCTTCCTCCCAGCACTGCGGGAAAGCTGAAAAATGAACCAGGGAGAAAAAAAAACAACACCATGAAGTGAACCTTAACGGTAATTAAGTGGCAAAGAACCAAGATGGGCACGTTGTGGTATGAGGATGTACTTGATATCTGCCAGCGTGCAGCCCAAACCATCCCAAGTGTGAATACAAACAGCCTCCTTCACTTGCAGCAGCGGCTTGTTAGTAGTGATATATCAGTGTCCTGGCGCCGGTTTTTCTCCTGTCAACAACAGCTGCTTATCAGGCAGATATTGCAGTGTATTTCGGGGGAAATAGTCTAGAATTGATGTTCGTAAGCCATTGCTGATCTTATAAGGAGCTGCTGTAAGCGGGCATCTGTTGCGCTGAGTGTAGGTGTGGGGCGGAAAAGGGTTAGGTTCAGTAAAAAGGTTTTGTAAGACTGAAAAACATAAATTCTGGAAGGCTTTTAGATCTTGGTGCCCAGGGAGTGAGGTGCTGGTCATCCCTGGTGGTACCTTCTTTTCTCTGGCGAGACATTTAGCACAATGATTTAAACCCCCGTGGCATCTCCAAGCCCTCTAATAGTAAATATAAGGAAAATAGATTAATGCTTAAAAAGCAGAAAAAAAAACCTGTCTATACTTTTGTCTTTTATCCAGTAATTTTGGATCTAAACTGTCAGGAATTTGTACATTAAATCTAAGATTAAAGACCGAGTCTTTTTGAAAGCAGAATGTTTTTTAGGTGTTTTAACTTTAAGAATCATGGAAACAAAAGGTCAGGTTCTTAGCTGGCCTGAGAAGATTCAGCTTCAGGGTTTTCAAAGACGCAGTGCACATTTGCACCTGAAAAAAGTTTTGGGCCAAGCCAAATCCCATGTGGAAAAGGAAGGAGGAGGAAAGGCTGAGCCAGAAGCTGCTCCTGGGCTTGTTGATTGGAGCCCCTTTACCATCTCTGCCATGAGCCACAGCAGAAAACGCTTGCAAAGAATGTCCTAAAGCACCACGTACGCACCGCTTTCGCGGCGAAGACTCAGCTGAGTTGTTGTGCTGTCAAACCCTGATGATTAAATTACTTTTTCCATCCCGTCTTCCTCGCGTTCGGCTTATTAACTTGACATTTCATCTCAATTATTTGCTCTTCTTCACGCCCTTCTGGTGTCGCTTGTCATTCACTCTTTATTTGGGCACGTCTGGCTGGCTGGAGGAATGTGTGTGCCGGGGCAGGCGTGTTTGCTGTGGTTGTTGCAGGCGTAGGTAACCCTTTAGGTACCTCCACGCGTGCTGATCTGACCCTTCCTTGCCGTGCAAGAAGGTTGTTCCTCTGAAATTTTTGTCAACGGGACAGAAAACCTTCCAGGGGGTTTTCCTTTTGACTTCACCTGGGGCTGAGCGTCTCCAAGGCTTCTCTAAAGCTTGCAACCCTCTATGCAACCCCTGCTGATGCGCGAGCATGAGCTACTCGTTGGGATTTTCTCATGCTCTTCCAAGAAGGGTAAGGAGCCCACCTGCCCAGCACGGCTGGGGGTCCCAGGGCATGGCTGCAGAGCTTTGCTTTCTCATCCTCTGCTTCCGTCTGGGTCTTCTGCTCAGTAACACATCAAAACTACTCGGTCATAGCAAAAACTCAAGTGTCTGTGGGAGGTAATGAAGAAAAATCACAGTTGGGTAGCAGCGCGCTTCCCACCGCGGTCGGGGATGAGGAAATGGCACGAGCGGTGTTTTAAATAACCAAATGTGTCAGAGGGGCACAAGTAAATGATGAAAAGCAAAAAAAAAAAAAAAAACCCGGAGCTCTGCTAAACTTTATGGTTGCCATGCTTCATCTTAATTTTAGTGAAGGTGTTTGTTTGGAGGTGAGTAATGAACGCTCCTGGAGCCTGGGAACGGCAGCGAACAGCAGAGATGAAGTACCCTGCCCCGTAATGCATGGGTCTGCTCTTTTTTTTTTTTAAATAAAAAATGTATTTTTTCCCTCCTGCTGAAGATGAATATGGCCTGAAGATCCAAAACAACTTTGCAAAGCTGGTAAGAACACTTCCCAGCACATGCATCAAACATTTGCTCATCTCTCCGTGCCGCGGTAATGAAACTTGTGATACTTCGCTTGAAACACCGCGTAAACCCTCACTTTAATCCCAGTTTAAATACAATTTTTAAAGCGCTTGTAAAAATCTGCGAGATGTCCTAAGCCACTCCTTGTTTGCAAGAAAGCGTGTTAAAGTCTTTTGTGTGCATCTGAAAACATAATCTTCTCCTGAAGCTGTTTTCATGGCAGCACCATTATCCAGAAATATTATCGTGGGGTGACACAGGCGGACAGCAGGATCGTTCTGCGCGGTGTCGGCCGGTGGGTTTGTGCGAGACTCTGCTCTTGTGCCAAAGGATTTCCCCATTTTTATGGGTTTAATACATGTGCAAATCTTACCTGCCAAATCTTACCTACCCAAATCTCACCTGCCACAAATCTGGCATACAGCAATACTTGAGGAACGGGGGAAATTTTTTGAGCGTTTGAAAATGAGGGAGAAATTTGGATAGGTTGAAAAAAAATGCTCCCACGTGTCCAGTGCCCCTAAATGGTGCTCTCAGTTCACTGAGAGCGTGGCACCTGTAACCTGTGAGACTTGCTGCTGGGATGCAAAATAAATTCGGTAAGAATAAAAGAAACCTTAGCTTTATAAGCACTGCGGGCGTGAGGTGGTCTGAGTTTGTTTAATGGCCTTACGGGTGCTTTAGTTTTCCATTTATGCTTCTGATCAGTCAACTTGGGTTTTCTGAAGCGCTTGGCCAAATGCAGTGTGCTCCCTGCTTGCTCCTGAGCCTGGTCCTCGGGAGGACCGGGCTCCTACGAGGCAGAGCATCTGTGGTGTTCTTGGAAAGGTCTTCTCGTGGCGTCTCAAGAGGATCAAGAATCTGTAGGTCTTTATGGAGGATCTCAGTTCTTCACAGCGGTGCTCATCAGCTTCCTTCTCTTCTGACAGTGGCTCTCCTGGTAGCTGATGCTCTAGCCAGGTCAGGGCATGGGTACTCAGGCTAGTGACCTGCTTATGGCCTTTCGCAGGAGATGGAGCTTTCTGAGCACCCATCTCCCTTTCTCCTGTTCCACAGCCCGTCCCTACCCCCACCATCATCCCCTTCCTTAATACCACTCTTCTCTGAACATCATAAGTTGTCAGAGGCATCCTAGGCTTCCTACCTGACAGCTCAATTCTGTCGATGCAGGGGCTTCACCCGTAATTTGAAAATCAGGTGTTTCAAATTCAACAGTTCAAAACTTTAAGCACGCTAATTAAATTGTCTGGTGTGATTACTCTTCTCCTGCCTTGCAATTGTTTCTCGTTCAGAAAATGGAAGGCTTATCGAGGGTAACTCCTCTTGCTACAAAATGTTCACACGATTTATAGCTTGAGATCTCAATTGTTCCTCAAAAGTGAAACATAACCGCGGTGGCTCAGAGAAAACGTGTTAAAAATAAATATTTACTGACAATGTTCTCAATTTCCTTAATAGCTGAAACTCATAACTGGTCATGCTTTCGTTATAGATATGAGCATTTCAAGGGATTTAAGTAGTTTCTCTCTGCACGGCAGCCTCAGCCCCGGCCTCCTCCCCATAGACCCCCTGTTTAATCGCCATGAATTAGGGATGGCTCGGGAGGAGGCAAGTGTTGATAGCCACGTTCCCCATGGTACAAGCAGGTGCAGGATGCGTCCGAGTGCCTGAGGTCATTCCGCACCACCCAGCCCTGGGGAACAATCCCATCCGTGTAAGCACAGCTGACTTCTTCAGTTACCTCCTTGCCTTGATATTTCCTTCTCCTCGGTCCCCATTGGCATCTGGAAGGTGCCGCATGATGGTGGAAGTGGGCGGCATCTGGAAGGTGCCGCATGATGGTGGAAGTGGGCTCAAGAGCATCAACGTGCCAGAGACATCATTGTCACAATGGTGTGGCCCCGGCTCTCTGCTCCCCGGTAGCCAAGGCTAAACCTTGAACTATGAGCCTCTGCTGTTGGAAGGGGGTTTTGAAATTGCTGTCTTGGAACATACGCAGACGCTGGTTTAGTTGTAGGCTGGAGTTTGGAGTTGCCATCCGCACTATTTTGACCTATCAACGAGGTTACCTCAGGCAATCTTATGTAGGATGTCGAATAAAATATGGTATGTTGTCTTGGCCACGTTAGGACGTGATAATGAGAGATGCTTGGAGTTCTAAACACCCCAAGGTTTTCCTGGATTTGAGCTGCTCCCAGGCACTCCGCACCTGACAAGGTCTAACCCTGCTCGTAGCAATGGGGAGTCCTAAAAGGTGATTCCCTCGAAAGACGGCGGTTGCGAGATTGAGCACTTTGTGAAGGTCCCATAGCAGATGGGAGACGCTAAAGAGGCTGGAGTGGCGAGTCCTGGTCTAAAGAAGGTCCTCTCTCGTTTTGTGCTCGATGGCCTTACTCAGCCTGCCTTTTCTCTTGCAGGGGAAGGTGGCGCAGACGGCTTGCATGTCGGCGTGCAAGCACCTCTCCACCTCGCTGATGCAGCTGCTGCTGGAAGCCGAAGTGCGGCAGCTGACGCTGGGCGCCTTGCAGCAGTTCAACCTGGACGTGGAGGAGTGCGAACGTAAGATGCAATATCATCTCGTTTTCCGTGTCTCGCTTTGTCCGTTTGTGTGTCGGGACCCGAGCCAGGGCTGTTAGCGATGCCAAGTATTTGGGACTGGTGAACGCCTGCAGAGCTCGCTGGGGCTGTCCAGGATGACACTTGGCAATATCTTCAGGACAGAAGAAGCCCCGCAAATTCTAAGAGATCAAAGCTTTACTCCTTCTTTTTCTCTTTAATGTCGCCTTGATGCTTTCCAGACCGTCCCTGCTTTTTGAGATGGAGTATTTTAAAAATAGGAGGGATTAGAGTGGGTAAAACATGAGGAGGGCTAACAAAAATCAGTTTACTTATGACTCTGAAAACAATAACTGGCTTATGTTCTTAAGAAGTTCTGGTCTTCTCCTGACCTCAGCTGTTTGTCTTCTCTATCGGCTGCAGGGAATTTTTTCTCAAAGCGAACCCTTTTTGCAAAGTCACTGTTATGGAAAAGAGATGTCTTGTGACAAAGTAACCACGTCTGTTCAGAGGTGTGCGTGGAGCATCGCGGTACCAGCACCACGGCTTTGCTCTCAACCCTGCTCGTTTCGGTTCATCTAGCTTACGCCTGAATTAGCTCTGAAATCCTAAGGTTTCCCTCAAGTTGCTTGTTAACCTGCTCAACGGAAGGGTTAAAAAAATATAGCACAAAACTGACAAAACGCTTCTTTCCTTCCTATTTTTATAATTAAGCTAAAGCAGGGTGAACGCACTTTTGCACAGGAACCTCTCTCCCTTATGAGGGGGATGGATCTGTTACTGGGATTAATACTGGGATGGATTAGCGACCGTGACTATGGAAAACACAGAGCTTGACAGGGGCGATAAAGAGTTCAGGAAATCTTTGATAAAGTATTTTGGGGAAGTTTTTTTTCCAAATACCCCCCTTTTTGGCTTTCTCAGTTGATGCAGAGATTGTTTAGAACACGATAAACCCATTTACTGCAGAGTCTGCTGAAACGCTCTTTGGCCCGATGTGGCTCCCATGAAACCCCACAGCAAGGTAGTCCCTGGCCTCAGTGCGGATGGTATGGGAGCCTATAGCGGGGCGTTTGCTTTTCCTGACTGATAACTCGGTGCAATCGGTTGTGTTGGTTCCGTCATCATCTGCCGCTTAACACTGTCAAAGGGTATTCTTCTACCCTTTATAAAACATGTTGCTGATCATGTGTTAGTTCAGCTGCACCCATCAATAGTGAGATTAAATTGATTTCTGAGAAAGATCACCCAGTAAGATTTTTGGTGTTTGTGGGGGGTATATTTTCATTTTTTAATGTCCTTTTGCTAATTTCCAGCACTCAGCTGAGTAGCCTGGGAGAAGGATCCCTGTTTAATGAATCGTATCCCAAATTTGCAGCTATATCCTATGTCGTAATGCAAGCGATGCCTTATTTTTCTTTCAGAAACGCCTTCAGCCCTAAATTCTTGCTGTCTAATTTGTGTCCCATCAGCGTGTCGGGGCTGCGCTGGTAGCAGCTGTGTTCCCAGTCGGTGTCCGCAGAGGGACAGGCGATGTTGCTGAGAATAATAGGAAGCATTTGTCATTAATAATAGTTTCCTTCTTTTTCTTTTGGCTGCAAACAGACTCGTAACCCTGCAGTTTTCCACCCCATCGGTAGCATGGGTCACTAAGCAGCATCTCTTCCCTAAAAGCCCCCGATGCTAAGTAAAACGGATGACATTTAATATTGGGTTTAAAAGCACGATTCCTTAAATTCCAGTTGTTTCGCGAGACAAAACCAGGAGCACTCAGACATTCAAGAGCAGGTGACGCCAACCTGAGCAGCGGGGCAGGCGACCCGCTCCCCCCCAGCCCCGGCCCGAGATGCCGTCTCGGGCAGGGGAATGGAGACGGATGCCGGTGCTGTAACCTTCCTATCCATCACTGCCAGCCCCCAGAACGGTAAACCCAGACAAAGTCTTTTTCTTCCTTTTCGGCAGCAAAAATGCATTCCCTCGTTCCTGCGGGTTTGTCTGGTGGCTTTGCTGACACCGGGGATAATTTTAGTTCTATTTTTGAGAAGCAGTGCATCAAGATTTTAATTTTAAGAAAAGCCAATCCTGAGAGTGAACTGGTATATTCAGAAAATATGTTTCAATTTACAAGGATTTTGTTTGGGTTTTTTGGGGTTTTTATCTTTTACCTGAAAGCGCAGGTGCGAATCTCAGCGTTCTTATTATACCTGTTACTTATTTGACTTTATATCTCTGCCTCCAACCCTCTTCCTCTCCCCAGACCCCCAAGCCTTACCTAGTTTAGAAGCTTTATCTTGTACTTATATTAAAATAGGATTTTATGGCTGTTTGGAGCACTTCCAGTGAGTTCTGTGATGTGGGAATGGGGCTTCGGAGTTTCGATCCCGGAGTTTATTAGGCTTTTGTTTAAGTCTCTTGTGAATACCAAAGGAATAAGCTGGTTAAGAGAGTGGTGAGGCAAATTAATGAAAGGACTTAGTCAGATATTAAGCATGGTTTGAAGGTGGTGCAGATAATTCGCTCTATATCAGAGTAGATACAATGCACATTACAAGAAAATGTGTTTATATACACAATAGGTAACAAGTGTAGAGGTGAAAAAGATGATGGCTTAGACTTAAAACAAGACACCAGTAAATTAATTCTCCAGACTTGTGGGTTCATAAAATATTTCCTGATTTACAAATAAGTTGCTATCCCATCAGCATAAAAAGGGAACGGCTGCATGAACCGTTGCATCAGACTAAGGTTTGGCACCAGGCACATGCAAGCCCGGATGGCGCTCAGGAGAAGCACGAGGTCATGGTGGGACCCCTTGCCTGCACCATAAATTCCCCCCTCCATAGAAACGTGCTTGTTTTGCATGTTCAAAGCACTGAATATACAGTTTATTAATTTTATGACCTTCAAAAAGAAAGCTTTTGGAGGACTGGGGAGAAGCAGTAAATTAAATAAACATTAAGAGCCAAATCTTGCATGTCTTGGTCGTATGAATAGTCCTGTATACGTCAGCAGCATTTTTGGTGCGAAGAGGCAAGAAAGAGTGGAGCTGAAAGGTTGTAAAAGTCCTGTTAGGCTGGCTGTAGTGCGAGAAACTTGGGAAAAATGCGAGCTGTTTCCCTGTGGCCTTATCCCCCCAGTGAGACCGCGGTGCTGGAGCCTCGGGCTGGACAAAGCCCTCGAGGAGATGTCAGGCACCGGTTCTGCTCATCAAGGTGGATGTCCTCTTTTTTCCCCAGCAAAAAGCTGTTTTCCAAGATGTGTGTTGGAGATTTGAAAGTCTTTTGGTGCAGCTTTACAGCCATGCGTGTGCGTGGATGGCACGGCTGACGTCCAGGGAAGAGCAAGAGTCATTTTTAAAACGTCTGTTGTTGGCCAGATATTAGTTGTAACTCTTGGTTTTATTGGCTTCACGTAGCTCTTTTTTTATGCAGTCAAGAGAGATTCTCTCACCTCTTTATTTAAACCTGAAGTGAAATAAGGCATAGAGGTGAAATGAATTGCCCAGAAAGACACAGTAGGACATGTCTAATTATGTCTCAATTTAGGAGTGAGTTCTGGCTCCAGCCCAACGAGCCAACTTGAAAAGAGAAAAAAAAACAACTCTGGAGAGGAAAAAAAAACCTAACACAAATATTTCTGTGAACCTGTAAATAGAGGAGGTGATGCTTTTTTCAGAACAGGCATTTGCTTTTTAAAACGGGTTTGCTGTCCTCCAGAATTCGTCTGTAACCCAAGATTTAACAGAACGTGCAATGCTTTTTGTAATTGCTACGTGCCTTGTAACCCAGTTCCCTGCTCTGCTCTTTTTTGGACCTCCTGGTGCTGGTATATATATTTTTTCCCATATGTCCTGTACCTCAGAGGTAGTGGGAATCAAATGTAACAACCCAGTTTTTGAGATTACAACTGAAAAAGAAAAAAGAAAGGGGGCTGCTCTCGCTCCTACAAAAGTGTTTCCCATCTACGTAACTGGTTCCAGCAGTGTCTGAGGCAGATTGTTTTTACAATACTTAGATCATAAAATAAGCAGTTCCATAATCTCTAAAGTCTTTTAACTGCTGCTTTATGAGAAATTAAAAGAGCCGTAAAAATTATATTTAAAATTTCATTAAACTCCCAATTTTTGTTCAGCCCACTCCTGGGGGCAGTCAATAAGAAACACAGATGTCTCCGCCGGTTTGGGGAATCCTCCGGCCCGACACCCGACTGTGCCAAAATGCACCGGGACGGGTCCCGGCGCAGCCGTTCGCCACCTCCTTCTTGGCTGCGTTATCTGGCTCCGAGGACTTTCTCACGCGGAAATCCCCTCATTTGTGTAAGACGCCGGGGTTTGCCCACCACGCCGGAGGAGCCCTCTCCCTCCAGCGCAGGCTCTTTGCGCCGTGCAAACGGCTGCCTGATGTTCTTCCAACCTCCAACCCTCGGGGATTAGCCTGTGCGGAGCTAGAGGTGAGCACGGCGGTTTTGAGGACAAACTCCCTGATTTTAGGTTATTGCGCTGTGTGCTTGCTGGTATCCGTCCTGCCGCAATGCACCAGCAGAAGCTGATATTTAGGGGGATGTGGCAATGAACAGAGGGAAAGGGTTGAGCAGATCACATCAGGAGAGAAATCTCCATGCCGCTGATGCTGATCTCTCGATGCACCTCAACTACTGTGTTCAGTTCTGGGCCCCTCACTCCAAGAAGGACATGGAGGTGCTGGAGCGTGTCCAGAGGAGGGCAACGAAGCTGGTGAAGGGCCTGGAGCACAAGCCTGATGGGGAGCAGCTGAGGGAACTGGGGTTATTCAGCCTGGAGAAGAGGAGGCTGAGGGGAGACCTCATCGCGCTCTACAACTACCTGAAAGGAGGTTGTAGCGAGGTGGGGGTTGGTCTCTTCTCCCAAGTGACAGCGATAGGACGAGAGGAAATGGCCTCAAGTTGTGCCAGGGGACGTTTAGATTGGACATTAGGAAAAATGTCTTCACGGAAAGGGTTGTCAAGCCTTGGAACAGGCTGCCCAGGGAAGTGGTGGAGTCACCACCATTGAGTTAAATACCTGGAGGTATTTAAAAGACGTGTGGATGTGGTGCTTAGGGACATGGTTTAGTGGTGGACCTGGCAGTGTTAGGTTTAGGGTTGGACTCGATGTTTTTTAGGGTCTTTTCTGACCCAATGATTCCATGACTCTTAAGATCCTGCAATACCTGATAGCTTTTTCTTATATTCGTGGCTCACAGCCTCAGTGCCTCTCCATGCCACTCAGATGTATAGTAAAAAGAAAAGATATATGTTTAAAAGAAACTAAAGCTGCAGATCCTCCTGAGACATAGGGCTCATACATAGGGTCACGTTACTGCAGCTGGTGGTGGTTCTGTGCTGGCTGAGGTGGTGGTAACCGTGTGTGTGTGAGCTCTTCGCCCATGGTGAGAGCAGGGAGGGGACCTTTATTAGCCCATGATGAAGGACAAAGCTACATCGTGTGTGTCCAGGGCTGTGTGGGAATGGTGTGGGTGAAGTATAAGCTCAATATGGAAATTGGGATCTTCTGTCTGTTCCTCTTGCCTCAATTCCTACCCATCGTTTCTCACCTTTTTTCCCTTGCAAACTTCTCCAGAGTCCACGCAGAGATTTGTTCTTCAGCTTGAGTATCCTCGAGGTGTCATTTTGTGCCTCTGGGTAAGGCGCAAGAGGTCTTGTCACTTGGCTTTTCTAACATAGTCTTCCAAGGGTTTGTCTAAGGAAGGTGACTTTGAGACCCGTATTCTTCATTGAGGAATACTGAGATGGTTGTTTCATAGAATCATAGAATCATTAAGGTTGGAAAAGACCTCTAAGATCATCAAGTCCAACCATCAACCCAACACACCATGCCCACTACACCATGTCACTAAGGGCCTCATCTACACATCTTTTAAATACTTCCAGGGATGGTGACTCCACCACTTCCCTGGGCAGCCTGTTCCAAGGCCTGACCACTCTTTCAGTAAAGAAATTTTCCCGAATAGAAAATCTTGTTCATGACTGATGCAACCGCAAGCGGATTGTCCAGGTTCCCTTCACCAGGAGCTGCTGTAACATCGATCCTGCAGGTCTGCCATCATGAGTTCTGGTGGTGTCGTGTAATTTAGAGAATATCTTACCCTCAGAATGATGTTTTTGAGGAATGAAGTCGCCAGCTGCGTTTATTTGAACGGCACAATACGTGTAAGACTGTCCCTGTGTGCGTAGCTGTCTACAGTATACAAAAAGAGATTCCCCCGTTCTGTATAATTAATTTACGGTGGATGTCTCTTTTCTGGTGTGCGTTTGAACTCTTTATTCTTTGTTCATTGTAAAGGGCTTAACGGTTCCTGTTCCTTGATTCTTTCATCGGTGAAATGTTTTGGAAGAGAGGTTAGAGTCCCCCTGTGACCTGCCCTGGGTGGCCCAAGCCTGTAGACCTTGCAAAGACATTACTTTTTTGGCCTGAACACAAGTCTCTCAAACCTTTAGCCTGGCTAAATGCTTTGTACAAACAGCCGCATACTGATCTGCTCTATTCTCTTGTGATTTTCTGCTCAAGGGGCTGTACTGTAGGTGGCTTGCTATGTTTGCCACTTGCCTTGGTGGTGGAGACAGTACAATAAACGAATCCGACAGTACTGAGGCCAGCACTGTGCTTGGTTGTTCCGAGAAAATTATCCTGAAATCTGGTTGAAGAGATTAAAACCAAGAAGAACTGGCTGTGTCTTTCCTCTAAAGCTCTGTTCTCTTCTTTGTTTCTTTTTTTCTTTAAGACTTTGTTCTTTCCTCCTTCAAAATAAGTTTGTGGCATTGGTATGTAAAATGGGACCTACGATTACAGAAGGTACGGCTATTTTTATAACAACCGTGGGGTGAAGCATTGCATTCATTCCTCTTCGGGCTCCTTACAGCCAAGTGCTGTACCAGCTTTCTTCTAGCGTCTGAGCTGTATTCTTGCTCTCATTTCTTCTGTAATACAAATAATATGGTCTCATACGCCATTTCACTTCTTGAATGTCAAGTGCGTTGTTAATGCGGTAGAGACTCCAATCCGTTCTTTTGACGAGAATTACTGTTCAAGCAAACGTTGGTTCAATGTGCTGCTGTTGTTGTCATGCGCAGTGTTAAAGAGCAGCGTCACCCCGTAACTCTCCCAGCCCTCCTCCCGTACGGTTCCTTAGTAAGAGACGGCTAAAGGTGAGCAACCACGAATTGGGATGAAATCTGTCTTGGGTTGCTCATGAGCAGATGACAGTAGTGATAAATTCACGAGTCTTGTGAAAACAATCAAGACCCAGTCACGGGCATTTTCTCATGAGGATTATTTGAAATTCATGCTTTCGGGAAGATCTTAAGTTTCACAACTCCATGCGTGCTTCTAACTAGATTCCTAGCAGCTGCAAAGCCCTTAAATCCAAAATAGAACTTTTCTTTCATTGCAGTCCTTTCAGGCTTTCTGTTTTCCAGTGTTTCTCCAAATATAGTTAGCAATGTGATGTGACCCCATCCTTAGAGGGCAGGACGTAGCGGTTCAACCAGTTTGTTGGGTACCTCAACCCAGGGACGTCTGCGACACTGAGCCGCCCAGGGCAGTTTCATCCCTCGAGAGGATGCTCAAACGCTATTTCTCGCATCTCTAAGTTTTTAGCTTCTCAGGTACGTGCTTTTCCAAAGTGGGGGTGTGTTAGGATTGATGTGGCTTTTGGGATAATTTTTCCAGATGCGACAGTGGGGTGTACAGCGAATGTATAAAGATGATTTATCCCTTGCAGATCAGAGTCGGAAAGCTTGTGTCAGTCCTCCCTTGCGTGTGTGTGCTGGCGCAGGCAAGCTACAGTCAAATTTTATAGCAAACGTACATTAAAATGCCTTTACAGTTAGAATTAATTAAAACAGTTTTTGAGGGTTAAATATAAACTCTCTTTGGACTCTTTGCAGCCTGAATATTGCAGCATTGGTCAGTGAAACTGGCTGGAAGCTGAGCAGCTCCTATCTCTGTCCAGTCCCGTCCTGTGCAAAAGTGACAAAGTCCATAGGCACAACGATGGATGGTTTCTCCTCGCTTTGATTTATGCTTTTCCTATCCCAAATCTAAATGTGAACAGTCACGTACATACTTTCTCTTTTTATTTTTTATTATTTGTTTCTAGTAGTAATGTGGGATAAAAGTAATGGTTTTACAGCCGTGTTTGCGATTGTCCTGCAGCAGTTGTCACTTGAGTGATCACTGCAAAGATGAGTGATCGTTTCAATCTTAGAGCTCTTCTGGCATTTGAAAATATTAAAAACCAAAGCCGTGGATGTCTGAAAACTGGCTGCTGTGCCCCTGGAGGTACCTGTGTCTGTACTGAAGGATGTTCTCTTTCCCAAGATTTTAATGGAAGGTGGAGCAAGAAAGCTGACAAATAACCCCTCTCTGGTTTCCAGAAATAAGGCAGTTGAGGAACCGGGCTGAATCCCGATGTCTAATTCATTAGTCTCTCATTAGAGCCATGGGGACTGCTTATATGACTTATGTGCTATAGGAAGTCCTTAAAAATAGGACTGTGATGATCTGGTTTCCTTCTTTTGTGGCATTCGCTTGAAAATGAGATAACTTTTGGAAGGAGAAGCATTCAAGGAGAAGACCATCTGGCATGAAATGACTCTGCTTAGCTTTTAAGGACAGGACAGGCTTTGTCCTTTAGTATCTCTGTGCAGTCATGGGACAAAATCCTCCTTCCTTATTGCCGAGCCATCCTTAATCCTCAGCTTGTGGAGCTGCAGGAGCTGTTTTGAGGGTTCTTGTATGGTAAAAACCGGAATAGTTAGGCGATAATGGGCCATGTATAACTTAAAAATCTGTAGGTTGGTGTATATTTTCCCTCCCTTCTTCCTTTCTGCCATCACCCTCGGTTGCATCTCAAGAAAGCATTTCGTTCCAGCGTGCAGCATCTTCAGTGTCTGCAGGAGAACAAAATTCAGCCGAAGGCAGAAGCTCCCTCTTGAGTCTTTCATGATGTTGAGTTGTGGCTTCACAAATTAGATCCCCTCGGTGATGAAAAGTTCCACGGAGAGCAGAGATAAAGCCGTTACTCGTGTAGCTGAAGAGGGTGAAAATTAAGTGAAGTTGGGCAAAATCAACCTCAGGCGTCTCTTCAAAAGACACGCTTGAATACGTGCAGTTGTTGGGCTTCATGAGTGCTACCAAGTAAAAGCTGTTAAATGACATGGAAGGGCTAAGGTCCTTTAAGGTGGATTCGTTCAAGTCCCCCTCAGTGGTTTTAGACTTGGTTTAAATAATGGATTAGAAGAAAAATAAATGACTTAAGTATGAAATTTTGGCCAGATTACACTGGAAGGAGGTAAATGTGGCCTTGGAAATATTCTCTTCGCTTTAGAAGCCAATGTTATTCAGTTGTCAGATGTCTTCATCCAACATAAATAAATATGCCACATAATGGCCGCGATTCTTCCCATTTGGGGTGACTGTACACTGGCAATAGCGCGCCATACCAGATAATGCAAATAATCTGCTGCCGAATAATTAATGATGCGGCTGGGCATATTTTTTTGATGAATGCTTATGGAGCCTGGTGACAGGCGTGAAATTAGAAAATTCCTTCAGCGCCCTAAAATATAAATAGCTTTCGGAACTGAAAAGAGTTTCACAGCTGAAGATTTTATTGTGTTGAGAGGAAAAACTTTTCCACCCCCATCCCCCCCTTTCTTCTCGGCGAGTTGTTTGTCCATTCACAAAACAAATACTCTGAAGCCCAGTACGGCTCATGGGAATAAATTTCAGGTCGAATTAGTACAGTTTCCTTGCTGTCAGGACGGTGGAATTAATGGTGTTTTGATGACACGAATTTTGAAGGGCGAACAAAGACGCTGAAGGGAGGGAGACATGACTCCTTAGAAGCGCGGTCCTCCTCTCCCCCAGCCTCTCTTGTCTTCCCTGTCATCCGTCTGCCAATCTCCCTGTCCATGGTTAGTTAAAGGCGCTTTTTATCCTCTTTTCTTTCCCACAGAGTTTGCCAGATCCGGCCCAGTGCCTGGGTTCCAAGGGGACACGCTGCAGTTGGCCTTCATCGACTTGAGACAAGTAAGTCTTTGTGTTTTTGTTTTTTGTTTTTCTTTTAAGATGTGTGACTGAAGACCATCAGGTCTTAAGGAAAGGGAGAGGAGGGGAAACGGTGTCGGTGATTTACGCCAGAGACCTATATTTCCCCCCTGCCCCTCCTCCCTGCGCTCGAAGCCACCTCCTTATTGAGCGCTCGGGGTCCTGGAGATGGTGGAGGTGAAAAGGGCTGGTGGTACGGGGGCGAGAAAGAAAGCCATGCCTGACCCTGGCCGATGGGGTCCATTGTGCTCCCGTTGGCTTCTGCGGACGCGGCAAAAAGATAACTCGGCGACTCTCCCGGCTGACGCCAAGCAGGTGGTGCTAACAGAGAGAGCAGTGATGCAGAGACCGCCCGCCTCGAGGACTTTTGTTCGCAGATAATGCCCGCCGAGGCGTTTTGCGAGGGCGACGGAATTTGCATTCGGGCTTGTGTGGGGAGGGTATGAGTGTGTGCGCGCCCGTTTGTGTCCGTCTTTGGCTCGGCTCCCCCCTCCCCGGTCCCCTCTTCCGCAGATGGTCCCCAGCCATGAATGACAAAGTGGCTGTTGGGGAAGATGATTGGGGAAGGCTCCACCCATCGGTGCCCACCTCTCGAGGGGGCCCCGTTAGAGCCAAGTTGACCATAGCAGGTAGTGAGGCATTTGTGGGGCTTGGCAAGCCAATTTAGGGAAAAGGGCCATTCTAGCAAGTCATTTGTTTGGGGTAGAAATGGGCATTATTGATATCCTAGGCTGGGGGGGAAAAGTGAGGTGGTCCTGTCATCTCTTGGCACTGAAGATGGATGGGTTGGATAGAAAGTCTGAATGAAGTAAGACTCAATGACTGATGCTTCTCTCCTATTAAAACAATCTTTTTTTGTCTGTTAAACCCCCCTGGCTTTGTCCCTCCTGCCATCATGATGCAGTGCCTCTTGTTTTCAGGGTTGACGTAGTTTGCATTCTGAAAACTTTCGGGTGCCGAGGGTATTTCTTAAATCTGCATAATCCCTTGTATCGATGATCTCCTTACCACTGGGACTCTGATTCATGCTGGAGCCGCTTTTAACCCGTAAGGGTTTGAGAACTTCTCTGAATCCAATTGATGTGCCGGGAGCAATCTGTCATCCCATGACACTTCTGCGGAGCAGCAATAAGTTTAATAACGTTGAGATGCCGCGCGTTTGCTTTTCGGACTTGGGCCTGCCAGTAACGGCCAAATTTGTTTGCAAAACGGTCAAAATAGCTACATGGGAAAGGTATCACTGCTACGCGTTGACACTTTTATCTTCATTAGCTTCTTGGCACTTTATTGACTGCAGTACGCAGTACGCAACGCGCTCGCAACCTCCTGGGTATAAGGAAATGTGGAGGCTTTGGTCCTTTTCCAAGCACAAAGACTTGAATGCAGGGATTTTGAAGAGGAAAGCTGTGGCTGTTTGAAGAATGAAATGCCTTAAAAATGCTCGGTGAGGTTCAGCTGGTCTGAGCCAGTGCATTAGAGCAGTGAAATGTTTGTACGGTTCATAAGTGCAAAACACAGCCAAATGAATTCAGCTCGGGCGAGGAGAAAGCTGAACAGTAGCCCTCTACAATTCTTCTTCCTCTGTCAAATGGTCGTCTTTGTACACAGCGTTTTTTGCTTTGTTTTGGAAGGTAGTCCCAACTTTTTTTCTTGCATTTAAAAATAATAGCTTTTCTGAATGTTGCGAGGAGAAAGGGGAGATGCTCTGGCGCATTGAGTTTCAGATTTGGACAGGCAGTCCTAGATCTTCTGATACCAGGGAGGCTTGTTGATGCCAAGTATTGTACAGATAATGGACAACATCTCATTGCTCCAAGTAGAGAAGAACCCACCTATCACTGGCTTATTGAGATTAGCAATAACGTGCAGAGATGAGATAGTTCCCAGCTCCCTTGATCCTGTCGATAACCTAATCCCGTGACATGTAATGTGTCACCAAACTCCATCTGTGCGAAGCTCCGTTGGTTGCTCTGGGGCCATCACAGCTCCGATGCTCCCACCACCGTGGTGCTTCTTCGTGGACTGCAGCTCCAGCTGCAGGGCCTGGGGGCAGGGGATAGCTGGAAGGGTGGATGGATGAAGGTACAGCAAAGAGAGGTCTTTAATTTGTTCTTCAACTTGTTTTTAGTTTGTTCTTTTTAGACATTGCGTTCTTTCTCTTCTAAGCCGCTAAATGTTAACACAATATTGACTTAAAGCTATGAACGGGGAAAAAGATACCACCTGAAAGTGTTTGTGTTTCTGGCTGTTCTCCTTCGCCGGGGAAGGAACGCCGGCATAGCTGGTGAAAGGGTGTTTCCAACCTGAAATCCAGACAATGTTAAAAGTAATTTCAGGTTTATGTTTCAGGTGGGTTTATACTTACCTTGGAGCTGTCCTGTCAATTAGTGTGGCTTTGCACAAGCAGGCAGAAGCGGTCTGGCTTGGTTATGTAGGGAGGAAAAATGACTGGGCAAAAAACGCACCAAGTCAGTAGGGAGATGAAAGAGATTCCCCCTCCCTTCCCAATATATTTCAGTTACTAGCTCTTACAGAGCAGTTGTAGATGAGGGAAAATTTTCAAAGTAATGTGGGATGATTAAGTTTAAGGGAATGATCAAAATTCATTCTTAGTACAATAAAATATAAAATGGTAGAAAAATGTAGTGATTTGGTTTGTGTCTTGAATACAGATCCTTGTAGTGGAAAATAAGCCCTATAAAAATGTCATTGTCTAGGAGCATCGGAGTTCCTCCTTGTTCAGTGCAGCAGCCTCAAGTGTAAGATCCCTCTGTATATTGAGAGCCTGATTTTCCCTTGCGCTAAAGGAAATTGGGAGCAATTCCATCACCAATTTACATTTCCTCGGTAAAGAGGAAAAGAGTCAAGCCTGGAGAATCAAAATTGCTGTTCTGAGCAGACAGTAATTTAAAAAGGGACTTTTCTTCCCATCCTGGGACAATTCTAAATCTATAAATACCTTTAATGAAGTGATAAAGTAAATCAAGCCGCATCTCAAACCCTTCTGTAAGAGCCCTTTTATAACAAGGGTCTGACAGTGATACTTAAATATTTAAGGCTTTACAAGGAAGCAATAGATACTTTTTCCTCTTAAAGTTTAAACTTTGCTCTTACGCACTCAGTGCTATATGTTAGAAATCTGAAATAAATTTAGTTCCATAAATAACCTTGCTAAAATATGAAAGGCGCCTAAATAATTTAGTCTTCTGCATCTTTCTTTCAAAAAGTGACTTAGGCGCTTCTGTCCAAATACCATTGAATGTCCAAATACCCTGAAGATCTCCAGGACCTTTCAAATCAGCCCCAAGTCTGCACATGCAATAAGTTCACTGTTCTCGCTGCAGCTTCTGGCCAGCTGGAAATGTTTTAGCTTTCCATTTTCATGGGTTTATTATAAGAAAGTTAGTTGAAGAGGAAGGTTTTATGTTTGTCTGTGAAGTCGCTGCAATCCACAGCCATGCTGATCTCTCCTAGAAGCCAGATCGACACTCGTGGCCGCCCGCCAAGGAAAATTTATCTCCAGCACTTGAAGAATTTCACTCTGGGCTCTAGCGAGGGAACGTCCTCGATGGATTAGAGCTCCTTACTCTAGGGCTCTCTGTCTGTCCAGCAAATTATAAATCCTGTGTGCAAGTGCAAACTTCAGCACCGAGGGAGGTTCAGAGAAAGGCAGGCAGGAGCCCGTCTTGTTGGGGACACGTGGACGTGCAAGGGATGAGGACAGGGAGGATCTACTCTCCTGCTCCATCATTTTTCTGTTCTACTTTATGGTTGTAACTTGACGGTGGTTATGAATTTGAGCATCAGCTCTTCAAACCCCATCAGTGAGGATAAGTCAGGCAAGCGCTATCGTTGGGTCTGGAACAGGTCTTCTGCTTACTGCTTGTCCAATAGCAAACATTTTGTGCATCTTTTTACTGTGTTCGAAAGCCAGTTGTGGTTATTGTGGGTTCATGTTGGATGCCGGCCAGATGGGTAATGATAGGTCTCCCTCCGATGCATTAATTTTTCCCTGTTACCTCTGATAGAGATGCTTAATAAAAGAGTGTTCCCCTCAGGAACGCAGCTCCCTTCCATCCCTGCTCTGTGCCTTGTTTTTCCCTTCATATGGGTTTCCTATCTCTTCTGCATTGTCTGCATAGTTACCGGAGGGGTTTTTTTTTTTCATTTAGAAGACGAAATACAAAGTTAGACAGGAGCTTTAGCCATGTGAAATGTGCACTTGTTCTATCTTTGTGTCCATCTTAATTTCCCCCAATGACTTCTGAGCCTTCTGGCCTCTTTTGGCCGTATTTGGTTGGTGGGCTTCAAAGGTATAACAGCCCTACACATTCTTCTGAAAATATGAGCCAAGATAGAGGAGAAAAGCTGCAGTGTGAACTCATCCCTTAGACTCAACCTTGAGAGATATCCATGGGGAAACCTGGATTTCTTGGTTCTGTGCTTGGTTATAAGGAACCACCTGCTCCGTTGTAGGGAACAGCAAACTGTGAGGTTACGTTGAGTGATACAGTAATGCTGGCATTCATGGATAGCCAGCTTAGCTTCTTATCAAAACATCAGATGATAAACAAGGTTTTTAAAACTCCATCGGACTTGGTTGTTGGCTGCTTTAAAGGCACTTGGAGGCTTGGGCTTGTGCAAGGTGAGCCTGTATCAAGTGAGGTGTAGCCCTGTCTCCTACTACCATGCGGTCCAGGGCTTCCATACCCAGCCCCGGGCAGGGTGGCCAAGGGGAAGCTGTTGTAAATTTGGGCTGAAGGACCAAGGCTTCATGGGTCTGTGCCTTGACATGACACTGCAAGGCTCTGACCACTTCTCTACTGAGGCAGTTCCATGGTAGGAAGGTGGAGACAGTCCCTCCAAGAGCTCCGAGGCAGCATCCAGGACAGCATGTCAGTTCGTTCCCACCAGGCAGGAAGCCCTGGCTTGTTTTTTTTTCACTTGTTTTTATATTTTGCTGTTAAATGTGGTTTCCCTGCTCTGCAAAGACTAATGGGATATCTGAGGAGCAGTGTGAAAACAAGACATGGGGTGAGCCTCGGAGCCAGTCCTGAGCCTGCTGAGAGAGGGACTGCCAGTGCCATGCGTGTGCAGTGGCGTGGAGAGAGGCTCGGTGGATGTGAAACTGGTTTGGCTTATTTTTCCCCTCTTGTTTTGCTGGTAGATGCAACAGAAGTTGAAAATCGTATTAGAGGGAGGATCAATTAAGTTAACTACCTCGGTGAGATGTCTCCTCTTCACATGTACTTGCTTGCGTCTTTGAAGCACAAGTTTCTGTCATAAGAGAAGTTGCAGACAGAGTAGCTGCCACGTTAATCATTGGACGCAGTAAAGCAGAGATGAAGAGGTGACTCATGGGTGCAGCTCATCTGCTTCCTTGCCAGTTGCTATTTTCCATCTCCAAATTGTTCTATAGACTGCCATCCCCCTGGCCCGCTACTTTGCCCATCTTCAGCCTCGCAGCTCGGTTCTCCCAAACGCCCGTTGCACCGCTCTGGCCAAAGGCTGCGATGGGGGATCTATACACTTCTTTTTTTGAGAAGCACTCCTGTACGTTTTGGTTTCTGGTCATCTTTAGCATTTAATGCCCTTTGCAAGGGGACTTTGACCATCAGAAGACAGCATTTATATTTTACATCTCACGTAACTTACATTCTCTCCTCTCCTCTTAACCGCACCCCTTTACTCCTGTGTTTACCCTGTATTCTGTCCTTGCTGAATAGGGCTTGCTTTAGTTATTTAACCGTGGCTCCGTGGCCTCTGCTGCATTCTCCTCTCCAGCTCAGCGATCCGAAGCCCTTCGCTGGCTCTCCAGAGCGGTCCTGCGTGCCCTGCCTGCAGCTGCCTCCCGAGCGGTGTCAGGCGAAATGTTGAATTCTATTAATCTTTCATTGCAAATGTCATCCTCTTGTGCACTAAGGAAGCAAGAGGTGTGAAGACACATGTTCCAGTTGCAGCCTTAATTCTTAATTACCTGGCAATGATGGGTTTGAGCTAGTTTTATCATTACTCTTAAATACAGGGTTTTGCTGTTAAGATCGTATCTCCGGGCTGTTAATTACTTTTGTTGCTCCTCTCCGAGTTCCTTCCACTGATTGGTATCTTTTGGATAATGCATCCACCATTATTAATCGTGTTCATTACGGTAGTGCCTACAGGCCAACTAATAACTGCCCGTTTTGCCGGGTCTTGTGCAAACACGAAGACCTGAAGAGTCTAAACAGATGATGGAGACCAGAAAAGGCAGGCCAAGTGCATCTGACTTACAGCCGAACACATTACTGCCAATTAAACGGTATTTTGTTTCCTAACACCCGTGAATGTGATAGATGTTTTTCTAGGCATCCAGAAGCCATAGCCACATCAGCTTCCCAGAAGTGGAGATATTATCACCTTCATCCTCTGTCACATCTCTCTACTTCCATAGACCCAAATTTTGCTGGTTTTTCTAAATGCCAGATTGCCTGGGGAAACCAATTTCAAAGCTGTAGTCTGGTGTTAATTTATGGTGGACCTCAGTGGTGTCTCAGCCACTCCAGCATCATGCTGAGTTTCCTCTCAAATGTTATCTGCATGGGGTAACACAATAGTTTTGTTAACAAAAAAAAAACTTGTGTGTTAGCTTTGTCTCTCAAGAACTGCCTGTTTTCTAAATCCTTATTTGGAATGAAATTACCTTTGAAAATGTTTGCTGTAATCACTTGGTGGAAAGTAACAGTTTGTGTAAAGTTACAGATTTATTAAGGCCCATTTAAAACCTCATGAATTTCATGTACTCGTATTGTATGAGTTGTCTTCTCTTTGCAAGGTGGAGCTGGCCAGACCCTTCGGTTCAGGTTAGAAACCTGCTATGGTGAGAACATGGTACCTGTTTCACCTGTGAACAAGGTGTGCCCAAGGCCCTCGACATCTGAAGATCACATGAAGATGTGGGACCTATTTCCTTGTCACCCCTTGTCCTTCAAATGCCCTTTCGATTTCCATTAGTCAAGGTATTTAGGTGTCTCCATCCATCTGTCTCCCATCCCGTGTCTCCTAGGAAGCTTGGAAAAGGTGAAGAAATAGAAAGATAAGATGGAGGGAATGACTTTGAAAAAAACTAACCAAAATTAACAAACAAAACCCCACAGATGCTTAATGAGGGCCCTTTTTGGCCTTATTTCGTGCTCTTAGTATCACCTGATCCTTCTGCCTTGATGTTAACACCATCCATTTTAACCCCGTTGGTAACATCAGAGCAAGGTGCTTTCTCTTTTCTGGAAACCATTTGGACCATGATTAAAAGCTGTCTCAGAGCAGTTATGACGCATCTAAGAAGTAGCAAGAGATGATTTGCAACCTGTGTTGGAACCTCCTAAAGGTCAGGCTGGACTCCAATGCGTGGGCGTGCTCTTCCACCATCCTGCACCTCTGGTGGTGCTCAGCCTACCCAGAGAACTCATAGGGAAAGGTGCTCCGTGTTGGAGACCCATCACGGATGACAGATAGAGGCATTTTTTCTCCACTCCGATGCATCTTTGTGCGAATGCCCCTGCAGATGTGCTCCGACATGGGGTGTCGGGCAGGCATTGCCCAGGGAGCCGGGCAGGAATCCCCCAGGCTGCAGCTAACCCAGCGCACCAGCAAGGACATTCCAGGGGCTTGGCCAAACCACTCTGTTTCTTGCTTGTTAGGCTCAGGGTACGGTTTTTTTTTAGTGCCCAAAACCCAACAGTATTTGAAAAGGGCTTGAAAAATAAACATTATTGAAAAATAAACATTAAGTAGTTTATTTATTTTTAAATCGGTGTTAACTGTCTGACTCACAAAGGAAGGATGCTTCAAAGTTTGTGCTGAAAATCCAAGCTGCTGCTCGCTGTGCTCTGCAGAAGGGGGATGGAGAGAGGGAAAGACACACAAAGGCGTGAGCTCGGAGCAGATTTAGAGCCTTAACTCTGATTTTTCTTGCTTTGGTGGGTTTAAGCTAGTTTTAGTGTTACTTTAGACATAGCCTTTTGTAGTTCAATTATATTAAAATCACACAGATCCCTAGTCCGTTCGGCTGCTCGGACTCGGTCAGAATCCATCACTTTTGATCCAGGAAGGATGTTTTGGCATGGTGAGGAATTAAAAGTGCCTGGATGCTCCCCGGAGCCTTCAAACAAAAAAAATCAAGAGTGCAAACATATTCTGTTAGCACTTTTCTTAGGCGGAGAGCGCTGCCTGGGTTTCTTTCGTTAGGGCATGGCAATGGAAATTGTGGAGCCTGTCGACACTTTACAGACTGGAACAATAAAAACAAACAAACAATCAAACCCTCTTTCCTTCGGAGATTTTTGGGCTAGACAAAAGAAATAAAGGGAGGAAATGAGGAATGTGAAAGCGAGGAATAGACTTTTCTACCTCATGGTTGGGCGTCAAATTCCTCGAGATGTCATGTAAACAGGGCACCGGGCTTGTTCAGATGTTGAAATCAGAAGATGGTGGGATGGGAAATGCTTGTTCTCACCTTAGTCGGTGCTTTAGGCTGATCCTTGGGGTTTGCTCAGGACCGACTGGGCTTTTCGCGCTGTGGCTACCCCCAGGTCTGGGGTTTGGTCCCGTACACCCCACGCCGCTGTGTCCATCTGCTGAAGTTAACAGAGAAATTACATTTTTCTTTCCAAGGCTGTGTGCTGAGAGCGGTTCAGTAGAACGTTATGCGATCACTTATTATTCCTTTCTCTTGTTTTCATGTATATTTTATGGTAAAACAAGCAGTGCAGCCACTCCGATGGGACTCCGTGAAGAACCTCAGCAAAAGGGGACCTTGCACCGGAACATGTTTTAGTTGGGTTTTATTCCTCTAAGACTCAACCGTAGACCCTGCCTCCTCCTGAGCACCCTCAGCTCTGGCTGCTCGTGGTCCGTCCACCCTGCAGCAGGTTGCTGTTACTTCAGGCGTCTGCCGCGGGGCATGAACAGCAGGAGCTGGCCCGTGCTGGTGGGAGGAGAGATGATCTCCCCGCTGTGCCCTCTAATTGCAGGAGGCTGTGAGACGGTCATCCGACCGGGGAAACGGACACCGCTGGAGTTATAAGGCCCACGGTCACCTTTAACCTGCTGATTGAGGCAGGATTGATGGGGAATAGAGAGGGCCAGAGGTGGTTGCCCTTCACCTCACCATCCCCGCCTGTGAAACCGAATCCTCTCTGGCGATCTGTGCGTGCTTGGGAGCTGTCACTCTTGAGCTGGTGAGGAAGAACCGTCCATAAAGAAGCCTTTATGGAGCTGCCTTTCATGACATCCTAGCTTCACCTTGTGCAACGTGGGTGTTTTTTCTTTTTCTTGAGAGCTCCTGTTGCTGCTGTGAAAGTGAAGAGACGCTCGGCTCAGCTGCTGGGTCTCCCTGGAACGCGTCAGCTGGACCTCGGTGGGTGGTAAAGTCTGTTTTGCAGAGCAGTCTTGTCTTTGAAGCCGTAGGGAAACAGTATCCCGATGCATCCATGTAATTATTCTCCTTGGGATCTCTCAAGTGCAGCTGGATCACTGGGTTGTCATTTCAGAGCAAGGAAACATTAGCTCTTGGAAAGCCTACAGTGATATTTTGCCAGTCAAGCAGTCAACTTTCTGAAATAACACGCACAAATCAGAAAGCCAGCAGTGGAGTGATGAACATCTGGGGAAAGTACACAAGACAGGACCACTGGTGCTTTTATGCATCAAGGCAGTTGTTTGAGAAGCCTGCGGTACCCCGTATCCTTCAGGAATGAGCTATTAATTATCTCTTAGGCAACCGGTCCCACAGCAGTCTGTTGTCAGACTCTCCCGTTGATTTTTTCCATTTGATTTAAAGAGTACACATATTGACGAGCATTTATGTAGTGCCGTACACGTGGATTAAGAGGTTAATAAATGAGATAAGGTTTGTGAGGAAAGGCAGATGACTCTGATGTGTAAGAGCCCTATGAAGGAGAGAAGACAGAGGAGAGGAAACTTGACCTCTTTGTGCTTCAAGCTGAAGCAAGAGACAGGTAGATGGGACACAGGCATTCAAGAGACTTGTGCCTTGCTGGAGCAGCAGCTGGTGGATGCCCTTAAGTGCCTAAAATAGCACCAGATACCTCTGTTTAGGACCTAAACTGCTTTGTGTGACTGAGGGTTGGTTTATTAGATGTATATCACAATCCGTTGTAGTGACAAAATTGAGCTTTGAGGTGACAGCTCTGCTACTAGTCACCATCCCTGGAGGTATTTAAAAGACATGTAGATGTGGTGCTTAGGGACATGGTTTAGTGGTGGACTTGGCAGTGTTAGGTTTAGGGTCGGACTCGATGATCTTAAAGGTCTTTTCCAACCTAAATGATTCTATGATTCTTCACGCCCAATGTTAAAGCAAACAAACCAGAAATATCCTCGGTTGACTTTCTAGCTTTCAGGTTGACTTTGCATTCCTGCCCATTAGTAAAATGAATACTTAGTCCTAGAAACGTAACAAACTTCACCAAAGCATCAGAGGTTTAACAAGCATTAGAAATCCGGTGTGCCATTTTGACTAAATATTAGAATAAGTACCCTCATTATTGCCTAGTTTTACGCATATCCAAAAACAGCAGTGTGTGACTTCCAGCATGGTATGTGAGACCAGCAGAGTGCTAAGAGGCCTCTGTGCGCTACGATACATAGGGAGGAAGAGAGCAATTAGGCTAATGGTCTTTAATTGTTAAAGATTGAGGTGGTCTGGCCACCAGCGCAGAGGAGTGGCAGTTTTCTGCTGTGGAGGATCTGGCTGAAGGTGAAACCAGTCTAACACACACATACTCAGATTTTGCACCTGGACCTAAGAGCACATATGAAGACTGAAGAAAGGACCAGGAGGACCTCCTGAACTTTCAGGACTGTCCAGGTAATGCAGAGGAGAGTAAATGGCGGTGAGAGGAACGGTACATCTGTGTATGTGGCAATGGAAGCGGCCCACCGAAGAGTTTCCATTTTGCAGGAGAGTGTTAATTGTGCTCTGTAACGGTTCACAGCGCATCGTATGTTGCTTGCAGCAACGCCTGAGATGGGGTGAAGCCGAGTGGCTGAACTCCACTTTGCAGGCTCAATCCTTTCTCCAGTCTGAGGGGTTGACATATCTCCAAGGGCTGTTGAGGTTCCAGCTGAGATGAGCTTTCCTCTGGAAATGGTTGTGGCATCCCTATGGCTTCTGACGGGTCCAAGCAGAAAACGTGCATCTCGCTTGGCTCAGTTGAGGTTAAGCAATGGAAGAACCATGAAGTCTTCTCCTCCACCTCCCACTCCCTTTGAATTGCTAATAGTGAGATGCCAACGCTTTTCAGACCACGTATCTACAAAGCCTTCTGCAGGAGGTCCTTCCAACGCACGCAGAGAGGGTGGCTGATGCCCCTCTTGTCAAAAAACACGTGTTTTGTAACGGGTTTGAACCTCTGACTCTTCTGCACCGAACAGCAGAAACGTCTGGCTGCTTCCCGCAGGGCTAGGGAGTGGGGTGGTTTCCACCGTGGGCTACGTCTTCCTGTGCTTGCAGACGGGTCAACCCCAAAAGTGGAGGAAGGGAGGATATGACTCCAGACAGCGTTTATTATATTTAACTGTAATCTGTTAATTTAGCGCCTGTTATTACTGGATGCTTTAACGCGTTCTTAGGCACCACGTCTGCATCGGTGGGGCTGTTTCGAGATGCCAGACAGGTTTCTGCTGCAAAAACCCATCACCAGCTTACGGGGTGTTTTCACATCGTTCTCTTGGATAATCCCTCGCTCTTTCTAATAAATCTAACAAACCACACGAAGCGCAGCATTTATTCAGGTCATGTGCTCATGCATATTAATCTCTGCAGCCGGCTTCTCCTTCATTCATTTAAATTCTCCTTCTCTATCAGGCCCTGCCGAAGGCAGTTCCCTGGGGGACGTAACAGCTAGCTGGCGTCAAGTCTCGCCGATCGATACTGTGCATGCTTTCAGCGTTTAAATTACCACCGTGGTCTGTTGGTCTTGGCTTAGGCAAAAGAATCCCAGTGATGAAATGACACTCGATCTGGAGTTTGCCAGATAGTGTAAACAAGCACATTAGTTGGACCGGATAGGCATGATAATTGCAGAGCGAGGCTGTTGCTTGAATGGATCCATTAAAGTCGGCTTCAGGGAACGGCATCATCCTTTTAGATTGTTGCTAAAGAAAGGACTGAAAAAATAGCCGTGGCTGGAAGGTCTCGCTGCAGAACGTGAAGCACCAAATCTGTTCTTAACTCTTCGTTGCTGAGCTTGGGCCGCTTGCTCGGTGCGATTCGGGATGTTGGATCACTTGGGGATCCGTTTCTTTTGTGCTTCATGTTGTAGAGAACTGTGGTTAAGGGGGTTACGTAGCTGTCGCTATTGAGGAACCGCACCCTGCAGAAGATGGGTAGAGTTTTATGTCCTATTCCAGGGCTCAAGTTCCTCCTTGATCCCATCGGAGAGGAGAAGCATCATCCACCTTTTTCCTTCTCCAAAGCAGTTCTGACTGTTTGCAGTGGGCGGGGGTGAATTTTTTACTTGCTTTAAGATTTTTCGTGCTTTAGAGCCGAGCGGGTACTAGAGATGCTGCAATTTGGAGGGGGGTCCCTGGGAAAAGCAGCGCATGGCATGAATTTGGAAAGGTCTGCCAGAGGAGCGATGGGGAGATCCCGATGTTTGTTCCCTGGTACCCGCTCACGTTGGTTGAGAAACAGCTCTGCCATGGGGAAGAAGGTTTTCAGGAGATGTTTGAGTTATTTTGACTGGAGTTTGAGAATTCAGCTGGAAGAATATATTCACAATTTTAAGAGCTGTGGATCAGCTCTTAAAAAAAAAAAATAAATACTGTAATACTAGACGTTAGCTGGCCCAACTTTGTTGACCCAACTTGTGCGGACTGGGTAATCTGCTGGGATGGCGACGGTTGGATTCTGTGCGTCACCAAGAGCCTTCATCTTGCTTGAGCAAATCCTGAGTTCATTAAATTGGGTAATTTAGCTCTGTGACTCGGTTCTTGTAGTTTTTGATTAATCACTCAGCTGTGGTGGTTGGCCAGTCAAAGTTTGGCTGTGGCTTGGTTTGATCAGACATAGAGGTTGCAGAGCTTTTGTTTCTGGTGCGTAGTTGGGAGTTTTGTGTCATTTGGGATGAGACCTCTTGCAAGCAACAGATTTGTTTAATTTCTGTGATTCTTTTTGAAGCTTCCCAGGAACTGTCTGGTTCTGTCTCCCCCAGTGGGTGCTGGGCTGGGTGGGGCTGGGAGTTCCTGGCATGGAAATTCAGGTTGTCCTGGACGGATGCATGTGTCTTTGAATTTTATTTAAAGCGTGTGTATGTTTTGAGCATGGGCTGGAGCACCCTGATATGCTGAATATCATTAAAAAAAAAGGTCTGGCTTTTATATTACGTGGTGTCAGCCAGCCAGACAGCGAAGGAGCAATAGGTGTGTACCACGCCGAGACTCACTTGGCATCTCCCCATCCTCCTGTTCACAGCAGTCACATCTGCCCAAGTGGAAGAGTAAATACTCCTCCGATCTAATCACGTTAAATGTTCCAGAGCGTAATACCTTAATTTGGTTGCTGACATGAGGGCTGATGGGGAAATGATGTGGTAATCAGGAATGACAGCAATGGTAGATAGGAATCTTTTGTTTCAAAGATTAAGCGAACCTGAGGAGATAGTCTTGTCGGGTGTGCCCGTAACCAGAAATAGTCCTCGCAGGCTGACTCAGAGCACAAAGCCGCTCGTGAAAGTTGAATCTTTCTGCAAATGGCTTGACTTGTTCTCATCTAAACCTGTCACCGGCCTCTGGAAGATCCAGCCCAAGGTCAGAGGTGTCTACAGTTGGACGCGATGATCTTAAAGGTCTTTTCCAACCTAAATGATTCTATGATTCTATGTGGTATTAAGTTGTTGTGAGTACACTATAAAGAAAAAAGCAACAAAAAAAATAATGCATCTTTTCTTTGTGGCAACTTGGAACCAAAAGTCTGTTATTGCTCTGCTCCTCTTAATGTTTAAAATCTGGAGGGGGGAGGGAATCCTCCCTGGAATGCACACCCTATGCAGAATTGCTTTTCAAAAGTGTTTGAAAACAATCGCTTCTGCAGGAGTAGGAGCTAATTTGAACAGCCAGTTCTGTCCTTGAGATGTACATTCCAGGATGCCAGAGGAAAATAGCAGGCTGGAATTTGCTTCATGTTTGAGGTTAGTTTGAAAGGAGTCCGGTGCTTTTATTGAGGGTGGTTTTATATAGCAGCTCTCAGTGGAAACAGTTTGTCTTTTATATTTTTAGGTTAAGGGATTTCTTTAAGGTCAACCGGAGTTCACACAATTTTCTCTTCTGCCTTGATGGAGGTGGGCATTATTATTTGAAGTGACTGGGGTCCAAACTTGCTGTATAACCTCTTGGGCATGTTATTCTATACGGTTGTGGAAGCAGGTTGATGAAACGAATGTGCACATGTCATTTCCCAGTTTGTGGAAAAATGCTGCTTCCATTTTAGCCCCTTGAATGCGTGGAAGTTTTCTGTGAGCATCACCTGGCGTCCCAGACGCTCGTTGCCTTGAAGAGGAGCATTGCTCATGGACTTAACTGCAGACTCTGTAATTTAGGGCATTTAAATATCCCTCTGCCTTTTAGCCACTCGCAGCTTTCTCCAAAGGCAGAGGAAGCCTCCAGCATAAATTTCTCTCCAGCAGTGTATTTTTCCTATAGATTATCCTTTAATATACACAATGAGAATATTCTGCTCTCGTAAAGAGATAGTACAGCTTGTGTGGGGCTGTATGGATAAAAATGTATGAAGTTACAAAGTTTTCCAAGAGGAAAAGGTGATGTAATGGACTGTGGAAATAATACTTTTTTATTCTTTCTCTCATCCGATCACACTTACGATATAAATAACGGAAAAAGGCACAAACCCATTGAAATGTAAACCACTCCGGTCAAGCTCCCCCATCGCTGCGTGCTGGGTTCAGGCAGCAAGCAGCGTCCGTCGGTGGTTTCCAGCACATTAGCAGCTACGTGTGGAGCCATCTGTCATGGCTTGGAGGTGTCGAACCGATTCAGCAGTTCATTAGGTAAGGCCAGAAGAAAAAAATAGCCTAGAAAATCAGCATATAGGCGGGAGAAGGGGAGACTGAAGAGCTGGAGGAAGCCCAGTCCGTGCAGCGGGGATTTACTGACTCATTTGCCATCGCACCCCGTCGCGGGGTCAGGGCAGTTCATTTACCCACTCTGCAAGGGGATTTGGACTTGTCCCCAGTAGGTTAAGGCATGGTCAACAGCAGCACCAGTGCTTCGATGGGTGGCACCTGTCCTCTCCAAAACCACCCTCAGACATGTCCCAGCACCATGCTTGGGAGCCACTGTCCTGTTGGACACCTCTCAGCTTGGATTAAGTTCAAATGAGAGCTCCAGATAATGGTGTTTGCTGTTTTCGCAGCTGAGTTTGAGTTTTAAATGATTGGTTCTAACAAAATGTTCACCAGCAGGATGGCTTGAAGGAACAAGCTCCTGCTTTGGTGTGTCTGCAAGGCAGGTCTGCTCCATGGGAACCTGCATTCAACCCTCCTCCGCGGACCCTCTAGAGATGTTTGCAGAAAGCGTTTCTGAGCCTGAGCTGTTAGCCATCCATGGCCACCTGCAGAACAGCGGGGCTTCGCTGGTTTGCTTCTTCCAGCATCCTTATTCTGGCCGGTGTGCAGGATCTGACCTGTGTCTTTCCGCCTTTTCATTCCCTGTGGGAAGTTGGGGATTGCCTTGGTGATAGTGGGTACAGCTGGGCAAGCACCTTCATGCACCATATGCTGGACATTGTTTTTAGGGCAGCTGAAGCTCTGTTTTCAACTTCTTGCCTTGTTATTAAACCCTTTTAAAACAAGTCTAACTCTGGATAATGCCAGTTTTTTGTTTCTGTTTGATGCTTGCATTGTCTTAATGGATTTCTTCTCTTCTGGTATGTTCAAAGACCAACTTCTGTATCTTCATAGGCTGCATTGCCACAGTGACTGCAGAGGTAGCAATGTGAACTAGGAATGGTTTGGTTTAATTTTCTCATTTCTCCTCCTCAACCTGTCTATTTGCAGGTCTGTGTCTCTGCTCTGACGCTTCGCTTAACACTTTGCTGCATTCAAGCACCCAACAGTTTGCTCGAAGGGAAACCTTGTGCTCCGCAGTTACGCTGAGACTTGAGATGTACTTGTTTGACTCAAATGATCGACTGACACTGTATTGATTTGCTCTATTTCTAAATGTGCGTCACACAGATGCGGTACCTACCGATTTACTGTACAAGCTGTGTTTCGTTTTGAACATGAGAGTTCAATCAGGGAATACCTTTCTGGGCGTTTAGAAACTGCGAAGCAAGTCCAACCATTGTAAAATGTATGGGAATAATGTTGATTCTTGCTTTCTCTGAAGCAGCCTGGTCTGTAAGCAACTGGCAGACCTGCTCTCCAAGCAAGATACGGAGAAGGAAGGGGAAGGAGATTCCTACATGGGTTTTGTTTTCTGACACCTCAGTTCAGGTGAAGAGCAGGGGAAGCTTTGATTTCTCCTGCCCCCATGGGGTGCGGGGATTCCCACCCGTCCCAGCTGGAGCGCGGGGCTCAGGGCAGTGGGACGTTCAAGTTCCAGGTCTGAACGGAGCAGTGCAGTGAGTTAATGCAGAAATCGAGTCTTGAATTAAAGCTTTGGGGTTGCTGATGTCATTAAGGCCGGTTTAAGGCCGATTTGAAGGACGCATGCACAACTATTCTACGAGGCAAAACTGTTTAGATACAGTGCCAAGGTTGGAAAGCTCATTTTTATTTTTATATTGGGTCTGTTTGCTGAGTTTATATAATTTGGTGTGGTTTCCCCTTGAATAAGCACTTAATACTCTTTTAATCAGAAACTAAGACCTCCTCCAGCGGTGGAAGGTACATGAGAGCCCCATCACGGGCATCGCAGCCCCAAGGCAGAGCAGCACGTTCCCTTTTAGCTGTTGCCTGTGGAACAGATGGAAATGCAGGTTTCTTCAGAAATTTATTCAGAAATGCATTTCTGAAGGTTTTCTCACCTTCGGTGTCCTGGGGAAGCCTGGATGTGATGATTAGCAAGAAAGATTGGTGATAGACTTTGAGTCTTCCCTTAAAGATGGAGAGCTTGAATAGACTACCAAGTTGGATATTTTTCAAATGAAGCCAATGGCAAATTTACTGAAGTCTTGGGCAGGATCTGGCCCTTATAGAGTAACTAAATTCTTCATGACTTCTCACAGCTACGTTTAGCTACACTTAATGGGAAAGTTGTACCAGTTGGGAGCACTGGTATATTCTCCTCATTCTTGGCAGCCTCTGATACCTTTCTGCATGCAGGCATATACCTGTTTATATACATATTTGCTCTTGTTTTGTCTTTTTTATCACTTTCTTCCCCATATAGATCTCCTTTCCTTACTCTGTCCTTTTCATACCCATCTTGTTCCCTTCTATTTGTAATCGTTGGTGTTTCCTGAAAAACAGTAAGGAAACAGATTCAGACATTCGATGAGCTGTCTTAAGGCAGGATATCTAAAATAACTCTTATTTCTTTACGAAAAAAACATTCCAGAACACAACTGTGTAGTGCAGAAGAGTATTGGCTAGAAGGGACCCCTGGGTGTCTCTGCCCCAACCTCCACTGTCCGGAGCAGGGCTCATGCCAAAGGTAGACCAGGTTGGTCAGGACCTTGTCCAGACGCTCTCCAACATCTTTGGACCCTTTTCCCACCTCTTTTCCCACTGGGAAATGTTTTTTTTTTCCTTGTATGCCATTGTGATTTCTCTCGTTGCAACCTGTGCTGTTGTTTCTTGTCCTTTTGCTGGTCATTTCAAGAAGGCTCTGGTTCTTTTTTCTCTGTAGCTGCCTTTTAGGTTGGTAGGTACTAAAATTATTAACCTCAAAACCCTCAGCTTGTAGTTTGGGACCAGTGTAGTCCTCAAAATATAAATGCTTTTTTAATTTTTTTTTTTTTAATTTTTCTTTTAAATGAAACAGAGAATTCTTTCTGGGAGGAAACCACCCGCCCAGATGTCACAGAAGAATAGGATTCATCTGCCCTTTGCTTTTTGGGTCATTTTGAGGGTTTGCATCGGCTTTGATTTAAAAAGATTTGGGAAAACGTTGCAGCCCTGCTGGCTGGCCAAGCTTTTCCTTCTTGGGCTGAGCATTGCTGTGTTTCAGGATGAATCTCCACCTGTTTTACAGGTCCAAAACCCTTGAAAAGTAAATAATCAGTGTTTCTGATAATTACTTCTTTAAAGCAGAGACTGCCCATCTCCCGGCATCCCATCGCCTCTCTTCTTCGGAGGTTCCCAAAACTCTGAACTCGCCCCAGCAGCCCCGCTGGGATGGAAACTGAATCACGGCGCAGGAAAGTCCCGCTGTTCGAGTCGCAGGAGTTGTTCACACGAGCAAAGCGCTGGCCCAAAGGCTTTGCCAAAGCCACTAATAGGATCCAGGTTTCTCGGGTGGGGGACAGAGTCGGCGGGGACCGGCGTGGAGCGGTGCGCCGGGGCTGCAGCTCCGCACCCCGCGCTGGCCAGAGTCCCCGTACCTCAGTTTCTTCCTCTCCTCCATGAAAAGCTTTGATATATGTGGATATTGAGAAAAAGCCAAGTAGTAATGGGAAAAAAATGAGGTGGTTTTTCCTTTTCTCGCAGGGAAGCTGTCTTCTTGCAAACTCCTGTGGGACCTGAAGCTCCTCTTTTAAAACGTACTTTAAAATTTAGGGTGGAAGAGGGTCATTTTAGTTGTTTATGGTCAACAACTAATTCAGTCTTGCCCCAGAAGTGTGATAGGTGGTTTGCAAAGAGTAGCAAAGGCACGATTATTGCTCCTGTCAGCCTAGTCTAAATGGAAAACACGCAGACGGTGGCTGGAGGCTGGAGCTGACAATGAGCTGAGTGATCGACCCTGAAACTCAGCACAGATCTCGTTAATGCCATCACTTTTATTTGGATTTTTATTCATATATTTTCCGCTATCTTTTCAAGCAGCATTTTCTGCAGGTTATTGAAACTGTTTGTGGCTAGCACTGCAACTAATGAGCCGGCTGCATCCAGCGTTACAGAAACTTGTCAAAACACTCGAGTAAAACCAACTCCAGCTCCCTCTTCTCAAAATTCATGGGAGCTCTGTGCACGGATGTTACAGACTGTAGCAGCTATAATAACCTACAAATGAGATTTAGTTTTTAAAGTAGATTATGCTCAGAGGATTTTTTTTTTCTTTTTTGGTAAATGATAGGGTTGCAATTGGATCTTTTGATGAAATCAGCTTTTTGGGGGGGTGGGGAAGTATTTGTATACAGCAACCTTGCTCTTGCACAGGAGCTTAAATCTGTCTTCCATCAATGAGGCTGGAAATCACCACGTGTGCGATGGCATTTAGTTTCTCGAGAACGTTTGTCCGGGCCGTAGGAGCAGCTGCTGCCCATAGAAAGGCTCCGGTTGAGCTCAGAGCCCCGAGCTACCCTGCGGGGTGCTGCTCTGCCCTGGGACCTCTGGATCTGCTGCAGCCTCTCATCCCTGGCAGTCGAGTCCTTGGAGCAGGACGAGCTGCACGGGGAGCTGGAGACGCCGAGCACCCACCAGCCAGCAGTGTGAGGGGAAAAGCTGGGTCTGGGAGGTTGACGAGGCTCCCAGCATCCTTCCTCCACCGCTCCCATGCACGGCTCACTTAAAAACGAGATGTCGAGTTTCCGCACTCGCTGCCTGCCACCCTTTTGGCTTTAAAATAAAATGAGCAAACCCACAGTAGCATGCTGTTTTTAAAAGTAAAGGGCAGCGTAACTGGCCCCCTTCCCGATAAATGAACAATCTTGGAAATTACATGTTGAAAACACATGAAAAATGCTTGATGGGTTGGAGTATTTGTTTTGAAGATAACGTATCCCACCCTGCATCCTCTTGTTTTACTCTGGTTTTACTCTCCTGTGGCTCTAGCCATGAAGAGCTTTACTGGGCTTGCAAAATCTATATAACGCACACGTTCATTCTCTCATGGGCTAGAGCCTTTAACAACACGTTTTGGTCAGTTTTACAGTTGTTACGGTGACATAATAGAATTTTTCAAGACCATGTTAAATTATGTTTACCCCATCGCCTTTCACCCTGTGAAGGTGCGAACAGCGTCTCTGCAAAGAGATGACATCTAGAGCAGTCTCCTTCTGCTGGGAATGGTCCTGAAGCTTAAATTTGCTTCGACAGTGTCAAATCTGGTGGCACGTTAAAACCCAGCTCATTTGCTCTGATCTTTAAAGTTGCAAGCTTTTGCCTTAAAAGTAAATGAATAAAAGCAGGCTTGTGTCATTCTTATGCTTTTGGTGGCCTTGATGCCCTTGTTTTCGCCTGGCTTCAACGCCCAGGGAGCTACAACCTGAACCATGACCGTGTTTTCAAAGGCGTGGATGCTAATGTGAGCAGTGGGAGCTGCTTTGTGCATGTCTCTCCCATGTAATTACTGAAAAAAAGGCTTAAAAAAGAAGTGCAGCAGAAGCAGAGAATATGAATTTGCTGCGTTGCATGGCAGTTGGAGAAAGCTCTTGGTCTTCCCTGCCAGTTGGGAGTCTCGGTGGTGCTCTGCCAACACCGCTTAGCTTGACCATGTCTCTAAGGGGGTTAAATACGTACACCTTCGCTTAAGCCATCCAGTTATACAATTGAACGACGTTCCCAGGGGATCAAAGCTATGTATCATCAATTTTGTTTCAGCGAAGACGGTTTTACTTGACACCTAATCAAATGATATTTACTTGCTGCCGCTCCGACTCCAAACTGTCATCTCATAGTTGTGTGATTTTTCACGAGCGCGGTGCCAGTAGAGTTGAGGAGACTGTGGTTTGGTTATAGCTTTAGGCTAAACTAAGCCAGATGTTATGGCCTTTATTTGAAGTCATTAGTTCTTCGCCAGTCGGTCCGCGCACATTCCTTTCATTGCTGGAGAGCTTTGCTTTTCTGAGAATATCGCCTTCTGCAGGGAATCCTGGTCATTGTTAATAAATTACTTCTGGGCATTTCAGGAAAAATTAAGCAGAGATGTAATTTACAGAGAACAAACAACACGCTGGCATCATTCCCACAGTGGGTAAACAGCCAGGAGATCCACAGCCACCCCAGAACACACAGTAGATCCAAAGAGCAGAAGAAATGTTGAAGGAACCTTCTTCAACCTTGTTTCCAAGAGTTTGTTCCAGGGGTAGTTGGAAGAAGGAAGGAGGGGAATTTCCATAGATAGTTTTGGGAGTTGGGAGGTTCTAGGTTTGGCTTTGCCAGCTGATCTTGATGATACTGGGCAACTTGTGTCGTTGACTTTTCCACAGCTGTCGAATGGGCGTATTCTACCTAATGTGGGACTTGAGGCTTTATTCAAGTTCGTAAGTTGGTTTCTAGTTCATAGAAAAAAGGCAATAGAGAACTCCACAGCTACGTACAATGATAGTAAAATACCATAATGAGGCCAGTCGTTGCCAACCAGTAGATTTTAATTTCATGATAAATATAAAAACGTTAAGAAATGGGTTTTTTCTCCTGTGAGCAAAGAACTGCAAGCTTCAACAGTGCTCCAAACCTGCAATAATTGCTTAACAAAATTGCTTAAGCAGTTCATTGTTTTCTTTCATAGGAGCTACGCTTCCGACCTTGAAAATCCAAAGCATGAAGTGTGTTCATCGGTTCTTACTGTCCCTATTAATATTATTATCTTATATTGCAGTTTGAGCTGTCTCTGAAAAAAAAGCTGTTGCCTGAGACACTGCCCTCTTGGCCTCTGAATTTTGTTGAAAATGTAATGAGTTAAAAATTGCTGCGTTTTCATATGCCTTCGGTTTGTCTTAGGGCTGCAATTCTCAGAAGTTAGTTTTAATTGTTGAATAATCTCCATGACATTCGTGATGAGTGACGGTACAATTACGGCAGTGGAACTGCACCGCTAAAGAATTTGGCTGCAGAAGTTACCTGTGTTTCCCACAGCTGAAACCTTACCTCATTTAACTAGTATTTGGTTGTCTGGTTGAGGTTAAGCCAAGAAGAAAAAGTTGAGCAACAGTTCTGGTTTAAGCAGAACGGGTGGATGAAGCGAAGGCTGGAATTTGCGGCAGGTCGGTCGTTTCCTCCACGCCGTCCAGCCGAGCACCAGGACATCCCTGGTTTGAATTAGCTTTTCCGAATAAGCGGCACCCTACGACGCCAGCCGCATGATCCATAACCCTAGTCTATGGCGTGTGCGTCCGTGGTAGAACGGTTGCGTCGGTTCCTTCTTTTAAAATGGCCAAGATACGTTTTTGCGTGCAAAAGAAATGTGTTCCCAGCGTTTGAAAACATCTTTCTGGGGTGAGTTTGTTATGCTCGATCAAGACTGCAGCTGCTTGGTTGGTCGTAGGCTGAGTCGGTGGTGGAAGCGCCTCATCAAACAAGTTCAGAGTCAAGATTTACTCCCATGCAGTAAAATTCTAAGGACCACTAAGCTGGGTTTAAGCACTGAAAAGATACACGAGCCTTGTCTCTGCCGAGATGAGTAACTCCCAGGGATAAACTTTGCCTGGTAGGGTACTGAATTTGCAAAGTAATTAGGAGTGTTTCTATCCCAGCTTTCATGCAGAAGTGTTTCAGACCATCAAAAGCACAAATTAAGCTTCCAGACAGCCTCACCTAAGAGGGAGGGGAAGCATTGCTCTGGTTTTACAGTCTAGGAGCTCACATGGAGATGCTGTTGTGGGGCAGCAGAGCTCCTCAATCTCAATTCCCACCACCCAGCGCTTGGTCCAGGCTAGCACGCTGCTCTTTGCATCTACAGTTTGCAAGTATAAATGGGGTTTGCATGCTAGATGTGGTGCAAATTAAGGTTTCTCTTCACCAGAAACGATGGCTAAAGCCACGCCTGAGTCCCAGGCTTAGTTTCAAGCTTGGGCGTACATCTGCAGCGTTTGCCCGACTCGGATGTTGGACGTGGATTTAGGTCCTGGAGTTGAGGTGTGAGGCCATGCTTTGTTGGCAGGCTGGAGCTGTAACCTGATTAATCTGAACAGGTAAAAAGTAACGCGATCCATCAGCAGCACAACTGGCAGCGCAGCCCGGCGAGTAGTGAATTTTTCATCAGGGGCCCTTAGAGAGGAGGTGTACGTTACCGAGGGTGGTAGAAAGAAGAGAAACTTAGCCAGGCTTTCATCCGGAGGGATATTGCCTAACCAGCGAGGAATCCTTTCATCAATAAATTATGAGAAGAATGGGAAAGTTTCGAAAGATCAGCCTGTTAACGTGCTCTCATCCAGCAAATTTAAGGAACATTATATTTTGGCCTGGGATGCTTTGCAGGAATCGAGAGGCGATAGCGTGCAGCGGCGCAGACCGAGGAAGGTGAGACCCCGTTGCGTGTGTTGGAGCTGGGACGGGCACTGAGCATCCATCAGCGGAGAGGAGAGGAGGCAAATGTGGTGTGACCGCTAAGCCCCGGTATTGAATAACGGGAGGAAAAACCAACCAGGCGCCCTTTTGTTCCTCCACCTGGCTGCTGTCCACGCCACGGATCCTCCCTTGGAAGGGTGGCCGCAGCGGAGCAGACATCTGGTCGGCTTTCTGACAGCTTCTGCTTGGCGCCGGTGGGGATCCCCATCCCTTCACATGTGCAATGAGCCCCGGTCCCGCTGCTCCAGGGAACAGGCGCGGTTTTATCCATCCGGAGTGACCAAAACACGTTTCGAGAAGGCAGGGTTTTAAATGCTCGTTTCAGCACAATTTTAAATGCTCATGTCTTTAATTTATCGTAACCTCTGTTTGACTCGGGGCTTAGTGAATAACAAAAGATACTTTTAGCGCCTTTACGGGAAGATGTCAGGGCGCTCTGCGGGTAGTGGAGGATAGGTTGAGCAAGAGCCTCTGCTCCCTGGAGAGACCATCGCCTTGCCCGGGTGGTACCCAGGGAGAGGAGGTGGTGATTGCAGTGGAGCAGAGCGGCTCCTTGATTGCACCTACACATCCCCGTCCTTCGTTCCCCGCTCTAACGATGGAGCCGTGCTCCCTCGCTTATGTAAGCTGGCACACGAACAAGAACTAAGTTATAACAGAAAGCAAAAGAATTCGGAGCCGTGATCGAACTCCCGCGGTGTTTACGGGGTGGAAACTTACCCAGAAATGCAGTTTTCCAAATGCCTCTTACTGTCAAAGTTTTTTTGTCGCTAGCTTTTTACTAATTCGGAGTGAGCAGCTCTGCACCAGCGAGATGCCTGCTGATCCTGACAATTGGGCAAATTATTTTAATGTCAATGAAAGGGGCTGTTTCTGTGGGGCGATGAGCGGGGAGCAAACCAGAATTGGAATTTACAGTGTATTTGCTACCATCCTGCCTTAATTTCCTCGTATTTACTATGTGCAAAGATTTCTCTAAGTCTAACCTCAAGCATGTTGTCTTCTCTAGCAGGCAGCTCGGAGCAACGGCATAGGGAGCCTTGGCTCTCGAAGTTTTGGGTGCCTTGTGTTGCCCCTACGCTGGATGCTGAATGGGAGTTTGACCCCCTTAAACCCCACTAACTACCTCGTCGTGAACTTCCAGAGCCTGTTCTTCTACAGCTGTGCATCATGTGCCCAGCAAAGTCTCTCCAGGGAGAGTTATTGCATAGTAGCTTCTGGAGAAAATGTCCCAACAAAGCAAATTTCCCATGACCCACCTATCTGAAGGTCACAAATAGCGAGTTTTCCTATGACTTTCCCCAGGAGAGAGAAAATTTCAGATCTTTTCTGCAGAATCTGCTCTCGGTTTAGATGTTGGCAAAGAATGGATGGCTTGGAGACTTGCTAATAAATTATATTGTTCCAAAGCAATTAGCTCTTGGTGCACAGCGAGTTGCTGAATTACAAGCTGGAGGAATCGGTGTTGTCAGCTTGGAGTAGCTCAGGATCATCGTGGAGGACAAGAGATGAGGAATTTAAGTTCTTTAGTGTTTTGACTGGCAGGTTTTGCCTTATTTTGATCCTTGTCGTTGCAACCCCAGTAATCGATGCTACAGGAATTAGTGATTAATATCCCAGTGTCCTTTCTTGCATGAGAACGTAAATGCTTCTACCATATGTTAGCAGCTTTTAATAATCTTTCAGTTAAATAAGGCTGAAGTCCTCCAGCAAGAGTTTGTCTTCCAGAGGCATCCCGAATCTCCCAACAGCCCCGAATCAGAAAGTTCAGGTGGTAAAACCTTCTATATAAATAAATCCACTCTTTGCCCCTTTGCCTTTGACCTACGTTTCAAGCGAGAATATCCAAGTCCCTGCCGTAGAGTGGTGTGTGGGAATGGTCCGTATGGACCATCCATTGCATAAGCCATTTTGATATCAGGTCTCTGAATGATGGGATGGTTTCTGAATGTTTTGGCCATCCAGTTTCATATGAACGCAGGCAAACAGGGCTCTTTCCATGGCTTGGGACTGAACCGTTGACTTGCTCTGCTGCCTTTGCCTTGGGAATGTCATTTAAACCTCCTTAGTCTACCCACCTCGAAAGATGATGAGAAACCTTTAATGATGTGTAACAAAGTCCTCCGAAAAGCTAGAGTAGACAAAATGAGTTCTGTCCTGATCACGTGAAGGGTATAAGGCCATAACTGTTTTCCAACATGGAAGGCATCATCTCCTCCATGTCAGAAGGGATCATCTCCTCCAGAGAAGCAGCTGATTTTCTGTTGTTGTAGGTTTTGTGGGGCTGAATCGATACGGGAGAAGTTTGTGAGGGTCCTTGGGTGTTTAGCGTAACTTTAGCAAAACTTGGACCCGCGAGGTTTAGCAGCCGCGCAAGGATGTGGAATCAAAAGCAACACCAACAGCACGTCTTTGGGGCTCTCCTTCTGGAGCAAGAGCTTAACAGGATCAGAAAACTCATGGACACGTTGGGGCGAAGGAAAGGAGGAAGCCAGAGATCCCTTATCGAAACAAATCCTGCCTGGAAGGTACTTCCAACTGTTAGGAGCGGAGCCAAGCTCGTCTTCGGAGCTTCGCTGCCAAAATTCCCGCAAGGACTTATCTGATGAGCGAGGAAACGGAGCGGCCCTGAGTCCTCCCAGCACGGTGGGGTGTCTCCAAGGGAAGGGTGGGCTCACACCTGCCTGGAGGAGAGGAGAAGCCGAAAATAGGCGCCAACATATTTTGGCCGAGGCGAAGTACGAATCCTCACCTCTGCGGAATGGCTGTGTCTCGGGCTCTGCCGTCAGCTGGCGTGCAAGGCGTCTGGTACCGCTCGCCAGCTGATTTTTAAAGCTTGGCTTACGGGTTTGCATTTGGGAATATCAAACATCAGCTCAGAAACACCTTTGTGGTGGTAATTCCTGGAGCATCCGAGGGTCCCGCTGGGGTTATTTCTGCATGGTGGGCTCCTCCCTGCAGCCTCTTAAACCTCCTTTCAGCATTCAGCAGTGAAAGCGTCACTAAAATTGCTTAAATCAGACTGAAAGGGAAGATGAGAGCCCGAGGTAGCACACGGTGATCAGCAAATGGAATAGCAGGCTCTGAACGATGCATTTCTTCCTGGTCTCATTGGTACCGCGGTGTCCCTATCGGATAGCGTGTCCTGAAAAAGGGCAAAGTTAAAGGAGAATTAGCATCGTTTGTGGCAGCGCAATTATTTCCTTAGTTTGCTGGTAGGGATAAGAGCAAGGATGATGTGAGAACGTAGAGAAATTGGGTTGGAAAATAATTGTCCAAGTTGGGGGAGGACCTCCAAAAGCGCAGCCCCACCTGTCCCAAAAGCCCTGAGCCCGCAAGCAGCTCTGCCCAACAAGCAAACAAAAAGCTTAGGAGATTTCTTTCATTTCACTGTATTTCCTGAGATGACCCAAGTCAACGTGACTCCGGGTTACAGCTCACGTGTGCAAGGCAGGGTGATGGGCGCAGGGCGAGCCGTGGGCTGGAAGTGACGGCGAGCATCTCGAGACAGGGGTTTCTGACCTCAGCCGGGATGCGCATCGGTGCCGAGATGGTGAGAGCCAGATTGCTGAAGCGTGAAAGAAAAGAAAATAGCGCTTGTGTGTCAAACGTCACGTTTACAGAAGCAAATCGTTTCTCGAAGCGGGGAGCGACTGCAGGCAGTGCAGGCAGGGATGCTCTTGGAGCAGGCAAGGGGTTTTCATGCTGCCCGCTGCCTGCAGTCCCAGCAGGGATTTGGTGTATTTTTTTACACCTCTAAACAAACTTCATGTTCCAGTGTAAAAAAAAAAAAAAGCTTACATACACCCTTGTGCTCAGACTGGGAGTGATTAAAAATACAGGTATTACTCACCAGATTTTATCGAGATTTTCCGTATCCTAAAGGGCCTCGCGCGGGCTCCAGATGCCATCACCTGAACTGCGGCTGCGGGTTCAGTCTTAGCACTATTTAATTTTGATGAACCCTATTTTCTTGGTTTGAGATGTCAGCTCTTAGGCGCATGCCTCGGTTGTCAAAGTACCTTGTCAGTACCTTGCCTTTTGGAGTCTGCCCACAAAAAAAACCCCAATAAATACAAAAATCATTAAAGGTGGAGAGAAAGAAGTGTAGCAAGAGATGCGTAACGAAGTGGGTCGTGCTTGTCCGCGTCCACTCTGAATTGCTTTAGGATCTGATCAGATCAGGTTCCGTCATACCTCAAGCCAACCTAGAGGTTTTTGACAACTTAAAAACACTCAGTGAGCTTTATCAGCCAGAGGTTTTCAGATGAAGTCTGGGCTCCACAGCGGTCTGATGCTAGCAACCAGAATAATTAGTGTTTCTATTGCTGCCAGCTCTGAGGTTTTCTTATTTAATATGGTAAATGGTGACAGGACCCTTCTGTCTTTGCCGTAATAAAGTGGGAAAAATAATCCTGGCTGTAAAACTGCATTAACTGGTGAGCTTAACTCTGTAACAGCAGATGGACCCTCAAGAGGGTCTACAAGCTGGTCTCCAGCAAGGTCTTGGTGGGGAGAAAGAGACTTGACTTGGTTCTCCTGGTCTTGCTCATGCATCTTCTGGTTGAGCAGAGAGTGCTCTTCAGGAAGACGTGCCCTGGTCTAACGTGAATTATTGTGCTCAGTGCATAAATAATTGCATGGAGCTGTGGTCGGCCGGAGCTCAGATTAATTAAACTTGGGATTACTTCGTTATTACCTACTTCCATCCAAGGAGAGACACGTGAGCCAGCCGTGTGCCCCATGCTGCAGCAGAAAATGCAACTGCTTTCTGGGAGGTTGGGGAAAACATGAGAAATGCTCTCCTAGAACAGCTAGAGGTGTGTTACTGTCTACCGAGGGACGGCAAAGCTTCGGCGTAGCAGGGACCTGGACTAGAGTGTGCCATTGAACAGTGCAGCTGACCTTCAAATGAGTGAATATTAGCTATTAATTAAGAAGAAAAAACCCAATTTGTCAATAGTACAATATTTAGACTATCTATTTCACCACCCAAAGGTGAGGCACTACCGAGCTTCCAGAGGAGAGGCGATACAGACGGCGGGCACAAAGTGCTCCAGGGTTTTTGGATTGAGCTTTAGGCTTGGCTTCTCCTTGCTGCTTTTCTCTAGCCACGCTTCGTGGGCTTGCAAGTTGGTGAGCAAAGAGCAAGATCAGCCAAACGTGTTCCCTGTGTTTTCTTTAATAAAGCTACAACCCCATCCAAATTCCCCTTCATCTGTTCAGGGAATGGAAGTTTTTTTTTTCCTATGACTGTCATTCCCAACTGGATGTATTATTTTTTTAAAAAAAAAAAAATCAGAAAATCAATTCCGACCAGTGCCTCTTCATGCCGAGAGTGCTTCCATTAATATCAGATGGGAAAGTCAGTCCAAACACTGAAAGTGGATATAGTTTGCATTTGAAGGAAGGTTTTGTGTATGAAACTGAGAAATGCTTCCCAGTCTGACACCGGTGATTGATTGCAGTTCTGCTAAAGATTAGCCAGACGTTTTAAGCACCGCAATTATTCATGTTTTCATAGTTAGATGCTATATTTAAACTGTGTCTAACAGCGTATGTACACTGGGTTATGCTGCTACACAGGCCCCGCTCCTGAGCGGGGAAGGAAAATGCAATTTTTTTTTTATTATTTCATTTTTCCAGATATATCTTGTGCCATGTGTGCTCTCTAACACAGCTAGCCTGATGTACACATGATGTCAATTATAGCTGCGCCGCCCTTGGCACCGGCACCCTCGCAAGGACGGGGGGGTGAGAGATGTCCAGCGAGGAGAGGGGGGGCCCGGGGGGGTCCAAGCATCGCGGGGTGCAGCTTCTGGCCGGGGTCCCCGTCCCTCGCTGCAAGGCAAAGTGCTCCCCGTAATAACGACAACGCCCAGGACCTTGTGGGGACGTCTGGACCCAATGGCTCGGTGTTTGCAAAGCGTTTTGGTATCGATGGGTGAAAAAAGGCTGTAGAATAAAAATGGGGTTTTTTTTCCTTTCCTGCTGTCGGTGGTAGTGGAAACCCAAGGAAGGAGCCGGTTACGGGATTTCTGGTGATTTCTATAGATGGGCGACGGGATAATAGTGCGACTTTCTTAGCCACCAATGCAGAAAACAAGCTAAGGCGACCTTTTCTCTGTGCGGTTGTGCATCTCGAACAGCACTTCACGCAGAGATCTTCGGCCACCTCCCTGTCTCGGTTTCCACCTGAAAACAAGCAAGGACACCTTGCAAACCTCAAAATTGCCCCACTTTGAAATGCTTTTCATTTTTTTGGTGGAACAGCACTGCCTCGGTGCCTGGCGATGCTCGCGATAAGCTTTTGCTTGCTCACAAGTCTCATTTCCCACAGCATGAGCAAGCAAACTCTGGGTCACAGAGTTTGGTTTGCATGAAGGCTTGTCCCGGAGATTTTGTAGGTGAAAGCGGTGGGTTTGAGTCTCTGCACAACTTCTGAGGGGTCCAGAAAAGGTAACTCAGACAGACAAGCCTCTTGCCAGTAAGCTTCAATTAATTAATCCAGAGTTTACGTCTCTCTCTGCTGAATTTGGAGAGCTCAGCAGATCAAAAAGAGGTTGAAACCCCCTGGCTTAGGGAGAGAGGACGTGAAACGCCGGGAAGCCTGGTGGAAAGCCCGACCTTATGATGTGTTTCATTTTAGGAAGGATGGATGACAGCGTGTTTACTGCTGTGAGGTACCGGCTTGGAGATTCATCGGAGCATTTATCATCCGCCGCTCGTTTAGATTTGTAGCTTATGGCGGAGCTTTGAGTCAACATTAAAACTCCTACCGTTTCCGCTAAAGAATAGTATTTACCACTTTTGCATTACTTTCTAGTGCCTTGAAAACTCAGAAGACAAATGAAACCTGCAAAATAGATGATGACAATGCTGGTAACGTATATGGCTAACGCAAGGCACGGCGGTGGCCGATCTGACCGGCCGGGAAAGGGTTAATTTGGTGTGCTCCTGCTCTGCCATGTCAGTGGAATTCCTTGATGGAGTTGATGGTGTAATTGAGTGCAGGTGATTTTTTTTTTTTTATGGATATGTATTGTTTTTATTCCATTTTTGGATGATTTATAACTTCGGAGCGTTACAGCTGTTTAGACTATATAAAAGTTTGGCTTCACGTGCGCTCACCTCCCATATGTTACAATATTAATAACCTTCTGCATTACTAAATGTAATTCATTTTTTCCCCAAAAAACCAATGTTCTCCAGACGACAAGCCACACAAAACAACTGTCAGGTGTCCGGGAGTCTCGTACTCCCACCGCGGGTTTGCAAAGGGGTGAAGTGAAGCCCAAAAAGCCGATGGCAGAGGAGAACGTGAAGCATGAGAGCGGCTCAGACCTATTAGCATCAACGAGCTGCGGAGGTCGTTAAGCCGCAGGGACAGGCTTGGCATCGCGCAGGTGTCCTTTGTGGGAATCGCTCCTGGTCTGTGCTAGTACCCTTGGCTGTGGGGATCGCCTCGTGATGTTACATCTCTCTTCCCTGGAAAAAAAGGAAGGGTGGGGGGGGGAAGGGGAAAAAAGAAAAAAGAAAGAGAAAAAGAGAAGGAAAAAAAAGAGAAAAAGGGAAGGAAAAAAAGGGAAAAAATAGAAAAAAAAGGGAAAAAAAGGAAAAAAAGAAAAAGAAAAAAGGAAAAAAGGAAAAAAGCAAAAAGAAGAAAAAAATAGGAAAAAAGAACAAAAGGAAAAAAAAAAAACAAAAAAGAAAAAAGAGGGAAAAAAGAAAAAAGGTGAAAAGAAAAAGACAAAAGGAAAAAAAAAAAAGGAGAAGATAAAAAAGGAAAAAGGGAAAAAAAGGAAAAAATGCAGCATAATGTGGCAGCGTCCTACAATAGCCCCAGGCTCGAGTCTGCCGTGAGCGTTCAAACCCTGTGTTGCTTCACTATTCACGATGGCTTGTCCAAAGAAATCCCTTGAAAGGGGTACACGGATATTGTGGTGCCTGTCACGCCGCTGTCACAGGCGACGGGCGGCGCTGGCAGCGTGCGGCCCCGAGGCCGCGAGTCCTGTTCTCTTGGCCATTTATTACCGTTCTTGAAAAGGAGCTTTGAGCCTACCTTAATGCCATTGTGCAACTGCAGATTAATAATTTCCTATTTAAATAGGATTTTGTGACTTACGGTTACAGGTAACAGGATCAGGACTGCCGAGCTGTTTGCAGAGGATAACATTTGGCTTTACCATGCTTTCTAAAATCAATTTAACCTCCCCTTACTGGCATCGCTACGCCCAAATCTTCCGTGGAAGGCATGAACACGGACAGCAGGATGGCAAACTTAACTCCAGCCTTGCCGCGACTCCGGCCAGCCGGGCTTTCCTTGGGAAGAGGCTAATCCCTTTGCAGCTCGTGCAAACCTCGATGCTGCCACTCAAGGAGCATCACCTTGCGCTCATTTTATAGCGGGCAGGAAGCAGGCAGGAGATGCTTGGCATCTTTTTGCCAGCGGTGCCCATCAAACCCGATCCCTATATTCTTTCGTAGAAATCCCTACATTCTTTCATAGAAATCCCTATATTCTATTCAAAGCTGAACCCGGACCTGCAGCCGAAGGTGTATCCCACGCTGCGCTGCCTGCAAGCGAGCTGCCAGAAAGAAACTTCAGTTCCACGTGTTGCTTGGCTCTGCAAAGGGGACAGAATTTATGACGCTGAGAGCCACCATTGTCAGGATTTCAAAATACAGCATATGTTAGGCTTGGAAAGTTGTTTTTGTTCTTGCAATTAAAGCACCACATAAATATCCGACAGATGAGGTGCTCCAGGCTCGCTGAGTTACAACCGCGGCTTGTAGAAATCAGTCCAGCAGGCATTGATATACTAGTATTTTCTATACTAGGATTTATATTTCTTGGTTTCTTAAAGCTACTGTATATTCGTGTTTAAGGTTAGGGTTTAGTTCTGGGCAACCTCCTAAGAAATGTTGAATTGTTACCGTGAACTCTACTTGGCCTTTCAGCTTTGTTGACAGAAATTTAGTCCACATAGACAAAAGGGGGGGGGGTGGAATTGAAGCAGGTGAGGTCATTTGGAGTTGAAAGGAGCCTGAAGCGCGCCTGTGTGGGGAACGAAGCTGCGATGAGCCCGATGACGGCCGAGGCGGCAGTGGAGGAGCACAACCAAGGCCTTTTTGCTCAAACAGCAGAAGAAAAAGGATATTTAGAGAAGGGAAAATTAGAATAAAACGAAGTGCACGCAGGTGAGACCCTCCAGGGTCTGTCCGTGTCGGCCTGGCTCGTTTTTGCTGGTCAAGAAACGGGGCTGGCTTGCTATTCCCGACGGTGTTGCCCCCGTTGTGCCGTGCCACCGCGGTGAGACCCCTTGGTCCGGCTGCCAGGGTGGGCAGCAGGCAGGGCAGGCAGGGAGCGGGCAAGGCAGGGAGCGGGGCAGGCAGGGAGCGGGGCGGGCAGGGCAGGCAGGGAGCGGGGCAGGCAGGGAGCGGGGCGGGCAGGGAGCGGGACAGGCAGCGAGCAGGGCAGGCAGCAAATGGGACAGGCAGGGAGCAGGGCAGGCAGCAAACGGGACAGGCAGCGAGCAGGGCAGGCAGCGAGCAGGGCAGGCAGCAAACGGGACAGGCAGCGAGCAGGGCAGGCAGCGAGCGAGCTGGCAGCGCTGCCCATTCGATAACAGGGGAGCCCCCCCGCACGCAAGGGCAAACTCGGGGCGAGCCGGGCGGCCGCTGGCCGACCCCACCGCTCGCCAGCCGGGTGCCTTCGCTGCCCACGCCCCGGTAAGGCATCGGGGCTCACCGCACCCTGCCCCGCGCCTGACCCCCGCCTGCCTTCCCTCCGCGATAACGCGGCCAAGGCTTGGTTGCAAACCCTCTCGGTGTGCGCACGGGCGCCGGGGAGGAGCACAAAAGGCCAAACCCAAACCCTGCTGTGACCTTGGCGCCGGACCAGCGCCGGGAGGGACCTGCCAGCGCCGCGCCAGCCCTCGCCCCACTGCCATCGGGGCTTAAATGTAGATCCCTGGGTGCTGGCAGCTGCAGGTCGGGCTTTTGCTGAGGATGCACAAGGAACTGGAACAAAATCCATCCCGACCTGGGTGCTCCGGCACCAGCAAGGCTTGGGGTGTCACCTCGGTGACACCTTGGAGCACAGCGGTGGGATGCAGGATGGTTCTTTGTGTCACCTGGTCCCAAATCAAAGGGCACCATCAAGCAGCATCGGTATGTAACCAGGAGGGGGAAGGAGCTGGAAAACTGAGCTGGAATTTGCTGCTTCACGGCCATATCATGTTGTCTCAGCGTTTGCTGTCTCGGAGCAGATGTGGCACCTCTGATATTGCTTCCAAGAAGGTGCAAGAAACCTGCCAGGGAAGAAACATCTCCCTCACCCCCAACTCTGGGAGGGTGATTTGTGCCCTGAAGCAGGTAGTTTGGTAATCCTTTAAAAAACATCTTTTGCATCTCCGTGATACATCACGCCTGGTTGTGGTTTGTACAGCATCACACGAGTGCATTACGTCCATAGAGCTATCGAGAATGGGAAGATATATTTATCTAAAATAAAGTTATAAAAGCTTCGTGCTGAAAAGTCACCGCTTTTTATGTATTGTAAAATATTCTGTAAAACTGAAGCAGGGTTTAAGTGATTTGATCCAAGCCCCATAAACTTCAGTTGAGGGCTCTAATGATAAACTGCGAGGAGCCTGGGATTTTGCGGTTTGTCATTAAAAATCCATAGACGAAAACGTGGTTTCATGCAGTATTTCAAATCCTTATCTGTGCCATAGGAGAGCGCTGAGGTTTGGGGTGAAGTTTTCCTGGGAACTAATTTTTAAATAAGAATTTTCCCCATTATTTTGAGCGCTGTGGGTGTGCTTGTTGCTGAAGCAGGCAAGTGGCGAGATCCTTGAGGTCAGGCTGGGATGCTCAGGTCCATGGTGGTTTCCAGGACCCTGGCCAGCAAAACCTTGTGAAACCATCCCGTACTGCTGGCTGGATACACGTTGGTGGGAACGCTCGGTGCAAACTAAGGATGCATCTTCTCCATGCTCCTGCATCCATCCCTTGAGGCTCAGGTCCACCTTGAAGGGCTTCCTCAGCAGGAGATGGGACCCAAAGTCTCCTTGTCTTTATACGCCTGTGACACATGGTGCAAGTATTTATTACTTTTCTGTTAGGTTTGCGTGGCTACATGTAGTTTCCACACCCTCGGCGTTATCCAGCACCTCCGCCTACCTCGCTCTGTTCGGGATTGCTGGTAGGGCAAAATACTTGGGTTTTCCTTTAATAGTCACCTTTTGCACTGCGTCAGGTAGCTGGTGGAGACCTTGTTTTGTACGGAAAGAGGACGTTGCAGTTGTGTTTTCAGGTTTCTTTAAAAAGGAATAAAACAGAGCTTATAGGATCATAGAATCATGGAATCATATAGGTTGGAAAGGACCTTTAAGATCATCGAGTCCAACTGTTAACCTAACGCTGCCAAGTGCACTAAACCATGTCCCTAAGCACCACGTCTATGTATCTTTTAAATACCTCCAGGGATGGTGACTCCACCACTTCCCTAGTTGACCGGCTGTGTCAGGAAGGTCTCTTCCACACACTCCAGGAACCTCCTGGACTGTTTCCTCTCCGCTGTACTGGATTTCCAGCAGATGTCTGCTAAGTTGAAGTCCCCCAAATTGAAGCTTGGTGTCTTTTGGAGGCCACTTGTAAGATTTTATGGTTCCGGTGCTTTGAACCCGTTTTGAGCTGGATGAACGCCTCTCCCGAGATGCTCGCAGGTGGCAGATAACAGAATACTGCTGCACCACGTCACTTTTTGGTTTTCTCCCCTTGCGTTTAAGGTCCTGGGTGAATGGCTGTCTAACTGACCCAACTATAGAAAGCAGGTCTAGAAGGGATGCAGAGAGATCCCTCTGACAAGAGATAGTCATCACTACGCCCAAGCCATTTGCGGCAATCGCTTGTCACCCTGTTCTTTAAAAACACCCCGATGATGGGGAGTTGTGGGCTCCCCTGCACCGTCTGTCCTAGCGCTTGCTGCTCCTCGCTGCTACCAAAGCTTTTCTACTGTTGAACGTCAATGTTAATTGGTTTTAATTTAAGCGTCTCGTTCCCTGGTCCTCCGTGGAGCAGATACATTTATCCTCTTCATCTGTATAGCTGGTTTTTTCTGCATCTACTTATCCCCGGTGCTGTCCCCTGACCGCTCGCCAGTCCATCCCCATCCCTTTCGCATCACCGCCTCCAAAGCTGGACGCATAACGTCGGCCCAGGAAGATGCACGAACGACTCCCATGCGTCTCGCAGGCCTTTTGCTCAGTGCTGACAACTCGCTTTTAATTTGTGGGTCGATATAATCGTTAGAGAGACTCTTCCTGCGCTGCTGGAGCCGCGCGGGGTCTTGCACGGGTGGGAAGTGCCCATCGATGGGACACAGAGCTCTGCTCCTCGTGCGTCCCTCCCCGGCAAGTCCTTCGGATGCCACTGAATATTTATTTCCCCTACGCCGAAGCGTTTTGCAGGCTGCGTGCGAGCCTTGCTGGGTACTGTGCAACCTCCCCCATGGAGTCCTTTGCCTGTTCCCCTCCAGCATCTCACAGACGCGCTTTTCTCCTTATTTTGCTGGGTTAAAGCAGCACAAAGTGCAATCTCTGCCAGGCAAGGGTTTCCCTATGCTTACGGTAGGGACTGACGCTCCTTGGCCTTGCCTAAGCAGGGATCACAACGCTTGCAGAGCTGATGCCTTGTTAAAGCACAAATCCTGCCTCGAACTTGCTCCTCTTGAGCTGCATTAAAAACCAAAACACTTTACTGGCTTGCTTGGGGACCTTTAAACACTGAGATGGACGTGCAAGTCGCAGCGCTGGCTGGACCGCAGCCCTCAGCTCCCGTTTGAGCATCCAGCTGCCGTATAATCCCGGGGGATTTTTTCCGAGGTTGCTGGACCAGCAGCAGGAATGGGGTCAAATGGATTATAGGGTGTCCGAGAACAGCACGTTCCCTGCACACAGGGAAGATTTTTGGGTCCCATTAAAGTGATAAAGAAGACTTTAGCCAGCCCCCCGTTTGCACAGAGCTGTGGGACACATCCCTGCCTTTACTGTTTATTGTTTGCAACAACCAAGCAGGACCAAGTGCATACTTCTCCTTTTCCAAGTTCAAAATTATGTGGCTTTGGTTCTCCTGCTGGTTTTGGCCTGTGTTGGTTCCAGTTTGTTTGACACTTCTCTCTTCCCCCATCCCTCCGTCCTCATCGTCCTGATCCTTCCCCTGCGATAACGCTCTGCTCGAGCCTCTCGGAGCTGCCGCCACCCTTCTGAGCCCCCAGAGAGAGAAATAAATTGTGCAGAAACAAATTCCCTGCATATGAGATCCCCTTGGAAACCCGCCTGCCTGGTTTATAATTAATGCTGCTATTGTTCTCCTCTTTTTGTATATTTAGATGGCCTTTTTGTTTAAAGTTGATTACTTGCTGCTCCTTTGAGTATCTCTCAGGGGGGGGAAATGGATGATATTTCAACAGCGGATCAGCCACAATATGTACTAAATAAACAGACTTGCTAAAAACACCATAAAGGCCCCTTTGTCCTGTCGGATAGCAAAAGGGGAAAAAAGAAAATCTCCCAGAAGGATGCTGGCGAGCGTAACTTATCTATGAGATCTCCTATTGCTATGAGTGTACCGGAAAGTGTCCTAAATTAAACACTTCCACCCTTCACCGGTCACCTAAAATGTCATCCCAGCTTTAAAGGCTTAGCAGATGGTATCATCTTAAGTATTCCCAGTAGCAGCCAAGCCTGTGCTGGGCAAGGTCTCCGTGTTTGGCCGTGTTAACGCACCGTGCGAGAGCTTCTGTCAAGCATCAGAATAATAGGTTGCACATGGCTATTGATTAAATGACAGTTTTCCCTCCTAACAAAATTGATCTTGGCTTTGGATTTAGCGGTCCCCAGCCCTGGCTGCGAGTTTGTTCAGTTATCTAATTTTAATGATCAAGTTTCCATTTCTTCTGCGAAAGTAATTTATATTTCAGAGGCTTTGAAGGGGGAGAGGAAAGGGGGAATATGTGAACACCCAGCGATGCGGGGGAAAGGCTGAGCGACCTTCAGTCATCCTGGATCTGTCCCTGATACGAGGTGGCTAGAAAATTAATTCAGATCCTGATTTTTTGGGGGGTCGGGGGGGATCACCAGTGTTTTAGCTCCCAGGTGATCTGGGCCACACCGAGCGCATCCACGTGAACTTGAGACACAAGGCTGGTTTGCAGCGTAGGCACCCTGCAAGCTCCCCAACGTCGATGAGAAGCTCCCCCAGCGTGGGGCTGGTTATACTTTAATTTCTGCTTAACCTCCCTGTTTGAAAGGAAGCGTGTTGGGGAGCTATTACATGGAGGCAACGACCTGGGTTCAGCCCTGCCGTCGGCTCCTGACGCAAGCGATGCGCTCAGATAGATGTGATGGTGTCAGGTGGTGGCACTTCCATCGGGGAGGCTCTTCGAAGCTTATCAACCTGAAGGACTCAGCCTGCTGAGGAGCGATCTCGATTTATTATTAACGAAGGGGTAAACCAGTATCATGAATGACTGCAAAAATCTTGCATCCAGTCGGACACACAATTATATGCTGCTGCTTTTCAGAACTGAAGTTCAACGCTGGGTTAATTGCTTTTGGTCTGTAGTTATCTCTGGAACATCCTATCAATGTTATATGATCAATAAATAAACTCGGAAGAAAATTTAAGACATCTGTATGGACAAAAATGAAATCATAGCAAAATCTGCTTGGCAATAAAAGCCGTTAAAGCAAGATTAGTTTTTATAAACAACATCACAGCGTGTTTTGAAATGCTTGGTTAGACTGCGCAGAAGGAAAGCGGCCGAGGGGGTCGAGATGAGGAGGGGACCATTGAACAGAGCTGCATGTGGTGGGTTGACCCTGGCTGGACACCAGGCACCCACCGAAGCCGCTCCATCACTGCCCTCCTGCGCGGGACAGGGGAGAGAAAATATAAGGAAAGGCTCGTGGGTCGAGATAAGGGCAGGGAGATCACTCACCAGTTACTGTCACGGGCAAAAGAGACTCGACTTGGGGAGCTTCGTTTAATTTATTACCAGTCAAATCAGAGTAGGGGAATGAGAAATAAAACCAAATGTTACAAACACCTTCCCCCCACCCCTCTTTTCTTCCCGGGCTTCACTCCCAATTTCTCTACCTCCTCCCTCTCAGCGGTGCAGGGGGACGGGGAATGGAGGTTGTGGTCAGTTCATCACACCTTGTCTCTGCTGCTCCTTCCTCCTCACACTCTTCCCCTGCTCCAGCGTGGGCTCCTCTCCATAGGGCCACAGGTCCTATGAGGAGCCTGCTCCAGCACGGGCTCTCCACGGGGTCACAGCCTCTTTCAGGCATCCACCTGCTCTGGTGTGGGGTCCTCCATGGGCTGCAGGTGGATATCTGCTGCACCGTGGACCTCCACGGGCTGCAGGTGGATATCTGCTCCACCGTGGACCTCCACGGGCTGCAGGTGGATATCTGCTCCACCGTGGACCTCCACGGGCTGCAGGTGGATATCTGCTCCACCGTGGACCTCCACGGGCTGCAGGTGGATATCTGCTCCACCGTGGACCTCCATGGGCTGCAGGGAGACAGCCTGCCTCACCATGGTCTTCACTGCAGGCTGCAGGGCAATCTCTGCTCCGGCAACTGGAGCACCTCCTCCCCCTCCTTCTTCACTGACCTTGGTGTCTGCAGGGCTGTTTCTCTCACATATTCTCTCTCCTCTCTCCGGCTACAGTTGCCGTTGCACAGGTTTTTTTTTCCCTTCTTAAATACGTTATCCCAGAGGTGCTCCCACCATCACTGACGGGCTCGGCCTTGGCCAGCGGCGGGTCCGTCTTGGAGCCAGCTGGCATCGGCTCTGTTGGATATGGAGGAAGCTTCTAGCAGCTTCTTACAGAAGCCACCCCCGTAGCCCCCCCGCTACCAAAACCTTGCCACGCAAACCCAATACACTGCAGTAAAGCATCCCAGGGCTCGTCGGGGTGCCTTAGCCTGGCACAACTTGAAATTCATGGCAAAGCAGCCGTAAAAACCAGGAGCTGAGCTTGTGCCACCAGGAACAACATAGCCTCATGAGGTTCAAACCTCCTCCTCCAACAGCCCGCAGATTAAACGCAGGATTTATGTCCTGGGACTAGGGCATCAGGCAAAGCAGCATCACCGGCAGCGTGGAGAGGAGGTCGCTGCTCTTGTTTTCCTTCTCTGTGTTTCTTGCCAGGCTGCTTGGACTTGAAGGGTTTTTCTCTGAGAGCAAAAGCCCTGTCTTAACCTCCTCTCTAACCGAGTTATCAACTCCGTTTACTTAACGGCATGTGGAATCGCCGCAAACAAGTTGTCGATGCGGAGAGGGAGCTTTGAATTGTAATGCGGAACAGAAGGGGAAAGTGTCGTAGGCAGAGATTAGTAGCTGAGGCCCTGCAAAACCAGAAAGAATCGTGATGCTTTCCTTGGTGGTGAGAGGACGAACGAGCTGAAAACCAGTAGGAAAAAAATTAGGAGAGAAAAACCCATTCAGTCCTGCTTTTTATTTTGTCCCATCAAGTGAGAACAAGGTAATGAAGTTAAAGACTCTTAAACTGAAAGGGATGGGAACTTGAATCCTGACAAAGTTTGCTTTTTTTTTTTAATAAATAGCAATTCGCTGCCACAGTAAATCAAAGCTGATGTGGCTGAATTTAAAACACAGACTGCCTAACGCTTCCAAAGGCGAGTTCAGAAAGGAGCATGTGAGGAAAAAGGAGGCTTCGATGGTAATGCAAAATGTGCTTTCCCCCCAGGTGTTGTGGTTTTCTGTTTTTTTTTTTTTTTAAAGATTCCAAAGTTTGCAGGATTCGGGTCAGAACTTTGAAAATCGTCATCGTCTCTCAGCATTATGTCTGTGCTTTATGCTGGGTAAAAATACCTTTAATTTTCGCGGATCTCTATGCAGGCGATAGCAACGCTGCGAGTATGCGGTTTCTTCCCCGTTGGGATGCTGTCCCGGGTGCCCTCCGTGTAACTCCCATCGAAAGCAATACACAGTATTTCCAAGATGCTGGGAGAACAATTAATAAATTGCATTGAATAGAATTACATGAGCCCTGCAACAGAAAAATGGATTACTTACGGCCCTGCCAGCCGCCCGCCCCTGTCCCTCTCGCGGCCGTAACCTCGGAGGAACACTCACTTTACAGTTCACGCCACGACGAGGTCAGATCCAGTGTTGAAATAGGATTAAGTACCAAAGGCAATCTCGAAATAATGTTAGTCTGAGTGAACCTGGATAAAAATCAAGGAAACGCAGAGCTCAGACCTCTCCCAGCCTCAAATGGTACCAGCGCAGCCTGTGTCGGTGTGTGCCGGGGGTCCGCGTCTCCCGAGGTGTTTGGCTTGAGAGGCTTGAGAAGAATAAGGTTAAATGAGATTATTTTTTTTTAATTTTAGGAAGATTAAGGATGGATTCAGGCCCTACGCCTTGGGAAATGCGTTGAATCGTTACCCAGGAACGTCTCTGTGCCTCGATTGTCCATCTTCACATGGATGCTGATTTTTTACCTTACCTCCTTTATTAAGCTCTTAGATTTTGGATGGGTGCAGGGTGGATGGAGCTGCCTACAGATAAACCTCGCGGTGGCTGTGCACGGGCTGCAGTGGTCATGGCTGTTTTCTCGATCAGGGTGCGGGGTCGGTAGCTAAATATTTGCCCTCCTCCATCTTCATCTCTTGTTTCTGTCCTCTTCTATCAGAAATCCACCTTTGCATTTGGTATTGCTTAGCGGTGGAGAGCCCAGTTGCACCAGTTTGCTCTTCTCCAGTGTTGGGAAGGTATTGAATCAGCTGAGGAAAAAGATGGAATATAGTTACAGTCCTAGAGGAGGTGATGGAGGGATGATGGTTGAAGTTGGGGTGCGTATATTGTATTTCCCTCCAGGAAAGTGGAAGCCTTTTTATTTAATGTGCTCATATGCTCTTTTCTGGAGAAACAGCCTTCTGTTCAGAGAGGAGACCAGAAGAGCTGGATTTGTCCATACCTAGACTCTTCTAAAGAAATGCAGGTGTGATAGGTGATTCCTGGATCAGCCTTGCAATAATAAACACCGTAAATCCCAGGTGAGCTGTCAGTGCAGCTGGCAGAGGGGGACGCTCAAGGGAACAACTTGTCCCCAGCTTGGGACACCGGCTGAGGTCGTGGTAGGTGCTTTCCAGACACACGTGGTGGGCTTGTGTTGCTGGAGATGGACTTCCTTCACGATGACATTTTAACAATAGATGTTGAAGATTCAGATGGAAATCCCAGCTTTAAACACTGCAGAGTCAGTACAATGGCTTAACCGACGCTTTTGAGGAATTTGGTAGCTACTAAAAACACAACCACTTTTCTGGGACGTTCCTGCCATGTCTCTGAGTGTAGCAGAGGATTTCTGGAGGCCAGGATGAGCCGCTTGGAAGGTATTTCCACAGAAAGTTGCAAAACTAAATCAACTTTGCATGCTGGTAGCTCTATTATGATGAAATGCATTGAACCAAAAAGTTCAGCGTTCTTGGAGGCTTTTCTTGTGGTCAATGCCAGAGATTTCTGATTAATAAGCAAAACAGGATGGCTTCCTCCCTCTGAGGTGCTGGGATTAAAAAAATTAAGCAATAGGGATGAGGAAAAGCCTGGAGCCAGAGGACATAGTGGTAGCAAAAGAAAGGAGAATAAGAATAAAAAGTGCGTATCCCCAAAAAATAGTAGGGAGGGAAGTGGTTTCAAAAAGGCAGTGGGAGCCTTCTTGGAGAAGAGGTTGGTTCGATGCCCTCTTGAAGATGTGCAGTTGATTTGCCAAGCATCTTTTCCAACTCTGATAAATATCTGAAACAGGAGAAACCCCACTGTCCCAGGAGTGGCATCGTTAGGAAGTCTGGTTTCGTCAGGTCGCCCTTGTTTGGATTCTCTAGTGTCTAATAGAGCTGAGCTTTTCTCTTGTACGGTCTTGTCTTTAGCTGGCCATCTGCTTTGAGTAAACAGGGAAGGTAACTGCCCCCAGGAGTTGTGGAGTCTCCATCTCTGGACATACCTAAAACCCAACTGATGATGTCCTGAGTAAGCCACTCCAGCTCTCATACCTTGAGCAGGGGCCAAGTGATCTTCAGGGATCCCTCCAGCCCCAGATACTCTGTGGTTCTCCATGTTCTCCATAGGAATGGTTCAAAGCTGCACCAGGAGAGGTTTAGACTGGACATTAGGAAGCATTTCTGTACCTAGAGGGTCAAACACTGGAACAAGCTTCCTTGAGAGGTGGTTGATGCCCCAAGCCTGGCAGTGTTCAAGAGGCATTTGGACAATGGCCTTAACAACATGCTTTAACTTTTGGTCAGCGCTGAAGTGGTCAGGCAGTTGGACTAGATGATCGCTGCAGGTCCCTTCCAACTGAAATACTCCTATTCTATTCTATTCTATGTTTACAACTGTGAGGTCTCTACTTGCCAGTTTGTATTTTAGGAAGATTAAGGGTGGCTTAAGGATTGACCCTTATAAGTATTAAATTGAATGAAGAATAACCATGTAAGCCTCATTTTCTTGAGGAACCCATCCATAAAGGAAGGAGTTGGAAAGGTAGGAGAAAAAAGCGGAGTGGCTTATTCAACGGATCCACATTTCATATGTTGCCAGCAGCAGAGTCAGTCATGGGGTCAGCACCGAGCAGGGTCGGGGGACAAGGGGAGGGGGCTGCGAAGAGCCCGGTGGATGCACAAGCAGCCGGGACATCAAGCCCTGAGTCATGGAACGGGTTTATTAACTTGAGCACGAACAAAGTTATACCCAAAGGCGTTTTGATGTTGTGCAGACATTGACGTAAGGATATCTATGTTTTCTGACTGTCCTGTGTCCCTGCCAACTGAATCCGATCACCCTCCGCTCAAGTATTCTTTTTTCTTTATAAATGTAGTTCGATAATGAAATAGAAACACATGGGGTTTTTTCCAAATACCATGTTAATTTAAAAAAGGCCTTTTTCATTAGACATTATATACACAAGGGCTACAGATTACAAATGCAGAAAATTAAATTGTAAACTCTACAGTGAGGCCTTGGGGGGGAGAGTAATGAGAGACGCGAGCCCCCCCCTTTCCCCAGCCTCCACGAGGACGCTGGCATGGAGGCGGGCTGGGGAAGACTGCCTCCCTTCAAACTCCATAAACCACAAAGGATGGGTCAGATCCTTATCGGCTTTAAATTATCCTCATAACTCCAGGCTTGCTCAGTTTACCAGAGTTAAATGACTTTTGTGCATGGATTTGAGATGAATTAGGGATTTTGCTTTTTTATTTTTTGGCTGCTGTTTCCAAGTAAGTTATTACTAAAAAAAAAAAAAAATCAGATTCATCTAATTTCTGATCCTAGATCTTAATTAATATTAATTATTGCAATAAATTTGTCTACGTTGTATCCCTTCAGTGGCTGAAGTCTATGACCGCGGCTGTGGCAACAGGTCCAGGTCCAGCAGCATCCTTCTCGGTTCTCTTAATAAACTGTTTGCTGCTCCCTTAACCCCCAGGGAGCTGCATGTGGTTCCTCTCCCGTTACATGCGGTGTGCACCCGTTCTCCTTGCGCTCTGTAATCCTCCCTTGTCCCCTTTTTTTTTTAAATCCTGAGCCGAAAACACTCTGTGCCCTTCATTTCTTGCTTTCTCCCGCAGTTGTAGCTTCTTACACTGTCTCTCCATCCGGAACCTTTTCTTCTTCTCTTTTGTGGTGCCCCTTGGCAAGAAGGATGGAATTACCCGTAAGGTTGCCTGGGATATATTCTGTCCTGTTTATTATCTTCATCAATGACATAGTGGGATCGAGTGCACCCTCAGCAAGTTTGCAGATGACACCAAGCTGAGTGTTGGGTCAACACTCCTGAGGGACAGGATGCCATCCAGAGGGACCTGGACAAGCTCAATAAGTGGGCCCGTGTGAACCTCATGAGGTTCAACAAGGCCAAGTGCAAGGTCCTGCACCTGGGTCGGGGCAACCCCTGGTACCAACACAGGCGGGGGGAGGAAGGGATGGAGAGCAGCCCTGCCGAGAAGGTCTTGGGGGTACTGGTGGATGAAAAGCTGGACATGAGCCGGCAATGTGCGCTCGCAGCCCAGAAGGCAACCGTGTCCTGGGCTGCATCACCAACAGCGTGGCCAGCAGGTCAAGGGAGGGGATTCTGCCCCTCTGCTCTGCTCTGGTGAGACCCCCCCTGCAGCGCTGCGTCCAGCTCGGGGGTCCTCAGCACAGAACAGACATGGACCTGTTGGAGAGGGTCCAGAGGAGGCCACCAAAATGGTCAGGGGGATGGAACAGCTCTGCTGTGAGGAAAGGCTGAGAGAGTTGGGGTTGTTCAGCCTGGAGAAGAGAAGGCTCCGGGGAGACCTTATTGCAGCCTGTCAGTGCTTAAAGGGGCTTATAAGAAAGGTGGGGACAGACTTTTTAGCAGGGCCTGTTGGGACAGGACAAGGGGAATGGTTTTAAACTAAAAGAGGGGAGATTCAGACTAGATATAAGGAAGAAATTTTTTACGGTGAGGGTGGTGAGACACTGGCCCAGGTTGCCCAGAGAGGTGGTAGATGCCCCATCCCTGGGAACATTCAAGGCCAGGTTGGACGGGGCTCTGAGCAACCTGATCTGGTTGGAGATGTCCCTGCCCATGGCAGGGGGGTTGGACTAGGTGACCTTTAAAGGTCCCTTCCAACCCAAACTGTTCTATGATTCTATGTAATATGTAGTATGTAATATGTAATATAGTATGTAGTATATAGTATCTAATGTATAAATATATAATATATAATATAACATAAAACATATAATATATAACAAAATGTTATTATATAATATATAATATTATTATATGTATAATCACATTATGATATGTGATCACATATTATGATATGTATATCATAATCACATATTATGTGTATCATATCACATATTATGTATACCACATATTATGTATATCATATATTATGTATATCATATGTATATCATAATCACATATTATGATATGTATAATCACATATCATTATATATAATTTTATATACATAAAATACTACAATATAATATCATATAATCCCGTATCCAGTCTAATCCTTTCCAAAGGAAACGAAGACCCAGGCAATCACGCTGCCTGCGAGTTTTGCCCATGCGTTTCCCCTCTGCTCCTCCCAACACTTTTTGAACTCGTCAAAAGAGTTCGCTGAAACTTCACAAAGGGTGGAGGGTTATTAAATTACTCCAAGTTTCATGGAAATAGGATAAGAGGGGAAGTCCAGCAAGCATTATCCCTAGGCAGGGGCTGTGCCGAGAGCTCACGCTTCGTTACACCCAGAGAATCCAGCGGGAAGGGGGTTTTATAGGTGGGATAAGGTTCAAGCGGGGTTGGCCCATCATTGTATCAAAGTCCATCAGTCACAAGACATAAATTTATATAAAGCCACACTTGCTTAATTTGGTGCTGGCCGAAACACTTGTTTAGGACTTAGGATGCGGTCCCTTTAGCGAGCCCCTGGCTGACTCTGTAAATGACTTGACCCTTAAGTCCCGCGTGGTCTAATTAATTTTTTCTTTTAAAGGAGCTGCTGATTTTCAGTATCTCTGAAACCATTTCTAGGCTTTATTTGTTCATCTTTATTTCCTGGAGCATTTTAGGGCTTAACTCGCCCACAATAGCATCATCCCTATGGGTGATAACGACTGTGCCGCAGTGTTTCACTGTTACACTCTGCAACTCCATCGCAGATGCTTCTCCCATGCGGTGTCTTCACCACCAAAGGGTTTTGCAGTGGGAGCGCAGACACCTCCTCAAAGTCTGCAGAAAACTGGTTTTTATTCCCCTTTAGTTATTTTCTGTGGACTCCCTGGGAAGAGCCCTGGTCCCTCGAGGGTGAGAAAGCTATGCTGCCCGGCACGGAGCAGCCCTGACCTCGAGGTCGCTTCAGGTGAGGAGGTGGAGAACTTCTGCTGGTGGCTCCCTCCCAGGGACAGGTTGGACACACACCGCGATATTTAACATTGCACATGTCGGCGGTGCAAGAGGAGGAGAGTATCAAATGCCCGAGGTTCTCTGGGCTGCTAAAAGCAGCGTTGTTTTCCCTCTTGCACATCGCATCGTCTTTTCACTTCTGCTTTAGGCATTAGATCAAGCGTTCGAGCAGGCAGATGATTAATAACCCATATGATTCCCATCTCCGCTGGCTTTTCTTTCTAAATCTTCTCAATCTACCAGGATTTTTTTTTTTCTTTTCATTTTTACTAAACTCAGTAGTCCTGTAGATCAGTTGTGTGATCAACTCTTTAAGTGCGCTTTCTGTCAAGCGGAGCCAGGGTTTTCTGGAGGCTTTGCTGTCGCTTCTGGGGCTGGGTGAGGGTGTAGGTGGGCAGGGGTGGTACTTGTCTGTCGGTGGAGTACAGCGATACGCAGAAGGTCACAGACCCACAGACTAAATAAGTGATGAGACGTCATGAAAAATTTGTACTTGAGCACAAGGAAAGTTCAGCACATGCCATGAGCTTGCTTGGCTTTTATTTATTTTTAATTTTTTCTTTCTTTTTGAATTCACTGTCTAATTTATTCATGCTTCTGTCTCAGGAGACCGGGGGTTTTCTGGGCCGTTCAGGAGACGAGCCCTTTTTAAAGGGAAAAGAGTATCAGACACAGCTGGTGGTTCAGAGGGGAAAATCTCGAAGCAAGAGGAAGAAATGTGGGAGAAAGCATTAAGGCAGAATGACAAATGAGGCTCGGAGAGAGGCTTGTTAGCAGCAGAGAGGGATGAGCAGCAGCACATAAACAGGAATTTCTCTGCAGAGTTTTGACGTTGCATGAAGGTTTCAGGGGTGCAAGAAGCACTGCGTACGCAACTTCTCCTGGGGTTGTACATCTAGGTTGTCTCTGCTGGATCTGCTGTGGGTGAGGGTGAATTGTGTTAGAGCTGGATCCTGCTCTTCATGTATGATTTACAGCAAACCTCTGGGGAGACAGCAACTGCAGACTCCGGGCTGGTTCTCCAAAACTACGAAGTTCACCAAAGGGTGAGAGCAATCCCGCTGAGTGGAAATTGTAGTATCGCTGGCAATTGGAAATGAAACCCTGCATGCGATTGCCTCCGGGGATGTACGAGTAATTCTATCCCATATGGATCAAGAGATGGGAAGAGGTTGGGTGTAGAGACAGCCAGGCAGACTCTTCTTTCTGACTGTAAATTTTCAGGTTAAGGGGCCTCTCTGCCTTTTCTCTTGCAACGTGCTTGTATCCCGTTCTTCCTTTTGTCTAAATTTATTGATATTCGTGTATTGCCTTTGATAGGGTCACTCAGGCATCCTCTGGCTTTGATGAACGCCCTGTTAGTGATTTATTTCCTTCCGATAATAACGCTGCCGGCATTCCTTCCCTTTCTTTTCCCAAACCCCTTTTCTTATTAACACTCAGTGCTTTAACTGCGTGGCGCCTTCTGCCGTGGGTGCAACCTGGTGTGGTTGCAGGTGAAAGTTTTTGCTGGAAAGAACCATCTCCTGAAGGAGTTGAGTGGAAGATGGCTGAGGACATCAGCTTCATCTGCTGGGAACAGCACACAAACCCAATTAAATTATTTTCACATTCATCAGACCACCTCTTCATAAATACCCAGTTGCAGAATTTCTTTCCTTCTGGACCCAAAGCTTTGCAGTTCTTGGGAAGTATTAAAATATCCCATCCACCCACAACATGAGCCTTCACTTCCAAACCTCTGTATCTGCCAGTGGGAAACCTTGTGCTGATATTTGCTCAGATAACGAGCTGCCTCGATGCCATCACCCTCTGCTCGGTGTCTCGGACATGTCCTTGGGACGACGTATGGCTCTTGCAAAGTTCCTCCTATTGAGGAAGAAGTAGAGGTTTTCAGTGTCAATTTTGGGGGATAAAAAGTCTTTTGAATCTCTGATATAAGTGATTATGAGATACGTGGCTGCGATAAATGACTATCATCACACTGATGCTGCTTTGCTGGTGGTTTTTCTGGGCAAGCTTGAATGGAGGAGAAAATATCTCAAGAACCGTCTGCTGCCCTTCCAGCACTGTCTCCTGGACACTGGAAGGGCTGGGATTGCTCTTATCTTGTGATACTACATCAAGAGATTGGAAGGGGCAGTATTATTACCACCAAAAGTTCCTCTTCTCTGGGCTGTGACCCTCAGAATTGGGGTTGAGATCTCAAAATATGGTGGGACTTCTCAGTCCAGGTTTTGTCATTTTAATAACGTGGAGAGAGTGGCTTGGACTGGCAGGTGGACTCGTGATTCTTTGGTGGTTTTGCCATGAATTTTGCCGTGCACCATCTCAGCTCCCTTTCCTGCAGAGCGGCTTCCACTCGGGCTGTAACATTAGTCTTGCTTTTTTATTTCTTTAAATAATTTCTTTTTTTTTTTTGTTAGCTAACAATGACCTCAGCTGTTTGTTTAAGGAGTTCATAACCCCGCAAAAATTTTACAGCAACCGAAAGGAAGTTTGCAAGAAGCCCTTTGGTTGGGAGCCTCTGGCATTGATCTGCTGGGCTTCTGCTTTATGTTCCTATCAAACAATAATAAAAGAAAAAAAGAAAAGAAGGAAGAAAGTAAACAGTTTGGTGTAAATAAAGACAAACCCTTGCTGTTTTATCCTTCCTCGGACATCGCCGTTCGAGGACAGGAAAGGGCGAGCAGACGGCTTGGCCCGGCTGCCTGCTCCTGCCTGCCGGGCTGGGCGGGCAGCAGGATAACGCGGCGGAAAAAAGTGAATGAGGCAGCAAAACGGTGAAGGAAATGTGCTTACCTACGGGTGAACCCTGACGCCTGAGAAACCTTGAGAAAAAGAGACGCTTTCAATAGAAGGAAATCGCGCAGCGTGGTATTGTATAGTGCCAGCGCCCGGCTGAGGCAGCCCCCTCGTTTTGGGGTGAAATTGCCCAGAAAAAGGGTTGCTCAGCTTTGTAAGCGGACTTAAAGGCTGGGCTTTAAGTCAGCTTTAAGGCTGGACTTAAAGCTGGGCCGTGGTTAGTTTAGGCTTGAGTGCACCGACGTCGTGTGAGCTGGCCAAATTCGTGAGGGTCTTGCTGGTTTTGGAGGGTTTTCACCCCCTACGGCCACGCTGAAATAGTCAGGAGTTAATGGGTCCGTCAGACTGGGAACCAGAGGTCTGGTGCCAAAATCTGGGCGGCAGTTCCCCGAGCAGATGCAGGTTCGATATATGAGGTTTTATCTGCTCTGGCAGATCCCCCTCCTCTGAAATTACTTCTACATGAAATTTCTCTGTCTTTTTTTTATTATTATTATTATTATTTTTATTTTCTGTCTTTTTTTCTCTTTCTTTCTTTTTTCCTTTTTTCTTTTTTCTTTTATTTTTTCCTTTTTTTTTTCTTTTTTCCTTTTTTCCTTGTTTTCCTCTTTTTTTTTTTTCCCCCATTTTTTCTTTTTTTCTTTTTCTTTTTTCCCATATTTACTTCAAACTTGCCGGAGCGGTTTTCTCCTGGCGCATTTAAAATTCCCCAAAGTTTTGAAAAAAGAGCTGCCTTTGAGATGCTGTTGAGCCTTAGGACTGGCCGCTGCGGGACGGGGGGAGCATCAGATTTGGCCAACACACTGTGTAACCTGTCCTTAAACAGGACAGCACCTTTTAGGGTCCCGTCTCAGCCATCGGGAACCACTTGCTCCCCAAACCCTCCCTTTGCAGCCCTACCAGTATGCTTAAAGAGCATATTTAACCCCAAAAGGGACTTGCTATTATTTCCTCCAGCCCTTCGCAAAGCCTCGTGCCGCCTCCCCATCGCCGCGGGTGTTGAATTCCCCGCTCCGCCGGGACCTCGCTGTCGTCCGCTATCGCCTCTTTACCCCGCGAATTGCTTTATAATAGGGCGATAACTCTGTGTGCACATCGTAAAACATCTTTTCCCGGGATTTATACCCTCGATGTCAGTGCAGAGGGGATTTTGCGGCAGCGGTGCGTCTCCTTTCTCTCTAACCCGGCTCTTGGCATCCGAAATCTGCCTTTGTTTATACCTTTCCAAGGCTGTGACAATAAGTGCGAGGCCATCCAGAGGTTAGTGTGACACCGCGTAAGGAAAAGCCTTTGCTTTTGTTTTCAGGTTCCTCCGAAGGTTGGGTTTTTTTATCTACAACAAATAGCCATAAATCCTGCTGGGTCTCCGCGTGCCCAGGGCTGCCCGGCTGCAGTGCAAGCCCGGCGGATGCAATAGCAGGATGAAATGCTGCTTCAACTGGGATCCCTCCTGATGCTCAGCCTCTTCATCGCATCGCATTTAGTTACAGAAAAGCATGCCCGGCAAGGTTTTGGGGGTTTAATTAATTGGAAGCTGGACTTCAGTAACCCTGGGTATTTTCAGGAGGTTTTTCAGGATGCCAAAGGCGAGTGTTGCACGCTTTCCACACAAGAGTGCTGTATCTTTTTCCCCTTACACATTAGTTTCTTACAAATTTAAAGTTCTCAAAATGGTTTGCACCCACCAAAAATGGAACAGGTTGAAATAAGCTCAATATTTTCTCAAAATAAGAGAGTTGCTGTAGGGCGAGAGGTGGCTGGCCAGGCTTCCAAACAAACCTGACGTGAGTGTGAGTTGTAAATCCTTCTCTTTTAACCCTTCCTGGAAGCACTTTTTGGGGCTTGCATGAAAGACTGGGGTTTAGAGCATGCAACCCCCCCAAAAAGCATTGGCTCACCCATCGCCATCAGCTGGAGCCCAGCGATTTCATGGCCTTGGCAGGTAAGATCTGCTTTATCCCAGAGATGCTAAGAGGAGTGATGGGCCATCCCAAGGGGAAGTTTGGTGGTGTCCACTCAACCGAAAAAGAGATTCTTTAACGGTGGGGATGGAAGAGAAAAGGTGAAATAATGGACTTGAATCTTTATATTTTCCATGGTAATTTATTAGTCTCTCGAAGCTGAAGAAATATAATTATTTTTTCCTGAAGTCGGGCGTTACCAAATTCACTGACTTCTAACCTTCTGCAAAGTTATTTTATTTCTGCGTTTGCTTTTAGCCAAATGTTTCCTACCAGTCTTGTCTTCACAGCTGTTTTAAATATCCATTTGCTTCTGCGTCTGCCTCTGTAGAATACGCTAAATGGCTCTAAATGGCTCTCGCTGTTTTCCAAACACTATTTCAGACTCTGGAAATATATATCCCGTGGCCTTATAAAAATAGTTCTAATCAACCACCCAAATTGCCGGGTTATTTCACGGGCCAGATTGGTTTTGCAGGTGATGCCACTAGATGGGGGGAACGACGGCACCTTTGGCGGGGACATCTCTGGAAGTCAGTGTGTTTGCAAAGCCAAGCAAACCTTCTCAGTGGGAGCTGGCAGCACCCAAGGCCACCTCCTCCATCCCCTCATCCCTGCCCTTTGCACACCCTTGGGCAGAGACCCCAATGTCACTGGTTTCTTCTGCAGTGATGCTGGATCCATCTTCTTTGGGCAGGCTCCTGCGAGCTGTGCTGGAGTAAGTCTTCTTCACACCTCGAATCCTGTGTTCAGTTCTGGGCCCCTCACGACAAGAAGGACATGGAGGTGCTGGAGCGTGTCCAGAGAAGGGCAACGAAGCTGGTGAAGGGCCTGGAGCACAAGTCTGATGGGGAGCGGCTGAGGGAACTGGGGGTGTTCAGCCTGGAGAAGAGGAGGCTGAGGGGAGACCTCATCGCGCTCTACAACTCCCTGAAAGGAGGTTGTAGTGAGGTGGGGGTTGGTCTCTTCTCCCAAGTAACAAGCGATAGGACGAGAGGAAATGGCCTCAAGTTGCACCAAGGGAGGTTTAGATTGGACATTAGGAGAAATTTCTTCACTGAAAGAGTGGTCAGGCCTTGGAACAGGCTGCCCAGGGAAGTGGTGGAGTCACCATCCCTGGAGGTATTTAAAAGACGTGTAGATGTGGTGCTTAGGGACATGGTGTAGTGGTGGACTTGGCAGTGTTAGGTTTAGGGTTGGACTCGATGATCTTAAAGGTCTTTTCCAACCTAAAAGATTCTATGATTCTCCTGGGAGGCTGGTGTAGGAACCAGGGCGGAGAGGAGCCATGAGGACAGCAAACGGGGGAAAAAAAGCCCATTTTCCTCAAAATGTTTCCTTAGTGCTGCAGCACGAGCAGTTCTTGCATCCCCCAAGATCCCCCTTCGCTGTGTTGTGTTCCTCGAACCATCCGAGACGCGTTCCCCTCTGCAAAGGTTTTATTTTTATTTTATATTTGTTCCCCCGTGCCACCCCATCGAGGGGGCTGCTGGCTTTCTCGTTCACCCTAAGCACCTCGAAGAACTTCATGCCACCTCCAAACGATGCTGCTTACCTCCTCAGCCCCTGCCCCTAATGAACATTAAAGAGGTCTATAATTAGGAAAGCGGCACGTTTCCAGCCTTGCAAGCAGAAAAAGGCCATTTATCCAGCAAAGCGGCAGCAGAGCCAGCGCTGGAGCCATGTGGTCCCCGCTCCGAGCCCGGACCACCCGCGGGTACCGCAGCCGTCCTTCCACATCCCGCAGGTGTTTGAATCCTTGAAGCAAGCAAGCCCAGTCTTTTTGTTTCCCATCTAAAAAACCAAAAAGAAGTAGTTCCAGGTCTGAGCCTGCCTCCTGCAAAGCCAGGCAAGGGCACTGCAGTGTGTTTTCTGTTTACAGTGGAGCTTAAAGAAATAAGCATCGGTTACATAGGGGGAAAAATGAGAACACAGTCAAATTGGACCCCAGGGCAAGGCTCGCCGAGAACAATAGATCTGCTAAACAAAACCGCCGAGGATAAGGAGGAAGTTATCATGAAAAGCGGGGGATATATTAGTTTAGTTTTGAGTGTTCTTTTAAAAAAAAAAAAAAAAGGAAGGCATTTCAAGCACTTGAACTTGAGCGTATCTATTTCGCCGCCCAGACGCTCTCCTCTCGAATGGCCGAGTGACCTCTGCGGCAGGAATCGCCGCCGCCAGCGCGGATGCCGAGCTCTCCCTTTCCGTACGTCTCAGCTGGGAGATGAAGAGGCGGCTGCCTCTGCCTCCCGTCACACGTGTGTCTCGAAAATAAATGGGAGGACGGCGACGGGCTGCAATGCTTTGCGTGAAGAGGGCAGCCAGAGTTTAGGAGGCCGTGGCCTGAGAAAGGTTTCCTGCTGGGTGAAGGGACCGCCGGACCCGTTATCACTCCTTGTTGCTCTTTTCTTTTTGCTTTTTCTTGGGTCTTTTGAGCAGAAAGCCGTGCAAGCCCTCCACGGGTCATCCCCGCTCGCGGTGGGCACCCGGAGCCGCTCGCTCCTACGGGAGCTGCCGCAGAGCCCGTACACAACTCATTGCATGCACGGGAGCAGAGGACAGCACAGGAGCTGCTCTCTCTCTCTCCTGTTCCCTCAAATAGCTGCTTCTCCATCTCCTGCCCGTGCCGGTGCACGCCAGGCTGGTTCCCGGCGGCTCCCGGCGTTTCCATCGCTCCCCCTGCCCGAGGACGACGGGAGGAAGCGCGCCGATAATGCTCATTAAATTTATAGCCGTGTTGCGCTGTAATGTTTAATCAAGGTTACGTGACTGTGTGCTGCCGCGCAGGGTACAAGTTCAATGCAAGGTGAATCTTGTCTGAGATAATCTGAAAGTTCATTCGGAGGTGAAGGCAGCGGCAGCTTCTCATAGACCGGCTGGGGTTAGCGAGAGGTCACCTCTTTTTATTTTTTTTTTTAATCCCCTTTTTTAATCTGTAAACAAAAGAAAAACACAACTTTGCAGAGGACTTGGCATCAGCTGAGCAACAGGAAAAATAATTGTGGCGTGCTGGCCCCACGGTGCGGTTTGGTACCCGGCGAGCGCCCGGCTGCGGGGCTCGGGGAAGGTGACGCCGGTGCCTTTAGGGACGGCAGGAGCGGTTTAATTCAAATATCGTGGCTTTCTTGCACCGTGGAAAGGAGGGACGCTAACTGCTGAGCTCAGAAAGACATCGCTGGCTTGCCTGTCCCTGCTCCCTGCTGCCGGTGGGGCCCCCCCGGCGGGGAAGACACCACGCAGTGCCCCTCACCGGGGTATCTGGGCATCACGTCCTGGCTGCCGGTGGCACCAAGCAGGGCTTTATTTATCTAAAAAGGTGGCTCAGTTGTCTTCTGGGCAGACCCTGATCACTCTGCGGGTACCTAGATTTGCTGCTGAACTGTCAGTGGATGGGAAGCGTTAACCCTTCCTGGCCCAAAAGCTTTCCGGCTGGGAATACCTGCTCTGTCGATTAATTGGGAATATTTTCCCCTAGAAAGGTGGCATTTAAAGTGATTTTTTTTTTCCCCTCTTCTACTGTAGGGTCGATGATGGAGGTGGTTTGTGTATAGGCTTATTTGGAGGACCGCTGCTTTTCTCCCCTCTTAACCCGCTTTCCTGTGTTTAGGGGGTTTTGTATGTTTTTTGTGCTCTTGCTAACTCTTCTCCTTCCTTACTAAAGCATCCTGACCTGCAGCTGAGATTTGGTATGTTATTTCTTAACATTTTCTTCAGAGCAGCTGATTTTGAAGTGTGGGTCAGGCAGGGCGAGCCAGATAAATGCAGGAGGCTATAGGCACCCGGACTTTAGCAGCAGAGAAGGTATTTCTGTATACAAGGGGTACCTGCACACACGATGCCATCATCTCCCCATCACGGAGCAGGGGGTCTTTTTCCGTTAGCAAACCCAGCTTCTCCTCCCCGTAATAATGCTTCAAAAACACTTCTAAGAACAATTCTCTACAAGCTGAGCGCTTTCCAAGCATTGCATCCCAAATCTGGTCCCTGTAACCTCAGATGCTGACCCCAAGCATTTAGCCTGGCTCCATCCTTACCGGGCAGAGCGATGGACGCACCTCCCCGCCGTGCCCACCAAAGATCTGAGCCGGAGAGGCTACCGGGGGGATGCTTCTAAAGGAGACATCTTTGCTTCGGGAATGAATCCTGCTTTGTGATGGTTAAATGGAAACGTAAAGTGTTATTCAATAGCGGTCCCCGGAGAACGGTCTTCCGAGGCTCTTTCATTTCTTTTGGCCGCTGCCCAGTATTGTCTCTTTGTCTTATGCAGATTGTAGGATCTGGAGGGTGGAAATACGGTCATCTTCTCTGGGCGGAAAGCACCATGCAAACTTGTGAACCTGCGTGGAGAATTTGATGAGTCTAAATAATTAGTTTTATGAGTGCAAATTGGCTACTAAATCCAGCAGGGCAGAGTTTCCTTTTGTTCTTTTGGCCATTCATAAAATCCCCCATCTGGGTGGTTATCGCTAGAACCGACTGATTTTATTCTGAAACGTTGAAATCCCAGTGGTTTTGTACCAAATAATTTTCATGCCGTGTTTTTTTTTCAAGCAGCATTGCACAGTGCTTTGCGATGGTCAGAGAAACTTGGGATTTCCCTAGAATTCAGTTTAGCTTTCCCTGCGGGCAAGCCTCCAGTGAATGACTAAAGCCACGATCCCGCACCATCAAAGGCGGTAGGAGCGTGAACGAAGCTGGTAGGGACTTTCCAGCCATCTTCAAGACTGTCACCGTAACACGACGTGCCAGTCCTCGGCGTCCCCACCCTTCGCTTTGCATCGCTTCTCTTGAAGCCCGACAACCTTTCATGGCTCCTTCATGTGGTTTCGTGCCGCAGGTTGGGAGGAGAAGGTGGATTCCTCAAAACCATATTTAACCCCAAAGGGAGGGTTTTTTGCCATAAGTGCGGAAGTGAGCTACAATCAGAAACGCAACATTTTTCGGGTAAAATTGTGTTTGTTAAGATTTTAACGAGGCCCATGGAATAAATATCTTCTGAAACAGTAGAAAAGTCAAACCGTGTAATTACAGCGTTACTTCAAAGCAGGTGGAAAGCCAGAGGTTTTCCTCCTAATAAACGATGAACATTTGCAGATGGAAAACCAGAAGACCTTTCTGCGCCCACAGTGCAGGGAAAAAGCTTTCTGGAGACCTTCCCCTGGAAATCTGATGTAAGAAATACAAAAACCTATAAACAGGTAATAATATGAATCTGAAAATAATCCAGACTGGACAGATTAGGGCTTTGTGGGTCTCAAACCTTTCTCCGTTACATACTGTCCCATCTGCCATAAATCTTTCCAGATTCTTCTCATGTGTTTTCCAAGAACTGTTTCACTTTTGCAGATATAAGTAAACAGGAGAAAAAAAAAAAAGATAAAATTGCTGCCTTAACTTGCAAAATCAATCCAGTTAAAATGTGAGATGAGGAACTTGGAATCAGTTCTCCTCCCTCCAGCATGAGCGTTTAGGAGGAAGGACAGCCCAAGGTAAGACATCTGCCCAGGAGACCTGGAGGGGTCACTTGAGCGTAGAGTTATGTGCCTTACAGAGAGGTCCAAGCAGGCTGGACAGTACTCTCTGATCTGCAGTAACTCCTAGAAGTCGATCTCTCTCTTGCAGGCAGGTCTGGTAAGCACCTAAAATAAGATTGACCATCCCTGAGCTCCATGTGCTTGTGCATCGCATTGGCTTGGTTACTGCAGGTGCTCTCCACCCCCTCGCACAAAGTACGCTCAATACGTAGAGCAGATCTTAGTTTCCAGTGAAATTGGTGACAAATCTGCTACTGCTTTCATTTAGGCCACGATTTTACGCTCCGTGTCTTTCACAAATAAATGAACAAACATCAGGTTCCAATTCCTGATGCCTTTTCTTCTTAGTAATGCTATTGTCCAAACCCACGTCTCCCCATGGGTTAGAGTATTTCTTTCTCTTTCAGTATTCCTTTCCCACGAGGCATAATTGAAACCTCACCAAAATAAATTATTTTGAATGTACTTGTCTGTGGCTGCTGATGTTGGAAACTCTTCGGGCTTTTGTACTCCGTAACAATTACCCGCTGGCTGGTAGTAGGGGCTGCTCAACCGGTGGTGGGGATGGGTTGTGGGCAAGCTTAGGCATGGGCAAACTGGGAATTGGCACTGGTTTGGGTTCAGTAGTTTCTTGTGCTTTTATGGAGGTACCCATCAGGACCGGGTCTTACCTGGGTGTTTTCTGGTCCCGCTGGAAGCGTCTTGTCCCTTCGTACAGGTGGGTTTAGGTGGAACGATGGTAGAACTCAAGTGCTGCCTTCCTCTGAGTCTCTTGTTGTCACCTTTATCAAAAGAGCTGTGGTGTTCAATTAGCAAAGCAAGCTTTTTGAAGAAAAGATCTCAGTAGGTTTGTAAGCTAACAGTGTGATCTCTTGCAAACTAAAGCACAGCTGGTTTGTAGAAGGTGTTGGGTCAAAAGCTGCTCATTCTGTGTGCTGCCCGCAACAAAGACTGGGGAAGAGGAGCATCAGACTTAGAGGTTATGAGGATAAGGAGGGATAATAGAGCTTTTTAGAGCTGGGTTCAGCTTGGTTCTGAAAATATTCTCTCCTTCTGCTCCCAGAAAGCAAGAGCAGTTGCTCATGGACATGACCATCAGCAGGTTTCAGGGCAGGAGTGCTGCCTCCAGCTAGGGGACCCCCGAACCCGACTTAATTAACACTGCTCTGCGCCCTGGCATCCAGGGGACATAAAGCTCCTCGTCACCTGACGGTAACCATGTGGCATAGCTGTCCTTTCCATGTTGATCTGAACCTCCCCCAAAAACCCACTGCAAGGAAGATCTCACGCACCCGCTGTTGGCACCACCGAGACCTAAGCCAGGCTCTTCCAGACGCCTGCCTGTCTCCTGCTTTAAGTCACAGCAAGTTAACTCTAATTCCCTTAGCTTGGTTGGATGTGAGAAATCTGGGATAATTGCGTTTAAATTTGTTGAAACAGGTTGCAAGATTTGCCAGCTAATGGTCTTGAGTCGTCTTTCCCTTTTCATCCTTCGGAGTGTGTGCGCCTGTGCTGATGGTGTTTGTTTTGGGGTTTTTTAGTAGCAGTTGGTGCTTTGCAGAAGGCACATCAGGCAGCAGCACCTCGCAGCCCAGCTCTGGCCAGCTCCAACGTGTGGTCCCTGAGCACCATGGAAAGTCAATAGCTCTGAGTAGAGAAGAGTTTGTCTCCTGCTGCACGTGTGCTTGGAGGAAAAAGAACTAAAAGGGTAACTAACAGCTGCAGGGACAGAAGAATTCCCTAATTTGCGCTTTTATCAAAGGGAAGGTTTAGTTCTTTCTGGGATGTTTCTCACCAGCCCTCCCACCGTCTTGTCGCTGGTGGATCTGCTGATACTGTGATGGTGTTGGCAGAGGAAAGTCCTTTTCAAGTCATCTTGATGCTCTGTCTTGTCACTGGGAGTAAATATCGTGGTGGATAAGAGGGGAAGGGCTGTTTGTTTTTGGGGTAGAATCACGGAACCATAGAACAGCCCAGGTTAGAAGGGACCTTGAAAGATCATCTGGTCCAACCTTTTGTGGGAAAGGAAGCCTAGATGAGATTATCTAGCACCCTGTCCCATCACATCTTGAAAACCTCCAGCAATGGGGACTCCACCACATCCCCGGGGAAGTTGTTCCAGTGAACGATTGTTCTCACTGTAAGAAATTTCTTTCTCTTATTGAGATGAAACCTCTCCTGGTGCAACTTGGCGACATTACCCCTTGTCTTCTCCATGTGGCTCCTTGTAAAGGGAGAGTCTTCATCATCCTTATAGCTACCCTTTAAGTACTGGAATACTGTGATGAGGGTCCCCCTGAGCCTTCAATTCTCCAGGAAAAGACCTAGACCTTGAAATAAAGTGAGAGTTAGTCTTCAGGATGGGGTTGTTTCTCCTTTCACCATCCAGTTACTGTGTAGCCATGAGGCTCTTGTGCCAGATTGCATCTGGTGAAGGCTCTTTTATAAATACTGATAGTTCATGTGTGATTTTGGCTCTGCAAAGTCAGGATATTAAAAAGCAGAAGGGCCGGGGCACGAGGGAAGACATGGACGCGAGCGCAGAGGTGATGACGGCTCTTTTGACTTTAACAGGACCGAGGTGCATGTCTTTTATGCAACCAAATCCCTTTGGAAGGGACTGAAAAAGCAAAAAGTTTGCTTGCTGGGGAGCAGAAAGATGTGGTTTCCATTTCTGGCTGGACTGCAGCTCCGGTTGTGAACAGTTACTCTTCGCTTTTAATTCGGATGAGTTTTGCTTCTTGCTCCAGTGGATGTAACATCATGTCCGGTGTGGTGGCGGTTCTGTCCCGGGAAGCTCTTCTCTCTGCTAACGGGATGATCGCCCTCCTCTTCCAGTGGACTTGTCCATGAGCCCAGAGCATTTGGTGTGTCTCAAGTTTCCTGCAGGTCGAAGCGTTTGGGTGCAAATCCCTGTTTGTGGATGCTCAGAGTGGCACTGCATCAGTTCAGAAGAGGGAAAAGAGAAAAAAAGAAGAGCTAGGTGTTGCATGAAGTCGGGGAATTCAGGAATTTTGATCTGCCCTGCGGTAACACTTGACCTTCATCTCTCAGGCTTGAGGAGGGGAGGAGAGGTCCTTGGGGCCGGGAGGATCCTGTATCCAGAGTTATCCCTGCAACATCATCCTGACTTCTTCAAGATAGGACAAGGGTTTTTCGCGTGGGTTTATTTTCATCTTGGAAAACACGGGTCTCCCTTTCCTGCCATCTTCTTTATCTCTAGCCACCGTGCATCACCTCCCAGGTTTGGGCAGAGCCCGCTGTGACGCTGGTGCAAGCGTGCAAATGCTGGTGCTTTCTTTGCTCTTATTCCAGGGGAGCTGGCAGAGCTTGCAAACTGTGTTTTGAGTCAGTTTGGATTCACATTACATTATTTCTGGCTTGGCTGAAAGAATTTTATCCAGATTCAGCGCTGTCGTCTTGTGTCAGACAGAACATACTGTCCCGCTTTGCTTTGCATCTGGAGGGAGAAGCTTGCAAAGTCATTGCGATGTCCCCATTTCCTTCGCCACCAGTGTGCAATTAAGTTGCAACCATCCTTTCCCTGTACCTGATGTGAAGGCTGTAAAAACATGCCTCTGCTTCGAAAAAAATGACGTTTTTGAAGAGTTTGAGATGGTGATATTACAAGGGGAGTGAAAAGGTAGTGTTTTTCGAGGTGGAACGGAGGGAAGTGGGGAGAAAGTGCTTCTCAGCCCCTGCCAAGGGGAGCCTGGGGCAGGGCTGGGAACTGGTTCCCAGTTTAACTCTTTCTTTCCAGCGTTGCCCTCTCTTGAATCGCCATTTGAGTAAAAGTTCATATATGTGTATAAAAACAATTTTCTTTTTTTTTTGCCTACCTTTCCTTCGGCAGCATATTCAAACCATTCCCCATGTCTTCATTTTTATAAATATAGAGGTGAACCTCTCCCCGCTCTTGCGGCAAAGATGCTTCTCGTGCCCCGGGAAGCTGCAGGTTCGCAGCCCTGCTCTGCGCGCGCAGCACGTCTGCAGCTCTCCGAGCTTATTCCGCTTCCATATCACCACGCTAAAAGCTCCTTTTTTTTTCTCCCCTCGTCTTTGCCTTTCCCCTCAGTGTATGTCCTGTCGAGTTTGATTTATAGCCTTGAAAAGGAGACTCCAGTTTCAAGAATTAATGGTATTTGCATATTTTATTTGGAATCTCCCCCGGCAGGCCTGCCGCAGCCCAGCGCCGCCGCACAGGCGGGTTTTTCCTTTCCTTTTTCTTTTTTTTTTTTTTTTTTCCTTCGTTCGTTCAGATTTAGCAGCAGAGGTGAAAAGTTTAAACAGTAAAACCAATAAAACCACGTTTATGTGACAGATAAATCGTTTCGAGACAGCTTGCCCTGAGCCGTCAGGCTTCCTCCTGCAAGACCTTCTCTCCTTCGGAGCACGACCCGCGGCAGAGCCCTGCGAGCGCCGGCGATGCCCTGCGCCGCGCGGCAGCCGGGGGCCAAAGGTGCCGGCCCCGGCTATCCTCGGACCTGCCTCGCCGGCAAGATTGATGTGGGCAAACAGTTGTAAAATACACAGGCCATCCGTCACTGTCGTGGGCCGGCCGGGGGGAGTCTGGCTCTCCCAGTGCTTGGGGAAGGTCCAGCCCAGGGTGGGAGCGCATTTAGGATGGGGCTTATTTAGAGTCATAGAATCATTAAGGTTGGAAAAGACCTCTAAGATCATCGTGTCCAACTGTCAACCCAACACACCATGCCCACTGCACCATGTCCCTAAGCGCCTCATCTACCTGTCTTTTAAATACCTCCAGGGATGGTGACTCCACCACTTCCCTGGGCAGCCTGTTCCAAGGCCTGACCACTCTTTCAGTAAAGAAATTTCTCCTAATGTCCAACCTAAACCTCCCCTGGCACAACTTGAGGCCATTTCCTCTCGTCCTATCGCTGTTACTTGGGAGAAGAGACCAACCCCCACCTCACTACAACCTCCTTTCAGGGAGTTGTAGAGCGCGATGAGGTCTCCCCTCAGCCTCCTCTTCTCCAGGCTGAACACCCCCAGTTCCCTCAGCCGCTCCCCATCAGACTTGTGCTCCAGGCCCTTCACCAGCTTCGTTGCCCTCCTCTGGACACGCTCCAGCACCTCCATGTCCTTCTTGTCATGAGGGGCCCAGAACTGAACACAGGATTCGAGGTGCGGCCCCACCAGTGCCCAGTACAGGGGCACGATCACCTCCCTGCTCCTGCTGGCCACACCAGTTCTGATACAGGCCAGGGTGCCGCTGGCCTTCTTGGCCACCTGGGCACACTGCCGGCTCATGTTCAGTCGCTGCCGACCAGCACCCCCAGGTCGTTGGGGTTTCTCTCAAATGTGCCTGTTGCACTCTTGTAGCGATGCGTGCAGCTGAAGCTACCTGAACGGTGGGATGGATCAGAGTAAAATCATAGAATCACAGAATGGTTTGGGTTGGAAGGGACCTTTGAAGATCATCTAGTCCAACCCCCTGCCGTGGGCAGCGACATCTTCCACTAGATCAGGTTGCTCAAAACCTCGTCCAACCTGGCCTTGAACACTTCCAGGGATATGACAACCACAACTTCTCTGGGTAACCTGGCCCAGTGTCTCACCATCCTCATAGTAAAACCTTTCTTCCTTATGTCCAATCTAAATCTACCCGCTTTCAGTTTAAAACTATTGCCCCTTGTCCTGTACGGGACAAGTAAAAAGTCTCTCTCCATCTTTCTTATAAGCCCCTTTAAGCACTGAAAGGCCGCAATAAGGTCTCCCCGAAGCCTTCTCTTCTCCAGGCTGAACAACCCAACTCTCTCAGCCTGTCCTCACAGCAGAGGTGTTCCAGCCCTCGGGCCATTTTCGTGGCCTCCTCTGGACCTGCTCCAACAGGTCCATGTTAAAACAGGTCCATAAAATAACTTACCTTCATGCTGATGCCAGCACAATGGAAGGTGTGGTGGTGCACCTTCAACGCTGGTAGAGCTCAGCAGACTGGCAGCCTCATGCGGGGGAGCTGCATTGCTTCCACCCGGCTGAGTTGAACTGAGTTGGAGTAGAGCTGAAGCAAAGCTGTGGGACGGGGATGGCCATCAGGCCAAGGACAGTGTGCCATCCCAGCCGCTCATCACCTGGCTCTGGTGGGAATGGCAAGCGTTGGCTTGGGCTCCCGAGCTGGAGAGCAAGGGTTGAGCTGCCCTAGTTCATCCGAGTTTTGCTTAAAAATCTCCCCATGTGGGATTGGCCACACTCTTTCAGAGACATCTGTGGGAGGTTTCTCCAAGTCCTTTCCTTACCCATCCTCTGAGCTCCTGCATGGTTCCCCGAGCCTCTGCTGTCTCCCCAAGCCTCCTGTTTATAACACCTCCTGATGCGTTTTATTTTGTCTTCGCCTAATCTTCCCACTTCTAATCATCACCTTTTTATTTTGGTTCTTCTTTTGTCCCTTCCTCCTGGGGCTTTATTTCCACTCCCCATGAACATCAGGGCCACTCGACGGCCCGGCCATGCACTTTCTGTGGCCATAGCTCGTGCTGCTTTGTTCATGGTTTGCCAGAGGCACGTTCAGCCCCCCCAGGGCCACCAGCAAGAGGACTTTGGTGCGTTGGGGAGGGGTCTGATTTAGCTGTACAACCCTGCAGCTTCCCCCAGCAGCCGGCAAACCCGATAGAAGAGTTTTGGCCCCGCTGTGCTGTATGAAAAGAGCCTGTGAAATCATATTTAAGGTTGTCTCTTGAAGGTGCCCTTTGGAAAAAACTCCTGCCGATGACGTTCAACTCGGGTTTGTAGTTAACACAATGGACCCGTCGTACAAAGCCGCGCGAGACCGCGGGCTGGAAAAGCCCTCTTAGGTCCCGGCTAATCCATCCCCCCCACCAGCCCGGGGGATTGTTCCCGAGAGCTTGTTTTCTTTGCCCTGACCTACATAGTCAAAAAGAATCTTGTTGCACATTTTTGTTTTGTACCTTGAGGTCTCAGAGGAGCCAAATCCCCTTCTTGGCGGGGCGGGATGTGTTGTTAAACAGTGCTGGCGTCTCCAGGAAAACCATGGAGACGCGGGGACAATGAGCCCTCTATGGTCCTCGCTTGGCCGCGGGATGGTCCTTCTTCTCTGGGCTTCAGCGGTGGGTGCCGGGACGCGCAGACACGGGCGATGAAGATGTCCATGCACTTGGCAGCCTGTCCTGCAATAGCGAGGTCACAGCAGCTCTCCAAGGCAGAAGGTCGGGGGGAAAATGCAGCTGCTCTTAATTAACCTGTTTTAGATGATGGAGGTGAAGGCTGGATCTCATACAGCCTCAGCTGTGCTCTCCTGGGTGGGTGGAGAGGCAAGTCCTCTTAGGGGTGAGGAGGTCCTCGTGTGGGAAAGATGTGGGAGCTCCTGTTCGGGTTTTAAGGAAAATAAGGATGTGAAAGTTGGGGTGGAAGAGGGCATTTAGGAAACCTGGGCTGTAGTTTGCTCCTTCCTCATCCAAATCAGCTGGGAGCGATGGGGCGCTGAGGGGGTCCTTTGTGGAGGTGAAGGGCTTCAGGTGCGAATTTTGGGGGGTCTGCAGCAGGGACTGTCACAGACAGCTGAACTAATCCACTTTTTCCTTCCCCCGCAGCTGGGGGCTGGTGGTTTCTCTTACAAAGGTCTGGAAACCACCTGGGACTCCCAGTCTCCTCTGGTAGCTGCGTTCACCCAAGATAAACCCTGGATGGGTCCCACACCTCCCCGGGGAGCTCTCGTCAGTAGAGACACTTACAAAGTGCTTGGAAGGTGTTGAGATGGAGCAAGCGTGATGAGAAGTCCTTGTGGCATGCTTCAAATGATGCTGGGGGTTATCTGGGGACAGAAGAAGTTTGTGGTGACTTCGACCCCCAAAAGTGCCCTCCTGCCATAGCTGGAGGGTGCTGGGGTTCTTTGCCACCCACCTTCTTGGGGTGTCTTAGTCCCCATATCACCACCACCGCTAGTTCAGGGGATAGAGATAATGTAGCAGGAGTGCACCATGGCTAAATTAATATAGTCATACATAAATTCACGTTAAATATTAATAAATTAATAATTAAATACAAATAAGTTAATAATTAAATATTAGCAGAGTAATATTAAATAAACTAATAAAGACTGCAAACCATTTTTCGTGGTTAACGCCACCTGCCCAGGATCTTTGCCAGCTTTCAGATAAACCACCGCCAGCTTTTTAAAATCTTATATCTGTTTGTTTTTTCTTTCCGGTGGCTGCTTCAGCTCTTAGATCTGTTCATCCAGTGGGACTGGTCAACGTATTTAGCGGACTACGGGCAGCCCACGTGCAAGTATCTTCGTGTGAACCCGACGACAGCCCTCATCCTGCTGGAAAAGTGAGTGTGGGTCCGGACACCCGGGATAGTTTTCACCCCCATCTCGCGTTGGGCAAGCGCGAGTTTTAGCAGCTCATTCCATTGCGCGCGGTGCCTGGACGGAGCGGCCTGGGGAGCAGGAGGCTCCTTGTGATCCAGCGAGCAAAGCTTTCACCCCCGGGTGAACAGTGGGAGCTCAAATAGAAAAATCCTATTTATTTTACCCCACTAACCTGAATCCCAGGTTTTGGATCAAAATGCATTGGCTTGGCTGAGGGTCTGTCTTTGCTTCACTCTTAAGCGGAGTTTGCCTTGCCTTACAACAGAATTCCACTGTAAAGGTGTATCTCAAGCCCCCAAAATCATTTAAAATTTGCTAGCCTGCAGGCATGTGTAGCTGCCCCAAGCCTGGCAGTGTTTTAAGAGGCGTTTGGACAATGCCCTTAACAACACGCTTTAACTTTTGGTCAGCCCGGAATTGGTCAGGCAGTTGGACCAGATGATCGCTGTAGGACCCTTCCAACCGAAAAAGTTCTGTTCTCTTCTGTTCTCTTCTGTTCTCTTCTGTTCTGTTCTATCTCCCTTCTGTTGGATCCACGGAGAGGATCAAGTGCTAAAAGCCCAGCTATGGGACAGACAGTGTCTTTAGGTGGCTGTGTGCTCCAGGGCTTGCCCTTAGCAAGGACATGCTCTTTGATAAGGCTGAATCTGAGCCTCTTTGAAGCCTGTAGTTCATACGCTTGGCACAACTTCAGCCCTGGAGATGCGCCGGGATGCGCCGGGCGAGCAGCGCGTGGCCTCTGCGGGGCTTTGGGGGAGGCTTGTGCCAGTCCTACAAGCCAGCAGCAAGGAGGGAAAGCCCATGAGTTTGCTGCAGACCCAAAGAGTGGGATTTGCTTCGCTTGTAACCCCTCTAGCACGTGGGAGAGAAGTCACCTGTCCTGCCCTTGGTAGGAGGTGGCCCAGATGACAATTTCTCTGGTAGACTTCCAGGCTCTTATTGGGAGGATCAGCCCTACTCCTGCCCCTTTGCTACTGTCAGACCTCATAGCTGCTCTTCCAGCTGAGCTGGCAGAGAAGTAACCTGCCAAAAACAGTAATTAATAATTTTCCTAGCAGCTCGTACCATGGGCACTCCATTGCTAAGTTCTGCATGGAGAAGCAGGCAAGATAAGTGAGTTTGCAGTCGGATTTGGTTAGGTTTACCATGAAATCAGACCCTTAGGAGGAGTCTGAGTTGTTTTTTGGAGTTCCCCTCTTTCTCCATTGCTGGCAGAAGAGAAGATGACTAGTTTAGAGTTGGGGCTACGCTTTTGGAAGACCGACCTTGGTGTGCTTCTGAGCTTTGGAGTTGCATCTGTATTACCTGTGGTCCACGTAACCACACTGCCTCCTCTCCCGCAGAGGGGAATAGCTAATTTCTCAGCAACTCATGACATCCAAACATTATCAATACGGTAGACAGGGACTAAACTTAGGTAGTTGCTGTGTGTAAAGCACTTTTATACATTATAGCATTGTTTTTATATACAAATTTATATGTGCTGTGTAATATGTTGTGTTATTCGCAACGTATTTGCAACCTGTTATCCATGATGGAAAAGCGTGAGGTATATTCAGAGCTATCAATAAAATAGTAAAAATCTGAGAGCTTGGACATGAAGCAGCTGGAGGAGCGGGGGAACTGGGAGCAGGCAGTGAACTGGGATCTGTGGCAGTTGCTGGGAAGGCAGTGGGACAGCAGGAGGGCAGCTCTGTGCTCCTGGCCATTTTCCCCAGGTAGTACTTGAGCGCACAGCGTCCATGCTCAGTAGTGGTATTTAAAAGCCACGAACGCCGGCTCGGCTTGCCAGCCTTCTCCCCAAAAAAGATCTCGTTTGAAGGGCAACCTTCACGTATCCGATTTGCTTTCCGGAGGCAGCCCCGGTGGAGTCACCGGCTTGGCACTTGCATCTCCCGCATCCTCGTGGCGTGGCATCGCCTGTGTGGCATCGCCTGCATGCTTCGGCGGGCCCTGTCCTCTCCCCGCTCGGGCTTCAAGCCCTTTGGGGAGTCTCCGTGCATCATCCACCAGCTCCAGCTCCCCTGAGATCTGCACTGACCTGGCCATAGCTTCAGGCACGTCCGCTCCCCTCCGCGCTCCGAGCCCACTTCCCCAGCCCTCTCCGAAGGCAGCCGAGCTTTGCCAACAAGGCGACGTGAAATTCTGATCCGCTGGTTCGTTTTGTAACTTGTTTTCATCATTATCTCTTTTCCTCATCACACATCTCTCATAGGATATCACGAGTGTAAGTATGCTGCTTGCTTGGGCTTTTACCCTCACCTCGCAGTGACTTTATTGTTTGATTTAAATGGAGCACTAAACGATCTAAATGCAAGCTGTCTTTGAAACGGTTCCCTCCGGTAACTTTATCGTCTCAAATGCACTAATTAGAGGTAAAAGAGGAGCTTTTACTCTGTTGATTTTTTTCCTTATAGATTAATTTAAACAAAGCTTGGCTCTATTGAAGGTGGTGTTCGTTGACCGGGATGGGGACAGCGCTGAGCTCTCTCTTTCCCTTCCTCTTACTTTTAATTCTTGCGCTAACGCACAGGGACCACGTTACAAAACCGGGCTCGGATGTCCCAGGGCTCTGCAGGCACATGCTTAAAGAAATAAAAGTATCGATCCTCCAAAGAGCTGCTGAGCTGCTCGAAAGCATGGCCTGGCCTCTTTCAAAGCTGATATTCCTGGTGTCTGGATGCACCGCTTGATCAGGGACTGCGTGCTGCCTATAGCCGAATGCTGGAAAAGAAACAGGCCGGCATTTCTGAACACCTTTGACACCGACCGCGTTACGTTGGCTCAGTGTCCGTCTGCAGGGCGGCAGGACGGGAGCCGGCGTGGTCTCCTCGAGCAGATCTGCAAGCTCAGCCTCTCCCAAGGATGCAGCCGCTCCCGACACTGCCTCATCCCTGGCACAGCACACCCAAATTCTGCAGGATTTTGTGTCCTGTAGGCAACTTCATTCGTTAATAATACTTAATAGCTTAGTGCCTCTACCTTCACATGATGTCTGAAGATACCAGCAGCTCCCGACACTCACCCCCACTTTAACAGATCCACCTGCGTGGGTTTGTTTTGGGATCGGTGCTCTGACTGCTTTTTCATCCCAATCCAGTAGCTTTATCCATACAACTCCTTTCTAATCATTCAAACACGTGCAAAGGTTTTCTTGCATACGACATGCGTTACTTCAAAAAGCATTTCATGGACCTGAACAGGTCCCACGGGATCGGAGATGGCTCCGAGGATGCCCAGGATGAGAGGGCTCTTAGGGCAGAGGATGCTCTGCTGTAAATTCCCCGTGCGTTGCCGGGGGTAGCAGCAGCAGCCAGTGATGGAGAGTGATGGGTACAGCGCTGGGTGGAGGTTTCTGAAGGTACAGGTCTACTCTCAGCACCTCATAGCCTGTGAAATAGAAACAGGGCTCTCAGCCCTCCTGGTAAAGGGCTTGGAGACCCGCTGGAGCCGTACAGCACTGCCGGAGGAACGGGCGTCCCGCGGGAGGATGGTTATTGCCAAAATTCATGACACTGTGACACCTCTAACTGTGAGCGACTCGAAAACCCCGCTTCCCATCGGTGCGATCGCTCCCCGGTTCTTGAGGCGGAGCAGCTGGCAACCTGCTTTGGTTAAAAAAAATAGAGAAAGAGAAAAAGTAATACTTACTTTGCTGCATAAAAGTGCTCCAAGCTATCTTGTTACTGTTGGGAAAGCAGCTCGATTGTAATCCTGTGTCTTTGGGCACTTATAACTTTAGCAAATTAGCCTTTGGGATAAAGTTGTTATCCTTGTTTCCAGTTCCAAGCTGGATGTTTTTGGGAACATTTCAGATTCCCTTTGGCTCTTTTTAGGAAGATTGAAGCATGAAAAACCTTAGATTTTTTTTTTTTTTTAATCGGTTAAATAAGCTTCAAGAGGTTTGATTTGTGCTCGGTTAACTCAAAAACCCCGGTTTGATGAAGTGCCAACTTCCCAGGGACAATCCGCGCTGTGTCCCAGTCCCTTTAATGCTTCATTTAGGTCCCCGAAGCCGAAAACACAGGCTTATGTGACTCGTCCAAAGCCATCTGTCTCTGCCAGATCTGATTCACGGAGAAAATAATTTACAAATTGTGGTATTATGAAAGAGCGGTGCCGGCTGAGAACCAGCGGGTTGGATGTTGAGGCTGATACCTTCAGGAGCTTGTTGAAGGGTTGACCCTTGTTGGGTGGTTTCCCTTCCCAGCACATGCCCTGCCTGCATAAAGCTAACGCTTGGAGTGTGCAACGAGGCCTCCTCCCCCCTCCCCCAAAATACTCATCCGCGAATGTAAGCGTGCATGAACCCCGGCTTTGCATGGCGGAGAGAGATGGAGCTGCACCAGCTTTGCCTTCAGGTCCCGTCCCACCACCCTGTTCTTCTTGTCTCTGGTTTTTTGGAGACCCTGTGGAGACCAGCACACTACTTCATGTATTAAATGTAATTAAAAAAAAATACAAATCTCAAGATTTGTAAGTTGGGGAAACCAGTGCTGGATTCCTTCCTTTAGTATAAATTATATTATACAATACTGTATAGTATTTTAAGTTCACAACTCTGAAGCTTTGTGGCTGTCACAAAAGCTGCATCTCTTGGCCGCATGCAATGCACCATTTCAAATAAGAAGCCTTAATGCTGTGGATTTGATGCTAGTTTTTTAATTTCCTCCTAATATTACAGCGTTGTCATTTACCACTTCATGAGATGACATGGGGACGTAGCAAAAGCTGTTTGGAAGGGGAGAACGAGGGGCTTTAGGGTTTCCTGCATTTTGGCATTAGAGACAGACCCTCCAGTGACATTGATTGGGATGCGCGGGGCTTAAAGCAAAAATGCAAACTGTGTAGAGCCTGCACATGGCTTGGTATGTGTCTTTACACAAATACATGATAAAAATTGAGGTAGAGCCTTTAGATGCAGTCACCTCCTCCCTCTATCAGAGCCTGAATACGGGCACTTTACATGCGATTCCTTCGTGGGGCTTGGGTGCAACGTTGCGCAGCGATACCTGTGCCATAACCTGTTTCTGCTCTGCGCAGGATGAGGGACACGAGCAGAAAAAACAACGTTTTTGCCCAGTTTCGGAAAAACGAAAGGGACAAGCAGAAGCTGATAGACACCGTGGCCAAGCAGCTCCGCAGCCTGATCAACAGCCATCACTTGTGAGGGACTCGGGGACCTCCTGCCCGCGCCGGTCCCTGCACCGCAGCCTTCCACACGCCTGGACTTGGGATTCTTGTTCAAAGAGAATATATGTATTTTTTTATTCACCTGTATAGTATTCATGAAACCTACCCTGATGACAAAATGTTCCTTGTTAAACAATCCCGGGGAAGATAGGCGGCAGTGCTCGTGAAGGCGGTGTCAGGAGTCTCCATTATAAACTCCTATTTTCAGGGGTTTATAACGTGACGGTAAATCCTGAAGCCTGAGAGAGAAGTTCACACCCAGACTATTTTTTTTTTTTTTTTTTTTTTATAAGCCAAATGGAAAGAATCGGTCTGACTTCCTTTTGTTAACTTATTCAGTTGCAGAACAAATGAAAACAAAACATATAGGGAGGAGTCGTGGTTTCAGGTTCTTCCCATGGGCTCCAGTAAAAGGAGCACGCGTTTAGAAAGAAGGTCGCCCGTTAGCGTGTCTTGCCAGCTTGCGTATTGGAGTTAGGTAGGAAAAGAGGCAAACTGATTTCCCAACTTTTCTCCTCTTTTTCCTCTAAGGGCTGATTTCCACCTTAGGCTGCAGATCGCTGGAGCTGCAACCCTTTCCCACGCGTCTGTGCTCAGCATGGCCACCCCCTGAGCTCCACCTCTAGGACCTGCCGGTGTCTTTTGGATCTGCACTGAATGTAGAAGGGCTTCGGGAGCTGCCTCGTTAGTTAGATTTGGAAAGGGAGAGCCAGAAGGTAATCTGGCAGGGTGTCCTGCGGTGCCGGTCTGGCGCTGGGATGCTGCTGCTCGCATCCAGCACGGTCGGGGAGCAGGAGAGGAGGGGTGCTCAGCAGGGACGGTGCAAAGGCAGATTGGGCTCTCCCGGTGTCCAGGGCACTCCGTTCAGGGTTTTTCCCTCTCTTTGCACCTCTTTTCTATGCTGATGTCCCATCTTCCCTCTCCTCCTGACACGGTGCAATGGGGTGAAGTCCCTCTGCTTCCCACAAGCGCTGCCTTGCTCCATGCGAGGAGCAGCCCTGCAAACTCGCCGCTGGCCAGGACGATGAGAAGGAACCTCCCTGAGGTCCCCGAAGCGGAGGCAGTGGGAGATGCCCCGTGGAGCAGCATCGCTCAGCTCCCCCCCAGCTCAGAAGTGCCTACGGACAAAATTCCCCTCCGCTCTGAAGGTGCCCAGACATCCTGTGCTCAAATCAAGGCAGCCTTTGCGGAGGACGGCAACGCAACCAACAGGACTTTAATCCCAGGGTTCAGGTTACGGAGAGAGGGGACTTTCGCCCTTATCTTCTCGTTACCCTTTTGACTCCAATTACTGCAGGTGAAAGCTTATCCAGCCGGGTCCCCCACCTCCCCAACCCTGATGTTAAAGGGAATTAAAATCTTCCTGGTGTATGTTACGGCCCTGGCAGTGCTGCTTCAGCAGGGGCACGAGCCGTGCCCATTTCCTACTGGTTTGAAGGCGGTGGGTGCTCAGCTCCAACCGCTTCGGGAAGCGGAGGGGTGTTTTGCTGACCTGCGGAGCGAGGTTTCTCCTTCCCCTCCCTCGGCGCAGACTCCTGAAGCTACGCAGGGGCAGGAGTTGTTCGAACACCACGGGATGGCATTTGGCAGAAGAGCAGCAGCACTTCCTTGGTGCATTCAGTCCCTTCGCTCTCTGACCACGCGCGCTTTTTGCTGTGTGTTTCTTGCCTGGGGAGCTCTTCTGACACTCAAACTCTGGATGCACGAAGGGGATGGTGCTTTATCTTCCCTCCTGGTTCCTCAGCAATACTTTTTTTTGTTTGTTTTCTTTTTGATAAGGGTACGTGTTAATTAACCCTGAAAGTAAATAGGCACGTTGTCAGCAGTGACCTCCCGGGGCTGCCGTCCTGTCCCAGCAGGCTCCAGTGGGTTATTTGCATTCATAGGAGGGAAAAGCCAAGCTTGGCTTTACGGTTCCTTGCATTTGGCGGGGAGGATCAGAGGTTACTTTCTTCTTAATGCCTCTTTGAAGTACATGTCAGAAGGATGGAGGAAAAAAGCAGCTGAATGGAAGTTGGTGTTAGTGTGGCCTGAAAGGCATCATCTTTGTAGATACATCTGCGTATGACCCAGCAAAGGCTTTCAGAGGGACAAGTGAAAACGAACTCAGTCCATTCCCGCTGGTGACCTCTTTCCTGCTCTCCAAAACGCTGGTCCTGAGCGTGAACCAGCCTGGGGGCTTCGCCACGGCCCCTCTGAGCCTCAGGGGGTCCCCAGCTCGATCTTGGCATCCCAAATCCTGCACAACCGAGAAGGAAAAATTGCCCAGCTTGCCCGACTCCGATGGGAAACTCTTCCTCACCAAATTGCTGGGGAAAGGAAGCAGACGGGTCCTTATGGTCCTGGCAACGATGGGAGAGCCCTCAGCCCTCCGGACACGACGTGTCCCGTGAGCTGCAGGACCACGGGACACTTATTCCTCCTCCCCATCCCTCAGCGGTGCCACCATGGGAGAGACGCGGGGACAAGAACGGGAAGGGGATGCAAAAGCAGGTGGGATCGGCTGGTCCAAGCATCAGGCCTGAGCTCCTACCCAGAGGATGGAGATCGAAACAAAAAGCCCAGCTGTCCGATGGCGGCAGCGACAGGGGAAGCTTCAGTCCACGGGGCACTTCAGTTAAGGGCCATTAAATAATAACAAGCACTTTAGAATCCTTCAGAATCGAGCTGCTACAGACGCTGGCAACGGCGTCACCGAGCATCAGCGAGCATGACAAATAAGGCACTCTGGCATTTCCAGTTTTTATTAGTGGGAGGATAGACTGTCAAACACAATTTTTAATCACTTTTGTCAGCCGCTGGCTTTGCTGCCGGGCGAGGCGGTGCTTTGCAGCCAGGATGATTTTTCTCTCCTTCGTGCTAGGTGCGGGATGAAGGGAGGAGGAGCAGGCACCGGCGGGCAGCATCGCCTCCGGTCCCCGGGACACAGGGAAGGGGCTTTGCGCTGCTGTCGGTGCGAGCGGAAAAAAGCATCCAGCTCCTGCCACCGCCTTGAAACTCCATTTTTTTCCCCCAAAGGGGTGACCCCTACATCGCATTGGGCAAGGGGTGCTCGCATAAAAACCCCAAAGCACCTGGGTCTTGGGGCAAGATCTTGTTTCAGATGCTCCAGCCGGCTCCCAGCCTTCCCCATCCCACATCTGGGCTCTCCCACCAAGCTTTGGTTAAAAGAGGAGCGACACGGTATTGCCGTGCCTGCCCGGGATGGATTTCCTCGCTCCTTCAAGTTCTGCTCGGAGAGGCCGGGATTGGGATCCTGCAAACCGGCTTCTGGCGCTCAGGACTTGCTGCTGGGAAAGTCAAACTCGGCCAAGGGAGAGATTCAGCGAGTTTCTGATTTCGGGAGGTCAAGCGCCTAACCGCAAGTCACAGAACGGGATGAAAAATGGCATTTTGGTGCTCTGGTCCTAATTAACTTTTTGTTCCAAGAGATGCAGTTCCATCCCTTCAAAATAAAATTAATCTTTTAAACAGATTGCTTAAAAAGCCCTGGAAGACATTTAAAATCCCCTCTAAATCTCTTACTAATGGTTGGTATCCTCCGATACGGATGGTATTGCTTATGAGGGAAAGGTGGTTGCTATAAATTTATAAGGAGGGGGGTGGAAAACAGGGACAGAACCCGCTGCTGTAGTCGAAGATCTGCAACCCCCAAAACAAATAATGCTGCTATTAACACCTCCGTGTACATACATTGAACCTTCCTTAGGTTGTTTTTTTAAGCAGCGGCTGTGGAAAAGACTGGGTTATCCCCCCTCTTCCCCTACCTGACAAACGTATTTCAGCACCAGTGGGGGGGTGGAGGGGAAATATTAACAAAAAAGACAAGTTTGGCTTCCTGAGAAGCAGCCGCGCGTCTTATCTTCTTTATAATCTTCAGGGGCTCTGCAAGGCAGCCCGGGGAATGGGAATAATTTTATATAAGGGCTCTAATGAGCTAACTTGCAGCCCAAACCATACCTATACATTAGGGGGACGGCCTCCGTTAGACATCAGCGCGTGTGCATGTGTGTGAGAGGGAGGAGGAGATTGTTCTGGGTGTTTTTTTATTCCTAGGGCTGGAGTTCAAGTCAGATGCTCTTAGCAATTTTGCACTTTGTTCTACATCCAACCGCAACTCCAGGCTCTGGTGGGGCGGGGAGGGGGGAGAAGCTGGCCGATGCTTTGTTCGAGGGGCTGTTTTGGTTTTGTTTTCTTAAAAATTGGCTGCTTTTGTGCTGCTACGAAAATGGATGTTTGGGCAGAAGGCGTGGGCGTTTGCATGCCGGCCCCAAACTGTTTGCAAGATGCTGGGAGGCAGCGGGGAAAGCGGAGGCTGAGCTGGAGCCGGGGCCGCTCCGGTGGCATCGCCTGCTGTCGGCACCTCCTGCGCTGAAGCTGTTTTTAGGGTAAAATCTTTTACCCCCGCAAGGTAGCGACGGTGGGAAGCAGCAGGTGAGGGAGGTTTGCGGTAGGTGTCCCTCCAGCATCCCTTCAAACCAGTCTTCAAACCCTCTGAAGGGGCGTTTTTGTCCTTGGTTGTTTCCTACCTCTCCGCCACACCTCCGTTTGGCTTTTCCCTTAATTCGGGGTTGGGTTTGGTGCTTGTTTGGAGCATCAAGTGGTTTGGAGCATCCCACGCCCCGGCTGGATGCATGTCTCATCCCCGGATGCTGCGGGGACACGGGGGTGTCTGCGCCCCATTTCCTCTGGCTCCGTGGTGCCCAGAGACCCCGCGTGTGTCCCCCCGCCAGCGCGACTCCTGTGTTTATCACGCTGCCGGGGAGCTCGGAGGGAACACAGCTCACAAATAAATCTCATCGCAAATGACTTCAAGATGGGCCCGTCTCTGCTGTCAACTGGGAGAATCGTGCGTTTGAGGGAAGCGACCCGAATACACCGTGGGATTCACCCCAAAAAGAGCGGATGGAGATGGGGCTCGGGCTGTGACCTGGGGAATGGTTGATTTGCTTCACCTCCAGAGATGATGCTGGTGGTGCTGGTGGTGCTGGTGCTGCTCTGGTCTCGAGCCCCCCTCTTGCCCCCGGGGCCGCGCTGGGTGCTCGGGGCCGGGCGGGGGGAGCTTTGGCCGCAGCGAGCATCCATCCCACCTGCAGCCCCTCCGGCTCGGGGGGCAGCACCCCAAAACCTCCGCGGGCAACTCGGGGTCGTGCTTCTGGAATCCAGTCTGCACCGAGTTGTTTCTGCCTTGGCTCATCCCTCTGATTTTATTTTGACATGAAAACACACCCGCGCCCTCATCCCCATCCCTCCCTGTCCACTGGCTGCTTCTGTTGCCTTTTCTCATTTTTTTGGGGGGGAAGGACGTGATTTTGTAAACTAATGTGGTGAAAACAGCTTTTTTTGCACAAGTCGTTGCACAATAAGGGGAAAATTTAGTAAATTAGGTTTAACTTTAAAGGGAACTTTTTTTTTTCCTTAAAACTCACTAGCAGAGCTACTGATTAAAAGAAAAAAAAAGGAGATGGACTGATTAAAAAATGGACTGCATGGTTTACAGGTTAAATTGCGTTAGAAATTAGCATGTTGATTTCGACTGTACATTTATCCTATTGTAACTTCTATTAAACAATACAGCATATAACTGTTTAAATAAGTGCCTGTGGCTGTGTGCATCGCTGCGAAGGCATTGCCTTTGTCTTCACCTCGCCGGAAAAAAGTCCTAAATCCCACAAAACACAAAATTCAACATCCCTTTTGTACAACCAGCAGAGATTTGCTGCTGAAACACCTGGATTTATGGATTGTCCCATGGGGAAACGACCCCTTAACGAGTGCTGGCTCCCGCACCCCGGGTTGCATTGCCATGCTGAGCTAAAGCCAAGTTTTGCCTAATTTGGTGGCTATTTTAATTGGTTTCTACCATAAACAAGCATGATTAAACCCAAGCCTGGAGCTGAAGAAGTAGCCGCCTTGCTCTCATTGATTACATCTAGATTTGCAGATGGGGAAGGTAATCCTGAGTAGGAATTAAGGCTTTGGAGGGCAGAGCAGAGGTAACAGGCAGTTCATCGAGGCGGGGGGGTGGCATCAGCTTTCTACGGGAAATCTTTTTGCCCGCTCTCATTGCGTATTTTCTTTCATGGTATTTGTCATCCTTTGCAATTTGATGATTATATTAGCATGTTGGTGGGTTTTTTTTCTCTGGCCCTAACTGCGTTAGGATATTAGATTCCCCAAATACCTCCCAGCCCTGGCACTGAACGTGCGTAGACTTTGGTTTCTGTAAAATGTTTGAGTTGGTACCACACGGCACGTTGATTAGGAAATCCAAATGATATAAAATCAACATGACGCGCTGATTAAAAACGGGCTAACTGGGATAGCTCAGCATGTAATCTTAAACAGAGGCGCAGCGCTGGGGCATCTCCATGGGGCCGGGCGATGCTGAGCACGTGGGGGGGACGTGGGGGTCCTGCCCCCCTGGAAGGGGCGATGGGGAGGTTTGGTGGAAGGGCTCAGGTGGATGATGTGCTTCGGTGCGTAGGAGTGAAGGATTTAGGGCATGTTCACGGGCTGGGGGACTCCTGGAAAGCAGCAGCTGTGTAAAAGGATCCTGGAGGGATTGTATTCCATGAATTCCTCTAAAACCCTTTTTTAAACCATTTATCCCTTTTGGTTTCCATCACGTCCTGGGGCAGGGAGTCCTGCGTGTTAACTCGGAGCAGTGGGGAGGAGAAGTGTTCCCCGGTGCTTGTTTCTAACTAAACCTCTGCCAGGGATGTTCGCACGTGCACACGGGGCAGAAGAGGATAAAAGGAGGATGGGAACCTCCCAAATTTAATCTCTCCACCTCAAAATATTCTTGGGTTCTATCTGGTCATGGCAGTCGTGAACAAAAGGGAAAGTGCCATTTCCTCTGACAGCAGGTCCAGGTGGGACCCCAAAAACACACGAAGCCCCCCCAAGCCCAGCCAGGCCACCCTGGGACCCAGCACCACGGATCAGTCCGACGTCTGCTCCCACGGGGCAGCTCCGTGCAAAGTGCCTGGGTTAAGGGCTTTGACCTTAGCCCCTGTCCCCTTGGCCTGGTGTGTTTTGAGTGCTGAGCAGTGCTAAGAGCAGACTGGATGTGTGCTGGTCCTGGCTCAGGACCGTGCTACAGGGGATGCGCAGCCGCGGGCAGGAGAGCCTGGAGATGCTCGGCGGCACCCGCGGGGCTGGGATGTGGTCCAGCACCGTGGGGCTCTGGTGGGAGATGGTGGGCAGAGATCTCCTCGGACCATCCCAGCCAGTGGGTCAGTGAGCTGCAGCCGCAGGTACGTTGTGGGACACGGATGCGGGATGCTGCAGCGCGCAGCGATGTTACACCAAAGACCGAGTGCTACGGTGTGGCGGGGCTCTGCCTGCACCTGAGTCAGTGCACAAAGCAAGGCCAAACCTCACCACAGCTGAGTGGCACCCCAGAGCCACTCGGCTGTCTCCGTGCCACCAAGCCTTTCACCCCAGATGTCCTCAGGGCTTCCTGTGACCCCCCCAGCCCATGCAAGGGGCTGCCGGAGCAGTGAGCCTGTTGTCCCAGGGGACGTGTTGCAAGCCCAGCGTTGCAGGATGGTGCCGGGTGTAGCCCCATCCATCTGAGGAGCAGTCCCTGGAGCAAACCCTCCCCAGGAACATGCCCAGGCGTCTCTGGAGAAAAGCAAGTTGGGACGGTGCAGCCGAGGGGCGAGACGCGGCCCCACACCTCCGCTCACACCCTGGCCTGATGCCGTGTCACTGGGTAGATGCAGGGAGCATGCCCGGAGCTTGGGTTGCTCCTTTTGGTTGCCCATGCCTTGCTTTTCTCATCTTTAAAATAAGAGTTTCTCATTTTGACGTCTTCTGCGGGGCGCTGAGTTTCTGCACTGGGATTTATCTCCGTGCGGTGGCTCGCTGCCTTGCGTTTCCCGCACAGATGGGATGGAGGCCAAGTGGCAAGTCTAGCTGGGTTACCGCCATCAGTATTGCTTTGGGGGGTCTGCAGGACACCACAAGGAAGAAGATCCAGCACAGCCTTAACATGCTTGGACCTAGAGATGCTCCTGCCCTCTCCGGTGGGACAGGACCTGTGGAGGTCTCTAGGCCAGTCTCCTGCTCCAAGCAGGACTGTTGCTAACGCTGGATCAGGATGGCTGTGGCTTTATGTGACCAAGTCTTGAACAACCTCCAAGGATGGACATCCTCCACCTCTCTGGTGGCCTACCCAGGGTTGCACCACCCTCCCAGTGAAGATTTTCCTACTGTCCAGTCTGAACACAACTCCCAGAGCGTGGTTTGCTGTGCTCACAAGGACAGTAATTGTGGTTTTATGTTCAACCTGGTTGTCACTGTCACCACTCGATCTAGTCCAACAGAGCTGATACTCGGCCACTCAGTTCCCACTCTGTGGCTGCTTTCTAGGGTGACACCAGGCAGACCATTGTACCAGGGGTGCTGAGCGTGCAGACTGATGACTGTCCTGTACGTGGGACATGACGAGATGCAAACCCACAGCTTGATGTAGGCATCTTCCAGTCCCAAGCCCTTGTTCTGTCCCATGGCAGCTCCATTCCTGGCGCTGGCTCCCTTAAGGAGGAAAATCCCATGGGCTGGAAACGGGCTCATCTGACAACTTCACTTTCCTGCAACCTCAGCCAATCTCATCAAGGAAGGAGGTTAAGAGGTAAATCAAGGTGAAGGCAAGAAGGGACAGAGACAGGAGGAAATAAATGCTCAGGAATATCTGTTGAAAAGTATTTCTCTCACCCGCCTCGAAGAAAATAAGGAGGAAAAAACCTCCCTGCTTGCGGTTGCTTGTGGGTTTGGGATTCAGCTCTTTGGAAAACAGCTACAGCAAACGCAACAAGAAAGAAAACCTTGTTGAGGGATCGCTGAACTTTGAATCAGGGTGGTGGCTGCAGGCAGGAGACTGTAGAGGAGCCAAAACCTTCCCAACCAACCCCCAAATTGGTTGAGCCAGATAAAGATGGCCCAGACATCCCCTTCTCTTCATTGACTCCGAAGGTTGACTTGGTCAGGTGTAGGTCCCTGCACAGGCAGGGGAATACTGCCCAAAACACCTGGGCTCACATCAGACCTCAAAGCCTCTGTCTGGGATTCTGCTTTTGGAGGTGTTGGCCTGATCTCATTAGGTCGTGTGGTGTTAAATTGGTATCAGTCATATTTAAATCCCCCCTTTGAACGAGTGAGGATTTTGTTCCTGGACACCTATTTGGAAGCCTTCTTTTCTCAGATACTTAAAAGTCTCTGTCCCATGTCCCTCCAGTGTTTATCTGAGACCAGTTTGCACTTGCTTGCTTTTGTGTCAGCTCTTGTTCTTCAACTTTATTTGCTCTTTCCCCTCCTTGGTGTTGTCTCTCTTGATATGTGTAGAGAGAGAAATCACCCCGTCTTCTCAGCTGGGGTTTTCCCTGCCCCGCAAAGCGCAGGGGCTTTAGGCTCCCTGTCCCTCTCCATTTTCTGGTTGCCATCTCCCATACATATTCCCATCTCCCATACATGTTCCCATCTCCCATACATATTCCCATCTCCCATACATGTTCCCATCTCCCATACATATTCCCATCTCCCATACATGTTCCCATCTCCCATACATATTCCCATCTCCCATACATATTCCCATCTCCCATACATGTTCCCATCTCCCATACATGTTCCCACCTGAGCCTCTCTCTCAACATGGTGGACCAAAAAGGTGCGTGCTGCAAGGAGCTGCCAGGACTGAGATGTACACGGGCATTGATGCTTCACTGTCTCAACTGGGAATGTCTCACCAGATACTAAACCCTCTTCCAGTGCTATGACAGAATTGCTTTGTTGGAGGCAGTGACCCTCGCCTCCAGGTCTTTCTTTCTCGTTGGCCGTTTTGAGGTGAAGGGCTCTTTGCTTGGTGCATGACCCTGCACTTTGCTCTAATGGCTCTCACCCTCCTGCCTTCCCTCTGCTCATCGTGGTTGTTCAGTTCTTCCCAGTTGACATCACCATGATCCCTGTCGGTGGTGATGTTGTTGCGGTGTGGAGGGTTTGCTGGATTTCTTCATGGGTCAAAACCAGTTCTGGCAGGATGGGGAAGATTGTGTGAGATGGGTGAGAGAATATGGCCATCTTCAGTGAACTTCTTCCCACCCCTGAGAGCAAGGAATGAGTGGGCGGATGGACACTGGACGAGAAGGACCACCAAAGTTTGCAGGACTGAAGAGTTTAAAGCAAAAGTGGAGGAAGAAAGCTGATACGAGACAGCTGTCATCACATGCCCGGAGAGCACAGGTGAAGGAGGTTGTTAGAGCAGATAAACGTATGAGAAGGGAGAGGAACAGATAGCCCAGAGATAGCACGACCTGCGATAAGGACAGGTGAGGGAGATGAAGCAGCTAGGGAAGGGATTGCACCTCCCCTGGCAAGAGGACTGGATGAAATCCAAGAGGAACGAGCAGAGAGCATTACGTACAGGGGAAGAAATGTGGGCAGGGAGACACAGGAGATGGAGCAACCGGATTTGGGACATGAAACTGGGTCATGCAGGGAGTAACACGGCAGAGCAGTTGCAATGGCAAGAGAGGGCAAGGATGGTCAAGCCAGATGGCAACGAAGGCGAGGGTGGTGGGAGCATCGTGCAGTGATGCTGTGTGATGGGGAAGAAGCAAGATGGGACCACTTGGGGTAAAAAGGACTTTTCTCCTTTCCTCCTTAATGCTTCTTTAGTGTTTTGTCCAAACGCACCGCAGTGCATCCGATCCCCAGGTGGGACCGGGCGGCATTCCTCCTGGTGACAGCCCCTTCATCTTCGCTCTCTGCCGTGATTATGAGGCCCACGTGGCTTCGCGGCCCTGCTAATTGCATTCTGTGGGGCAGTAATTGAATGAAGGCTCACGAGAGCCATGGATCAAAGGCAGGCGCCCATCAATATCTGCCTGCCCCAGAATCCGATTAGCAGGGAGAAGGCATAAATCACGCCTGCCCCTCCCTGACCCAGCAATACTTAATGCAGGTACGGCGCCCAGGCCGGTGTCAGGGAAATCGGATTTGCTCACGAAAGGTTAAGCAACACTGTGGATGAAAAATTATTGCGATGCCGTGTCTTCTCAGCAGTCATTCATCTCCGCGCCGCTTGCCGTGGGATGGAGGGGCTGCCCGAGCAGGCTTTGGGAGATGATTACTCAACGTCGCTGAGACGTGTGAAGTGTTAAAGACCCCCCGGCGGGGCACGGGGCAGTCGTTTGTATTCATTAGCCGGCCCGCTGCAGATGTCGGCTCAGTCTTTGAGGGGGTGTAGAGGCGCACGCTTGCTGCCTGGGTCCTCACTGTCCTCGGAGAAGTGGCGGGACCTGATTTCTTCTCCCTTGGTGGCCCCGGGCACTTGTTGCTGCACCGTGCAGGGACTCCCATCTGAGGAAGGTGATCCTGTTTCTCCTCCATCCACGGTCCTGGTAACAAAACCATCCCAGCGGGGCCAGGCAGCCGCTGCCTGCAGGGAACAGGTCGTGTGGAGACCTGGAAAGAACCTCAGTCTTTTCCACTACTGTCCCCTTTCTAGGCTGAAGCTGCGATGGCCCCCAGGACTGTGCAGAGCATAGGGGATGCTCTACAGCCCCATCCCACCAGTATCATTTGCAGCTCTGGTAATGTTTCTCCACCATGAGGTGCAAAAGCCCTGGCTGAAGGCAGCACTTGGCTCTTCTCCTCCCCAAATCTTTGGCACCGAGCTTTCGCTCTGCCCTACCAGCCTCTTAACAAGCCAAAGCCACAGGTTTTCCAGGGCAGAGCCCGGTGGGTGACTGGATCTCTAGGTATGTTTCTGCTCCCGTCTGTCCAAGAAAGGATGGGCAACAGCCTCGAAGCGGTCATGTTTGGACAGGTCTTCCCTACCTCCCTGCCTTACGCTCTTCCACTTCTCAACAGCGTCATGATTCAGATTGGAAGAAACCCACCGAAGAGCGGAAAAGTGTCCTTCAGGTGAATATCCTTAATACTGCCCGCTGAGGGATGGACCCTCTGCAGGGCCAGCTGGCGGTGGTCCAGCAGTGGGTGCTCCTCCCTCAGCACCCCCAGCCCCACCTGAAGCTGCAGCTTCTCCCCTCACTGCAGCACAGCTGTGGGGCTTTTGGAGGCAGTGAGATTTGCTTTGTAAGGGAGAGATCACTGGGAACCTAATATTTATTGTCCAAATTTGCATTGGGTGGGTATTAGACAGATACCAATGGGCTGTAAAGAGGAAGACCCTGGCTGACGTTCCGCAGGGGTTGAGATATGAGCATAACTTCATCTCGGCTGGGGCCTTTCCTGACCTCAGCGCTACCGGCTCAGGAGAAAGCAGAAAGCTACGTGAAGAGCCTGAAGCAGCTGCTGGCAGGGTGCGCCTGGACTGGCTTCTGTTGAGACCGTGGCTACTGGAGGTGGAAATCCCTAGTTTATCTGTTGAGCACCTGCTTCTGGTCTCAGCATCACAGCTTGAGCTATGAAACCCCTCCAGCTCTCATGTGCACCTCTTTCTAGGTACAGACTGGGATGCGTCCACTTATATCCATCTGCTCGGAGGGCTGAGGGCAGGATATAAGGTAGCCTGCAGTCACTGCGGTCGGAAAAATGTGGTTTTGCATCAGACCACTGGCAGGAGGTGGAGCAGAGCGTGGTGCAACAGCCTGAGGCCCTGAGCTAAGCATTCACTGCGTGTCTCTGATACTCAACCCCATCCTCCTCATCCCATCACGGTCTGTTGTGTCCCGCTGAGAGATACCCTGCTCCAAGGAATTTTCCTTCCTCGCTATGGAAAGGCAATTGCTTAAGAGATGCAAAACTTGGCTGGGGAATTAACTTCCTTGGTGGGACTGCCTGGGAGTCGTGTTGCTTGATGGGCAAAACATGCCCAGCGTGGGGCTGGTGAGACAATCGAAGCATCTTTGTACCTGGCTTATGGGTTCAGATCCCTTTGGATACTTCATGGTTGAAGTGGCTGAGAATATTTTGTTCGTCTCAAAGCGGGTGGTGGAGGGAGGGATCTCAACAGCATGTACAGGCAGGAGGTTGCAATAGCACCGCTGGGCTTCAGGTTGCATGTCAGAAGCATGAGGGTGTTACCAGGTTAAGGGGTGAGTGCAGACAGCCGGGGGTGTCGCAGACCCGCGACCTGTATTTTGTTACTAAGGACCTGGTCAAAAGTCCCCCAGAGCTGCCATGCAGCATGGAGCAAGCCCTTGGTGTGCAGAAGTGATGTGAGCAGCATCGGTCAGGATGCCCTTCGTTCTCCGCGGGAACCACCAGCTTCCCAGGAAGCGATGGCTCCAGCGCTGCAGAGCTACAGCGAGGTTTGACTTCCCACCCTCCTGAGCTGTTTCGTCTCACCAGCGGATCCCAGGAGAAATCAAGCAGCTCATCAGCACAGCCACACACTGTGCACTGGTTGCTGCTTCAGCCAAAAATCCCCCTTCTCCAGCATTGCTTGGGAGAAGACAACTCCACCGTCAACTTGGCAGAAGGGATGCAAAGCCAGGTCATCCCCAAGGGCAGACTGGGCTGCACATAGCCTTCAAGGTCATGTCCTGGACATCTCGGCATCAAAAGCTTCACTGTGGCGACCTACACAGGCAGAAAATCCCCATGAACAAGCAGTCCTGGGGATGATCCTCCACATCCAGACCCCAGGAGTGGGGAAGTCGCCGCTTTCCTGCCTGGCTCCAGTGTTCCCCGACTTCAGGAGAGGTTTGTGAGCTTTGTCTACAGGCAGGGCTTGTGCACGCGTGTGGTGGCATGCAGGGGTAGATAGCATCTCTCTGGGGTTTGGCCCCAAGGTGCTGGAAGGAGCCCATGAGGGTGCTGGCTTCATCAAAAACCCAGCCCGGTGTTGGACACTGAGCACTGTATATGTCAGGACTGGCCTTTTGGGGTTACCAGGGCAAGATTTCCCCACCACTGACTTCAGCTTAAGACCGAACCCTTAGTCCTAACCCAGGAAAACATTTCACACCTGCTCGAATGCTTTCAAGCCTCTGGGATGCTTTCCTGGGGTAGGGCTGCAGCGAAAGCCCTGAGGTTGTGTCTATACCAGCAAATTAAACAGTTCCAGGGTTCAGACACCAATTATCCTCGCTGTTAAGTTATTAGCACTCGCCCAGGTAATTCTTGGGCATGGTTCGGGAGCGTGCATGGCCCCAGACCCTTCCCAATAGGCAGGTTGGATGTGGCCACCCTGTTTTTGGCAGGTAGGGGAGGGCAATTCAGTGGGCAAAGGCTTGTCCCTGCCAGATGGCCCCGGGGCCGGGGATGGTCCCAGCACGGCCATCGTGCTGGTGCAGATGCAACCTCTGTGCTTCTGCAGCGCAGACGTGGTCAGCCAGGCGCTCATTTAACAAACCCACGGCTCAGATCTTTACAGTTTGGATAGTTACCAACCATGCAGCCATGAATACCTAAGTGATAGTAATTAATTATAATTGCAAACGTTCATATTAATTTACAGTAGCATAATTTTTAATTTTTTTTGTTTGCCAGGATGCTTTTTTTTGCTGATTAAGGCCATATCTGCGGCAGCTGGTATTGTCACCAGGAAAGACTTAATTCCTGGCAGCAGAGACGAGAAGAAGCCCTCGCCTTTCCACCAGCTGGCGAGACACAGTTGGCTCCTACCATGCCTCCCAGCCCTCCTGGGAAAGCTGCTTGCCCCCGAAACTGGGTCCCAGCAGTGCGTGTATCAACTGGCACCGGAGAAATCTCCATCGCCATCCGAGGCTGCCCGAGCTGCCTGCTCCTCCTCTGCCTGCGCCGCGCACCTCGTAACACCCTGCTGCTTCCCTGGCACTGCTGATCTGCCTGTCTGCCGGGGAGGTGGGATGGGCGGGCGAGATTTGCATGCTGGAATTTCGACGAGGAAGTTCCCCGGTGCAGGGGGGACTGACTTCTTCCTTGCTTTTTGGTTTATTATATTTTTATTTGTTTTTCTAATCATCTAGTAGACAATCTTTGATTATTTTTTTCCCCCCAAGGACTACTAGAAAGCAGGTGAATGTGACGTGGGACATCCTTAACCCCGCAGTCACCCCGACCCCGTTCCCATATAGATAAGCCGATGACTAAAGTACAGCTTGGGCTTTCTGAGACACACCTAGTGCTTGGCTCCCTTCTGAATGTTTTTTTACAGCCGCTCTCCCCACCCCGCTGGGAAAATTGCACCCAAGGAAAGCTGAATGCGTCTGCATCTGGGTAATGCTATGCCCAGGTAGAGCTGGAGAGAACAGATGCCAGAACCTCATCAAAAAATGATGGAAGAAGGAAGGTGTGAGCTCGGTTCTGCTGGGCATGGTCCAAGCATCCAGTCTCCCTCTCCGGCTTGGTGCTACTGAGCCCTCTGAGCCCAAATTTGTGGGCTGCAGTGCTGGAAGGACACAGACTGGTTGGAGACAGTCCGGAGCTGGGCTGCAAAAGAGACCAGAGGACTGGAAATCAAGGCCAAGGAAGGAAGATCAAAAGGCTTGCAGTTGTTTAGTTTAGGAAAACAGCCTACAAATATGTAACAGGCTTCTGCAAAGGGGAAGGGAATGAACTGTTCTCCGTGTTCACCAGGAATGGGACTGGAGGTAATTGGCTTAAATTACATCCAGAGAGGTTGAAGTTAGGAAGAACATTTTTCTATGGTGAGGACAGGCTTTGTGTTGGGGGCTGCGGCGAGGCAGCGTCTCCATCCGTGGAGGTTTGAGAAGAGGGAGGACCAATGTGTGTCGGGAGCGGTTTGTGCTGGAGCAGATGCTGCGCGGGGACCCCTGCACAGATCTGGGGTCAGCAATGGGCTGAATGCCACGCCGTGCCACGCCACGCCAGAAAAATGCATCTGGAGAGATTCTGAATGGTGCTCAGCACTGCGGAGCAGCACGGGGAGGAGGCAACGCAGGTCCCCCCAGCTTCGGGGTCGGGAGGTGGTGGGAGCTGCTGCCTTGCCGGTAGCAAGGATGCAAGCTGGATGGTCGAAACAATCCGGTAACTGAGTGGTTTTAAACACTGCTTTCAGGGTTTTCTTTCTTGTTTGTTCAAACCCAGATCTTTTCAATAATCCCGTGGCTAAGCCAGCTGGGAACAGGGCTTCTTAAAGCAGTTCTGCTGCTGCAGACACAGTAGCATCATCACCCCCTCTTCCCTTGAGTCTCCCCCAACATGCATTTTTCTTTCACAAAATTAGAAACTAAGCCATTTACTGCACCACTCATGAAATCTGGGGCTCCCTGAATGAGGTTGCCTTTGAGGTCCTTCCAGCCTTATCGCAATGATATAAATGAGGGTTTTCGCCTGTCCCCGGTAAATGGGTTCCAGCTGGACACTGGGCAAGAGTCAGCTCCCAGACTCCCACACCTACAGGTAGAGGTGAAATTCAGTTGCAGACATCTCAGAGACCAGTTTTAGAGACCTGGGAAGCCCACCTGGCCTCCAGTTGTTGTTCAGGGAGGATGCAGTTCTCCTGGGGGTGCTGAGCTCTTACCATCGGCTCCGTATGGACAACTCGGATACCCTGAGCACTGCAAACACCACTTTGTACCTCTGTGTGAGCAACTGAGACTTGCCTTAAAGATCTAGTCTGTGTAGTCAATGCAATGTAGAGCTGTCAGCTGACCAAGCATGGGTTGGCATGAGCTGAAGACCTCCATAGACTAGGAAATACCCCAGGAGGTAGAACAAGGAGGAATTTGCTCCTACCTGCTGATTTGCTCGCCCATAAGGCAGCAGGAGCTAAGCATGGGATGTAGAGAACCCTCCTAGATGTTGTGTGGCACATGGAGGGTCACCACAGAACACGTTGGTTTTCTGAGCAAGGTGCAGCCACGCTGGCATGGAGATGCACCACACTTGGGGAGGTTGCTGGGGCAGCCAGCATGAGCATGAACACGGGGCTGAAGGTCATTCTTGGTCAGATAGCTACTCCCAGCTCTTTATGCATTGTCTGCAAAGCAAATGCCTTGTTCAAACACGCTCCTCCATTGGCAAACAGGAAAAGAAAAGCAACAAAATAACGCTGCTTGGGGCTGGGAGTGGAAAGCTGCTATGGCTTGACAGCTCTGAGCTGAGGTGGGAGGGAAGGCAGCAAACAAGAGCAAGCCTTCAGAGGCATTGAGTGGTGGCTAGCATGGAAGTAGCTATACATCCTTGTATATCTGTCCATTATCCCTCCTTCCTTGTAGCACGCACAGTTGCAAAACTCCTTGTTTCTGTGAAAAGAGTGTGTGGTGTGTCCTCGTCTCCCCTGCAGGACTTTGTGAAGCAGAGAGATGCTCGAGCCGGCTCCGGTCACAAGGGCAGATGAGCTGTGAGAGAAAGGAGTTCGTTTGCTTTGTCCCACTTCTGAAGCCCTGAGGTGGGGCTTTAGGTAGAAGCAGTGTTTTCTGCAAGCATCTTCTGTGAGTAGAGTTGGACACGTTCTCAGGCATGTGAACCTTCCTGTGGGTCCAGAGCAGAGCACGCTTCAAGGCAAGTCCTGGCCGAGGATGACTGAGTGTGACTTAATGATGTCAGTTGGGCAATTAGGCAAAAAGGTGGTTGGCAGGCAGAACGGTAGGTTAGGAAGGGCAGAGGTGAGGTGGTTGTTAATCCCATAAACCAGAGATAAAACAGAGGCAGTAACTGCCGGTGAAGCAGAGAAGCTGCCGTTGGGGAAGCCTGTAAAAACGCTGTGAGAGCAATACTGCTCTTCAGTCCGTCACCTTTAGCGCCCAAGCTGTATTCTTGGTTTTTTCTTCCCAGGGTGTTTTTGCTGGTGGTGACCAAGGCTGAGGTATGAGCGGGGATGGTGCGGCAGAGGGGACCGCGGTGATTCTCATGGTGGCCAGAGCAGGGGCTGGTCCTCCTCGGGTCACCCAGCCGTACCCAGGGCCGAAAGGGAAGGGATGACCCCTTGCTCCATGCTTTGTGTCACCTCTCTGCTGGGGCTGGTGCCTAACGTGTGGCTTAGGACCCCCGCAAGCGAAAGCAAGGGAGAAAAAAATGTGAGAAAAATGCTCCCAAAACCGAAGAGAAGAAATAATACCCAATTCCCTCACTGCTCTTGGGAAGTTGGTGCCCATGCTATGACCCTGAATCCTGCTTTCTCATCTAAACGTGGGATCTCATCTCACCCAACTTCAGATCCCTGGGATCTTTCTAGAGCCGAAGGACAAGAGTAGACCCTCCCACCTGGGATTCACCTGTCTGATTTGAGGTGGCTAAGCCAGGATGAGATGATTTGTGTCACTCTGAGTGCAGAGGAAGCCTGAACAGATGCTCTCGGGTGAAATGTCTGTGTTCAGCCAGAAGAAACGCATGTGATGTGAATCTTAATGTCATCCCAGTGAACGTCCTTGCTAGACCAGAGCGTATTCCAGTCTCCTATCACACTTCCCACCCCAGAGTGTATCGGCCGTGTTCCTTCCCCCCGTATCTTCTTTTTATTGCCTTCTCTCTCTTGCTGAAGTGGGGCTATGCCAGGCCATGAGGCACTTCCAGGGAGAGATTCATCCCATCCTAAGACCACTTCCATGGGAGGACAGATCCCATGCCCCTCTGAAACTCCAGTCCTGGGAGGAGATTCCTCCATCTCTGAAAGTACCAGGGGACCTCAGAGAGCGAACCTGGAGCAGATGCCTTCTTTGTGGACACCTCCACGTAGGTGGGATGAACCATACCCACAGTCAGCAGTGGGTTCCCAATGTGACTTTTCCATTGTAAAGTGATTCCTCCAGCTCATGAAACATGTTGTCCTGTGGGCTCCCTCCCATTTCAGATGATGCCTTTAGATGCCAAAAGGACTGCTCTGATAGACATTGGTAACAAAACTTACCAAGGTGGGAAATACCTGATGAAAGAAGAGATTTCTTTTTAGGTGTGATATTCTTGTTCTGCTCCTCCACCCCCAGGGATGTCATGGGAACTTAAATACAGAAACATTGAACACCAGGCAGCACAAAGATGTGCAAAGTGGTTTTAAAAGTTTAATCTTGTAATCTGGCAGTGCAAAAAGGTAGGTTACATTTGGCATCTGACACCTCTTAAAGGCCTGGTCTCCCTGGTTATTATTCAAAGTGTTATTGAACAGCGGACCTTGTTGCCTCTGGAAGCCACCAAGGCTCAAAAATCTATCAAGGGTCAAAGAAGCACTGGGTGTCTCTCTGGGTGATCAGAGAGGGAGCTGGGAGAGCTGCTGGTGCATTTCAGGAGGGGGGTTCAGAGACCTGCTGATGGGTTTCAGGAGGGATACGGAGCCCAAACCTGAGGTCTCCGTTCACTCCCTAAGTACCTGACTCCCAGTACTTGGCTCCCAGGAGCATCCTTCATGGGAAGAGGTGGAAGAGGGTCCAGTGGCAATTGTGTGACATCCCTGAGCACAGCAGGAGGTGGCTCTGTTCCTCAGCATCCCTGCAAGGTTTGTAGAGGGCTTTGAAGGACGGGGGTCTTTCAGCATGTCCATGGGAGGAAACCTTGAGCAGGGTAGGGAGGGTGAAGCGCCTCTCCCAAAGTGATCCCCCCTGTCCAAAGTGGGAGTGGGCCTCTAAACAGCTGATGCAAGTGGGTAACATGGAGACTGGTGATGGGGGCTGAGCTTTCAGGCCAGATATCGCCCATCTCATCTTCTGCCTGTCTAATAGGGTTCCCCTCCTCTTTAATCTGCCTCCACTGATGGGTTTCTCATGACATTCACCTGCTTTTTCCTTCACCCTCCCCTTGCTGCCCACTCTTCTCCTGGAGCTCAGCTTCCACAAAGGAGCAGAGAAAAGGGGAATACTCCCAAAATCCCATTTTTCCCTCGGCTGAGGGCAGGTGCTGAGCGGGGTCCCACCACCCCGAGATGCTTGCAAGGCCAGTGGCGGGGTGTGCGTGTGCGGGCAGGGAAGCCGGGGAGAGGAACAGTAGCTTTTTCTCTTCCCGGCGACGCCGACGTGGTGATCAGAGGAGCTGGCCAGAGTCCTAATGAAGATAAATGAATATCCCCTCTCCTCCGCTCCTCCGGCTTTTATTGATGGGCTGCGGGGTGAAAGGCGAGAGCCTGAATGTTCATTTAAGCAGACGTCACGAGTTTCTTTGGAGGGGAAGGTGTAAGAAAAACCGCCTTGTGCTTGAAAGTTACTCCAAGATGAGCACGCTCGGCTTTACAAGCCTTTCTCCATTCCTTCCCCATCCATCACTTCCCAGGAGCCCTTTGTAAATGCAAATTGCACTTTGATAGAAATAATGCACTGAGCCTCTATTAGTGTCTGTGTAATGGAGAGGGTTATTTTAATGCAATCATTCTTAAAAGAAGCTCCTCTGTGCCTTATTTTAGGCTGTGTATCAAAAACCAATCTGAAAACACGCTCCTCCCCTGCCCTCCGCTCCCTCCCCTCTCTGAGCCCCTTTCCAGGCGCTGGGATATTTTTTATTTTGGGCTCGAGTTTGACCGTGTGAATGAGAGCTCAGGCGGACACCCCATCCGATCTGGTCCCCAGGACAAGGCTTGGTGTCCCAGGCTGGGACGCCTTGTCCATGGGATGGCGATGGTGAACGTAGTGGTGGGACAACCTGCATCCTTCGGAGCTTGCCGTCTGGGGAAGGTCCAGCTGTGATTTTAGGGGGATGAGGTGCCTCATCCCAGGCTCTCACGTGTGCTTTCTAGCAGGAGGGAGCTTGTTCAGTCCCAGCTGTGACCATCTCGTAGTCTGATGGAGAGGGTGGATTTGCAGAGCAGCCCCCGAGATCCCCGGCGTATTTCTGTGCTCAGCAAACTGATTTTCTCATGTCCCAGCCTGATCTCTCCCTCCCAGGGTGTGCAGCAGCAGCTCCAGCACTGAAATCAGTTTAAGCTGCTTTAAAAAAGAAGAAAAAAAGGAACATTTTAAGCCATTGAGATCCCTCTCCACACACACACTTTGGGAGGTCAGAAAAAAACTGCTTTGAACTGTTTAAAAACAAATCTGAGGCATCATTCATCTTCATTAATGAGATATTTAACCATTTCCTTTTAATAACTTTTTGATGCATATGCCAAATGAAAAAACATATTTTGGTCTCATTTTCTGCCCAAAAGGCCATTATTTTGGTCTCATTTTCTGATTAAAAGACCATTATGCTCCATGCCCCTTCCCACCTTAACCTCTAAATCCTGCTTTTTTCCTGGTGTTACCATCGCGCTCCCTCGGAGCAGCGCAGGCTCCTTCTCACACCCTCCGAGGCACCGCCGTGATGTCTGCCCACGGCTCGCGGAAGGGAGGTGATTTTACCGTCTCCCCTGGGTCTTCTACAACGCTGCCATGCAGGATTTAATCTCCTGGAGAGGTTAATCCCGGTGGAGGGGTCTGTCAGCCTCCTCCTACCTGTTTGGGTATGAATTATACTGGGTGCTGGAGTGGATTTTCTCCCCTTACTGGAAATCAGAGCCATTCAGTAGCATAAATCTGAAGCCCCCTCCCAAAGGATAGCTCCAAAGGTGTGGTCCTCCAGCACCTTCCCAGCAGAGATGAAATATTTAGTGCCAGTCAGAAACATCAGAGGAAGCCTCCGAGCGGCTCTTCTGAACTCCGGGGTGGGGACCACCACTTTTCGGGGGTCCTTGACTCCCAACAAGAAAGATACAGGGAGAGAAAAGTCCTTTCATAAATCAGAGAAGCGGCGTGGAGAACAAAGGGAGGAAACATAGAAAGCAGAGGGGGTACTTTCCTGTTTCTCGAAGAGCAGAAGAAGAGGAATGGGGAAGGCAGCGTCGTTAAAGTGAAATCCCCGACTGGAATGACAAAAGGAAAAGAAATTAAAGCCAGATTTGTTCCCCTGGGCTGAAGGAAGGAGGATCCCTTTTGGTTTGTTCCTTCTTTCTTGTTTCCTTTAAAGACAGGAGATCAATTGCGGGGCTTAATGAGAACCGTCTAGTGCGAGAGGTAGACAATGCGAGACGGAGAAGGATGTCCCAGCGCCCTGGAGATTTTACAGCAGCTTTGAGCATCGGGATCCGTCCCTGTAAGTCGCAGCCCATCTCCGGACCGCGGCGTTGTGCAATGTGAGCATCGCGCGGCGCTGAGCCCGCGCGGCCCGAGCGGGGACCGCCGGCGGCGATCCCGGTCCCTCGTCCTGGGGGACCACCGCGTCCGCGGGTCGGGCCTCCGGCGCACACCCACGTTGCGAGCTGGCGATGCAGACACGAGGTGCTCGTGGCCGGTGGTGCATCGGGGTCCTGTGGGGCTGCCGTGGCGGTGACGGTCCCCCTGAGCTGCCTGCAGCATCGCTGCCCAGGATCCCTCATCAGGATCCTCCTCATCCTCCTGGTCAGGAGGCTGTGCCTGATTGGGCTGCAAATGTAGGAGGTTTTGGGGCACTGATTCCGTGTTGAAGGTAACCTTGGGTGCAGAGTTTCTACCAAGAGCTAAGGAGGACTTGCTGGGATGCTACTGGGATGTCCCCTTGGAAGGAGAGGACAGCTCCTCTGGGAGAGTGTCCCAGAGAGCATCTCGGCGCTCCTGGAGACCCTCAAGGGAAACAGGCGCTGCCCGCAGGAGGCAGGTGCTAATAAGCCTGCTCTTTGTGTGCTAAACTCATGCCAACATAGATGCCCCATCGCTCCTAGGTTTAAACCCCACCGCCCGTTAGAAGGCAGGGAGGGATGCAGCGGGCAGAATAAAATCCCTGATTATTTCCCACCTCATCCCAGGAATTCCCACCCCCTTCCCCGGCTCCATGGGCAGCACTTGGACACATCCACACCTCTCCTAGCGGAGCAAAGCCTCCCGAATCGGTGCGGAGCCGCCTCTTCGGAGGCCTCAGCGCCCGGCCCTGGGGATGCATCCTCTTTCAGAGCGAATTATTTTCTCTGTCACTCGATAGGTCTGGAGCCCAGCACGATCCCTTGAGCTTCAGCCGGAGAGAGGGACCTTTCACGGGGCAGGTAAGGGGGACGGGGCGGGGGACGGAGAGGAGGGGGAGCAGGTCTGCGGTAATAGCTCTGAACTTGGCTCGGGACTGTTAATGAATGCAAATGAGCTTTTAGCTACTGGGTCACTCTGCGGTGTTTTGTGCAAAGGTTTTGTGCTCTTAACCGTAACTGTTCACGTGCCCGGCTTGAATGGCGAGGGGCACGGCGGAGGCTGAAAGGAGGAGCAGGTACCTTCTCACACCAAAATGTTAACAACTTCCTCCCCACGCTGCTTGCCAGCTCCGGAGATTTGATACGGTTTCACCCCGGCCTCGAAAAACCCTTTGCAAAAGTTTTTTTTTCTGGGGCCTCGTCACCCTGGGATATTTAATACTCATTTATGGGTTTGCTCAACCGCCATGCAAACAGGAGCAGAGGATGCAGAAGGGGGGCAATGCCACCCAGTTATCCTGTGCCGGTAGCCCCAAACCAGCCCAACGGGGCGCCCCACGAAGCACCTAGTTATTGCTGAAGCTACTAATTTCTGTTCCCATCATAAATCCGGGCTATTTTATGCAGGAAGATGAGTTTTGCCTTCTCAGAAAACTTGAATGTGGCTCAAACATGAATTTCTTTCCCTGATTTTTAACTGGGGGCATGGATTGATTTTGGGTTTAAGGCAGTTTTCCTTAAAAGAAAACGGAATTCTGCAAGGGGAATGGGAAAATCTCCTTGTAACTCAGCGATCCTAAAGGTGGGCTAGAGAATCCATCGGTGCGTGTTTCAGGAGATGGAGAAATACTCGGAGCCAGCATCACCCCGCCTCATCCACGAGGGAAATACCGATTTATTCTGCGGGTTTCAGTGGGGCCGCTGTTTCCTTTTAATCATCAGGTCCCATAAGCAGTTTGCAAGGTTCGGACTGGTGCTGCTAGAAAGGGGATGAAGCATTTTTGCAAGAAAATGAGCCGTCTTGCTTTTAGCTTCATTCCACGTGTCCTTGAGGGAAGTGGAAAACTTCCCCAAACTTCCCAAAACTAGAAAGACTTGTTCTGAAAAATGCTGTTTTCTTCCTCTTCCCCAACACCTTTCCTCTCTCTCACAAACCTCCCTCTCATTTTCTGGGCGCAGAGAAGACAGACGTCCCTTCTTCTTGCTTTGCTAAAAAAAAAAAAGGTAAGTTGAAAATTGCTGAATTCTGATGGGGGAAAAAAAGCTGGTTTATGGCTTTTTTTTTTTTCCCTTTTTGAAAAAAATATCAACCACCTCTTGTGCCTAACTGGGACGCAGGCCTGGTGTTATCCGACTATGACAACAGACACCCATCCCTCCCCAAGGCGTCACCTCTTGTCCCCAAGGCTGGGTGAGCTCCCAGCACCGTCCTTTGGCCTGGGGGCACCATCCTGCACCCACATGCACCCGCTTTCGAGCAAGTTGCAAACCCAGGAGCCCCGAGTGGGGTTTCCATCCCGGGGTCACCTCTGTGCCACCAGCAGGTGTTTGGGTGCTTCACCCCATAACTCTGCAGCGAAGGGGTGGCCCCATCCCAGAGCATCTTCCCTCTGTTCAAGGCTTCTTGGCCAGGAGGGGTGCAGGTGCTGCAGGCTGGGAGGGTGCGGGGTTAGCAGGGGGTGTCCCTCGCCCAGTGTGGGCTCTGCTGGGTGCCCTAAATGCTGGGTGCACGGAATTCTGGGTGCCCCAACCGCCGGGGCACCCTGACCGCCCCAGCTGTGGGCAAGCTCTGGAGCCAGCTGCCATCCTCGGCTATTTAAGCCAAAAGAAAAGAAATTTTAAAAAGGTATGGAGGGGAAAAGGGTTTTTTTGGGGGTCCTTTAGGAAAGCATCTCCTGGGCGGAGAGCCCCACTCCGCTGCTGGGCCGTGTCTCTGGAGGGCAGTGTGTGCCCGGCACAAGCCGAGCCCTTCGTTTCGGGGAGACAATGAATCCCACGCTGAACTTCCTCTCGTTTGAGGCTTGATGTGTTTTTCATTTGGGTCTTGTTTTGTTTTCTTTCTTTTCTTTTTCTCCCCCGCTTCTTCCCTGTTTTTCCCAGCGGGATTTAATAAGCAGAGCAGGCAGGGCTGAGGGGACGGGAGCCGGCAGTAGGGCATCGCCGTGGGTAGGTTAACGTGCACATCGGCTCCAGCCCTTAAAATCACGAGCTGCCGTGCAAAAGCTGATGCTCTCCACTGCTCTCTTTCTCCGAATTCTTTTAACTCTTTTTCAAAGGATTTTGGATGAGTTTGGGAGAGGGGGCAGGAGCAGGGAGGGGAAAAGGAGCTGGTGGGAATCTTTAGAGTGGAGAGAAGGGTGAAAGTCCAGGAGAACGGTGTAAATCCCAGCCCCCTTCACGTGCACCCGGTGTTTTCAGCGAGGAAAATCCGGTCTTAGAAAGAGCAAACTTTGAATTATTCCCACTCGGCGTGTCCTTGAAGTTGCCTCTTCAGCAGTGTTTTGGATTAAAAGGTCTGGGATATAAATAGTGTTTCAGCAGCATCTTCAAAGTCTCATCTCTTGAAAATATATACATGCACACATGTACCCCTCGCTCCCTCCCTCCCTCCCAGCCGGTCCCTGTCTCGGATTACCCTGGCATTTTCTTTTGAGATGAACGGAGAAACTTCAACGTAGTTTATTTTCCTTCAGAGCAGGGTAAGATGTTTCTCGTTATGCCTTTTTAATTTTCTAAAAGGCTGCATGGCATGTAGAATAATAGTGGCTGTATTCTTGCAATGATGCAAAAATCCTTCGCAGCCCACCCTTTCGAGTAATTATCTGCTGCTCGCAGAAGACCCGGGCAGGGGAAAAGCCAGATGGTTTTCAAAAAGGGCTGAGATTTGGGAGAAGGGTTTTGCTGGTAGCAGAATAAAAAAGGAAGTTTGTTAGGAAAAAGAGAATAAATAGCAGCCAGGGCTGTCGGGTTGGGTTTTCAGAAAGGCATTTAAACCAGATTTTTTTTAGGGCAATGTTTTGCAGAGATATTAGAAGGGAAGATAAAATAGGAGCCCATCCAGAAAACAAGAAAGAAATTAAAAAAAAAAAGGAGGACACTCAGAAAAAGAATCTCAGTAGAAATTTCAAACCAGGAGACATTAAGGAAAGACTCTGGATACCTGAGATTATTAACCATCTACAGAAAATATTGCCAGCTTGCAGAGAAAGACAGTTGCATCCCCGCTTATTTGACCCACCGAGGACCTTAAATCTTCCTATTTTCAGAAGCGGGGGAAGAAAACACCCAAAATATTCCTAATTCAGCAAAAAAAAGCAACAGAAACTCAAGGCTTTCAGTGGGCAGCCCCCACCGATGCCCCCGAGCGGGGCTCCCATGGGGATGCCTGCCCAGAATTCGGGATTCAGGATGCTCTGAAGGGGCATCGGAACATTTGGCCACCGGTTTATTGCCCTGGCATTTGGTTTCGAAGAAGGGATGGAGGGACGGGATGGCTTTGGGGGAGGTAGAAAGGGGCTGAGAGTGACCGCAAAATGCTGCTGCAATGCGGGGTGGCACCTGGGGGAAGAAGGAGCGTGGATGGGGGTGGGATAACCCCGAGGGGCTGCGTGGGTGTCCTTGGAGCATCTTCCCGAGGGACCCTCCGGAGCTCCGCCCCAACAGCCCGTTACGAGTGGACCGGACAGCCTGCTTCTCACTTCAAGATGTAAAAAAAATGAGTTGAGGGATTTTATTTTGATTTTATTTGTGTGTCTCTCTGTAGCCACCCTCTCTAATAACGCCTGGAGCGGGACCAAGCCGCGTTTCTTTTCCTTGGGAGAAGGTATATGCAGAAAAAGGGGAATATCGAAATGATCTCGTTTCTGTCTCTCTTCGGTCTCGTATTGAACAAAGGACAGATGGGAACAAGAAAGGAAGAAAAAAATATCACCTGTTCCCATCCAGTCTTAGCGAGATCGCAGTCATTATCTCGGCAGCTTCACGTTTCTAAAGGGGCTTCATTTCTCTTTTAAACACTGGCATCTTGTTAAAAAAAACGAGAGGAGAAATCCCCCATTTAAGTCCCCCCCAAACCGAATGGCTTTTCCTTGCCTTTCCCTGCCCTCCCCACAGCCCCAACTTTAACACCTGGGAAAAGAAAGTCAAAAGGAAATCCAACCAAAACAAAAATAAAGGCCCCCAACCCTGGCTTTTCTCGATGGCGTTTCTCCATCTGACAAAAGCCTTTGGTTTTCTGTCATTCTTTTCATTTCCTTGATGGCTCCCCAATTGTCAAGCCTTCAAGAAAATGCACTTTAGCTCTTTGTCCCCAAATGTAATTTGATAAACTCTTTGCAGAAACATTCTGGTTTCAGAGGCTTTTCAGAAAAAAAAAAAAAAGGGGAAAATAAAGAAGGGAAAAAAAAAAGAAAAAAAAGAAGAAAAAAAAGAAGAAAAAATAAAAGAAGAAAAAATAAAAATAAAAATGAAAAATAAAAATAAAAATAGAAATAAAAATAGAAATAGAAATAGAAATAGAAATAAAAATAAAAATAAAAATAAAAATAAAAATAAAAATAAATTTAAAAAAACCTCATGAGCTGCTCCTGCAAGGGGTGTGAATGGGGGAGACGGTATTTGAGAACCTATCTGAGCATTTTAAATAAAAATAAGGGGTTTTGCAGCAGGGTGATGGAGGAGAGGAAGAAGCGGGACGGAGGGGGCCTGGCCGGCGATGCGGGCGGGCGGGCGGCAGCCGGGGCTTGGGGGAGCACGGAGGAAGCTTTACATTGTCATCGTCCCTAAAAGCTTATGAATACTCATTTTCAGGCAGCACCCTGTGGGCGGGGACCACCCCAGCTTTCACGCTATAAAATGCTCCGGGTTTCCCCGGTGTGGGGAGCGGTCCGCGGGACCCTCGGCTTCGGGGTGGCTGAAGTCAACTTGGACGTCAAGGTTTGGTAAGTGGCAAAAATAATATAGATTTTTTTTTTTTTTCCCTCCCCTGGTGGGAGCTGGTTGCTGAGCCGGGTTTTAAGTCCCGGGGAGCTGCACCCAATCGCTCACGAAATATCTGTTCCCCGTCCTTCGCTCCCCTCGGTTTTTATTGAACCGCTTCTGCCCAAGGGGTTTGTTGTTGTTTTCTTTCATCTGAGGGGTGAAAAAACCAGTGATGACAACTTCGAAATTTCATTGCAGGGCTTTAAAGGCGCCTGGTTAAAAAAAAAAAAAAAAAGGCAAAGCAAAACAAAGCCCTAAACCAGAACCGGGGGCCTATTCCCAGGTGGGGGAAGTGGTGTAACTCTGCTCCGAGCAGGACACGCTGGCTGCTGGGCACCGGCTGCTGGGACCGTCCCGGGACTCCGGCACGCTTTGGGGGAAAAAATACCAAAAGTGATCAAGAGGCAAAAATGACATTGCAGATTCGGTTGCAAAAATTACATTGCAGATTTGATTGGAAAAAATAAATTGCAGATTTGGTTGCAAAAATTAAATTGCAAATGTGTTGGGGTTTTTTTCCTCATTAATAGCCTGGCAGGGACAGTGGTTAAATTACAAAGGAGCTGGAGCTGGGATTCCTCTGAAATGTAAAGCTTCCATACGTTCTGCCTGTCCTGCAGTGCCCGTGGCAGGGCACAGTGGCCCCCGCGCTTCATTTGCCGTACAGGTGGTTGAGCGGTTAGAACGTACGTTGCGGTCCGGGACAGAAAAGTTATCAAATCAGCTTTAAAAGTGTTGTCAGAGGAGAGAATATTAATGCCCACAAGAAATAAAGCACACCATCAGACCGAAAAAAAGTAGCAACATTCGTAGCAGACCGTTAGCAAGGAGTCCCGGCTCAAAAATTAAAGTTATTTGGGTGAATTTGATTTTTTAAAATCAAATAGAAATAGCGTCACACGCTATGCGGGGTGTGAGAGCCGTGTGATAAAACCGGTCTTTGAATGGGACGTGAAAATCAAGAATTGCACTTGTGCATTTCCAGTTCCTCCCAATTCCCCTTTCGGTGGGTTTTGCCTGCGCTGGATGAGATGTGGACAGAAACGATCAGTGCGTTAAAAAAAGGGGATGGGACCTGAGCAAGCATTCCACAGCGAGAAAAAGAAAAGGCAATTTCAGAAGCGACTGCGCCCTTTGAAAATAAAATAAAATAAAATAAAATAAAATAAAATAAAATAAAATAAAATAAAATAAAATAAAATAAAATAGTTACCTAGACATGCCTCCGGGATTATTTCAGGGCATCCACTCTGTCCGTGCGGCCAAGACGGATGCAGCTCGCTCTGCCGGGGACGGCAGCGGCCGTGAAAGAGGGGAAGGAGAAAGCACGTAGGGAGGTTATGTGTGCAGGGAGCAAATCAAGCACCTCTTTTTACCCTCCCGTAATGGAGGAGCCGGGGATGACCCGGAAAGGCAGAACAACCCCACATTCACTGAGAATGAGGATATCCAAGTAACGCAGCATTGCATTTAACCTACGGGACGCTCTGCTGCTCTCTCCAGCCGAAATTGAACAGCGCTGGAGTTTTTCAGGAGCTGCAGGGAGAGCTTTGCCTCAAGTTAAAACCCATTAAAGTTGGAAAAGAGAGAAATTTGCTGCTTCAGGGCACAGAGCGGCGTCAGTCAGCGGGGGAGCCCGGAGGGAGCTTTTCCTGGAGCAGGTTGTTCCCTCCTTGCACTGAATTTTCCTGTTTTTTCCTGGCATGGGAAGAAGCAGGAAAGCTTGTGATCCCATTTGTGTTGCAAAATTGGACTCTGGGGTCCGACCTCATGGGGGAAGCGGGACGGAGCCCCAGGACGTGGTAGCCGATAGCATCGAGCCCCAAACCCGCTGCTGCTTTCGGGCTCAGCCGCATCCCGGGGCGATGAGTTCCTCGTGTTCGCCCATTCCCGGCGGGAGCTGCAGCCACCGCCGAAACGCTCCTCGGGGCTGGTTTTATCCAACCTGTTGCCTGATGGTGCCATCACTCCTCTCCTCCTCATGAATAATTGCTCCTCCCTTACCTTCTCCACCCCATTTGCAATTTCACGGGCTTTATTTGCGGATGATGATAAAATTATCCAGATTACGGTAAAAGCTGGGGCAAAGCCGGAGTGTCTGGGCAGAGCCGTGGCTGTGCCCTGGTGACCTGGTTTCAGCTCTGCCGCTGACCTTGGAAAAGGTGTTTTCCCTCTGGACTCTCATGGCTTTATCCCCAGAGGGGGGAATTCCGCAAAAAAAGAAACCCCTAAAAAACCCAAATCTTTTTTAGGCTTTTCCCCCTTATCCTTGAATTTCCATCGGTGGGAAAAGAAACAGATTCTGATGAAAATACGTGCTGGTGGCTTATTTCTGTTCCTCTCCCAGCCCTTCCAAGGGGCATTTTCACAGACTTATAAAGCAGTGGGAGACATTTTGGGACATGAGCTCTGTCCACACACACTGCGGCTTTGGGGGGGCCGAGAGCACCTCAGGGATGGTTTTTCCTTTGGGAAAGGGAGAAGGAGAGTGAGGCAGACAAGGCCTCCCTCTTTGCTGGGCATGGCGATGGTCGGCCCCATGGTTTGGGGGTTCTTGCGGTGTTTTCCATGGCAGGCGCTGCCGTCAGGGGCCAAAGCAAAGCTGTTGGAGGCAAACGTGCTTCTCCAAAATGTCTTTTTGTGACTCTCAGCCCCCATCCCAGCCCAGCTCTGATGCTGAGCCCGGTGTCACATTGGCTGTCACCACCCCAGGAGGTGCACGACGTCCCCCGCCACACTGATCTGGGGGACAAGGGGAGAAATGAGCCCTCCTTCCCCCATTTTCCTTGCTTAGTGGGGGGTATCTGAGCCCATTGAGGTGTAGGGGCTGGGTGCCGGGGGGGTCAGCTAGGCTGGCTGGTGGGATCCAGGGCTGCAGCCAGGGGGGATCGCAGGGTGGGGAACACTGGGGAGTGTGGCAGGAGGAATTCGGGAAAGGTGTTTTGGGAAGGTGCTTGGGAAGGTGTTTAGGGAAGGTGTTTTGGGAAGGTGCTTTGGGAACGTACTTTTGGAAGACACGTTGAGAAAGTGTTTTAGGAGGATGCTTTGGGAAGGTGTTTTGGGAAGGTGCTTCGGGACGGTAGGAGGCACTTTGGGAAGGTGCTTTTGGGAGGCACTTTGGGAAGGAGTTCTAGGAAGATGCATTGGGAGAATACTTTAGGAAGATGCTTTGGGAAGGTGCTTCGGGACAATGGGAGGCACTTTGGGAAGGTGCTTTAGGAAGTTGCTTTGGAAAGGTGCTTTAGGAAGTTGCTTTGGGAAGGTGTTTTAGGAAAGTGCTTTGGGAAGGTGCTTCGGGACAGTGGGAGGCACTTTGCGAAAGCGTTTTAGGAAGTTGCTTTGGGAAGATGCTTTAGGAAGTTGCTTTGGGAAGGTGCTTTAGGAAGACGCTTTGGGAAGGTGTTTAGGAAGATGCATTGGGAAGATGCTTTGGGGATGCTCTTCGGGCCGAGCCGGAGAGGCACCCTGAAGGGAGGAGGTGGCTTCGGCGTTGCGCGGCGCGGTGCGGGGCGGAGCGGGGCGGTGCGGGCTCCGCGGCCACCTGCGCTCCGCCGCCTGCAGTGCCGCCGGCCGCCACCGGGTGGGGCGGCAGGGCAAAGAGTGAGCGCCGTGGAGGCGGCGGGGGGGGGGCTGCCGATCCGCACCGGGGGAGGTGGGGGCTCCTGCAGCGGGATGCACCGGGGAGGGGGGGAAGAGAGCCTCCCTGCACCGGGGGGAGCTCCCTGCAGCGGGGTGCGGGGGGGTCTTCTGCACCCGAGTGCACGGGGAGAGGAGGGGGCGCAGCGGGAGGCTCGGGGCGGGGGGGGTGTCTCCCTACGCCGGGATGTACCGGTGGGGTGGTGGAAACTCCCTTCGCCGGGATACACGGGGTGTGTGGGGGTCTCTGCACCGGGATACACGAGGAGAGGGGGGTTACACCGAGTCTACGGGGATGCACGGCGGGGGGGGACCCCCTGCCTCGCGTTGTGGCCCCTGAGGCACCGGGACACACGGGGGCGGGGGCGGGTGCTGCACCGGGGGGGGCTTCCTGCACCGGGGGTGCCCAGAGATGCCGGGGAGGGGGGGTCGCTGCACCCACCCCGGGATGCTCCGGGAGTCCATCTCCGCTCCGGGACGGGGCGGGAGGAGTCGCAGGAAAGGGGCTCTAGATCTGGGTCACCCCAAAGGAAGGGGGGACCCCCCCACACACCCCGAGCCGTAGCGGCGGGGGGGGGACCGCAGCCCCTCTCGGCGCTCCACAGCCCCACCGGGCACCAGACTCAAACCAGCTGGGGAGGCTAAAGGGGGACGCGGAGCGGGGGGGCTAGGGGGGGTGGCGAAGGAGAAGGGGGGAACTCAATGAACTTTTGTTTTTCCTGTAATCTGAAGCAAATGCTTTGCAAAAGTGCCTGTAACCAGGCAGCCCGGATACCTGCCTTTGCCTCCATCGCTGCTGGGGCTGGGCGGGGGGGCCGAGGGGGGGGGGCAGCGGTATGGCAGCCTCCTGTGCAAGGCAGTGTCTGGGTTGGAAACATACCTCGGGTAAAGCGGGGGTCCCCCAGCCCTGATCCCCCTGTCCGGGAAAGCACCGGGCAGGGGGGTCAGGACAATCACAGCCTCCCCCCCCCCCCCAAAAAAAAAAGGGGGTGTCTGGAATATAGCAAATCCGAAAAAAATAGAGGGGGGAAAGAGTAAATCATTGCAAGTGGCAAATCACCGGGAGCAGATAATTGGAGGGGGGAAATCCACGCGAGTGGGCACGTAATTTTGGGGGGGGGGGATCATTGCAAGAGGCCAAATCATTGCAGGGGGTAAATCACTGAAGGGGCAAATCATTGCAGCGGGGTAAATCGTTGCAAGCAGGGAAGAAATGGAAGGGGAGCAAGAAGTTGCAAGCGGGGAAATGGGGGGGGGTCTGAATCATTATGGGGAGAGTAAATCATTGCAAGGAGCAAGTAGTGAAAGAGGGGCAAATCAATAGAGGGGGTAAATTATTGGGGAGGGGGAGAATCATGCCTGGGGCAAATTAGTGTGAGGCATGGAGGGGGGAAATTATTGTCTGGGGCAAATTAGTGTGTGTGGGTAAATCACTGAAAGGGGAAAATCATCGGGGGATAAATCTTGCGGGGGGGAGAGTCATTGCAAGGGGGGAAATCACTGGGGGTAATTCTTGCAGGGAAGAAATTATCGCAAGGGGGAATTGTTAAGGGTTAAATATTGGGGAGGTCATTGTAAGGGGGCAGTAAATTTTGGGAGAGGGAATTATTACACGGGGGAAGTCATTTGCGGTTAAATATTGGGGGGATCATGGTAAGGGAGAATCATTAAGGGTTAAATATAACATGGGGATCATTGCAAGGGGGAAATCATTAAGCATTAAATATTGGGGGACCATCGCAAGGGGGAAATTATCAAGGATTAACTAGTGGGGGGATCATTGCAAGGGGGAAATGATCAAGGATTAACTATTGGGGGGGACCATCACAAGGGGGGGAATCATTAAGGATTAAATATTGGGGACCATCGCAAGGGGGAAAGGATCAAGGATTAGATATTGGGGGGACCATCGCAAGGGAGAATCATCAAGAAGGGTGGGAGTCATTGTGAGGGGAAAATGATGGGGGGCGAATCATCGCAAGGAGGGCATCACTAAGGGTTAAATATTGGGGGGGGGATGATTTGGGGAGGGGGAATCATTTTGGTGGGGGGGTGGCAAATCACCCGGGGGGGGCCGGAGCTGAGCCGCGCTTGTCTCTCCGCAGGCCGAAGGTACGGACGGCGCAGCAGGAGGAGGAGGCGGAGGAGGAGGAGGAGGAGGAGGAGGAGGAGGATGAGGCCGAGGAGCGCGGCGTGACCGTGCGGCGGGCGGCGGGCCAGGGCTCGCACGCTCCAGCGCCGCGTCCGCCCGGCTCGGCCCGCCTCCCCCGGAGCCCTCTGAAGTGAGGGTGGGTGTGCGGGGGGGAGCAGCCGTGCTGGCGGCCAGCCCAGCCCCGGCTTCCCCGCCTCTATATAAACACACATTGACTTTCTTTTTTTACTCAAACTCAACATTGAGAGGGGCTATACCCAGCAGCCCTGCCTCCCTCTTTACAGAAGTGAAAAGTCTGGGGCTAACAAATAACCGGCATATAGATATATATATATTTATAGAGATATATTTATATATAGCTAGATAGAGATATAAACCGATCCGTCTCGCTCCGTGTGTATAGATACATATATATAGCTATTTAATTCTTCCATCTCTCCAGGTCGTGGCTGAATTATTTTATGATTTTTTAATACTTTTAAAAATCTCGCTCCTTTTTTTTTTTTTTTTTTTTTTCTTCCCTTCTGGTGTGTGTGGCTTTGCCTTGAAAGCGAGGGAGAGCCAGAGCATCTGCATTTGGACTTCTTGGGGTCTTCTTTTTTTTTCACTCCGGGTTTTTTCTTTTTTAATTTTTCTTTTCCTTGCGTTTTTGGCTACTCAGTTGCCCCCACCCCTTTCTTTTGGGGTCTCTCTTGGTTTTTTTTTTTTTTACTTTTTTTCCCGCCCCCCTCTTTTTGTGTTGTGTGTGGGGTGTTTTTTTTTTGCCTGTGTCACTCTGTCAAGTTTATTCCAAACAAGAACAAAGTTTCCAGAGAGGGACAGAGGAGAAACTGCTTTTTGCCCCCCTTTCCCCCACCCCCTTTTTTTCTTTTCCTTCCCCCCCTTTTTCCTGTTGTTTTTCTAACCTGCCAGCGGAGAGGGGGGCGAGCCCGGCCCCCCCCGCCCAAGGACCCCCCAGGCAGGCTTTAGCGTGCGCTCCGCAATCGCCCTCTTTTCGTGCGTGTGTGTGGGTGCGAGTGTGGTGCCTGTCAAGGGGCTGTTTCTCTCTCCACCCTCCTCCTCCTCCTTCTTCCAAATATGCTTTTTGCAAGTTTTGATCTCGTCTCGGCACTGGCTACCCTCGCGGCGTGCTTGGTGTCACTGACTTTGCTGCTGGCCGTGTCCCAACAGCTGTGGCAGCTCCGCTGGGCTGCCACCCGCGACAAAACCTGCAAGCTACCAATCCCTAAAGGCTCTATGGGATTCCCTTTAATCGGAGAAACCTTCCACTGGCTCCTGCAGGTAAGGAGGATTCCCTTCCCTTCCATCCCTGGAAGGTGGGCTGGGACCGGCTTTTTTTTTTTTTTTCCGGGCTCCCCCCCCCTTTCTTTTTCTTTTCCTTTCGATTGCATCATGCGAGCTGGGGAGGTAGCTGGGGCCGGGGGTTGATCGCGGCTAGGGAATAGTGGGGGGGAACCGAGGGAGCCCGGCCCGGCTGGGCTCGCCCCGGAGCGGCCGCCGCGCTGCGCTCCCCGGCCGGGGCGTTGCGGGGTTCCCCGGCGAGGGCTGCTCGGTGCCGGGGAGGAGGCTCGGGGTCTCCCCCGCACTGCCAAAAACCTCCTTTTCTTCCCCCCACCCCAGCCGAAACCCTTGCAAAAAAAAAAAAAAAAAAAAAATTAATAATAATGAGGCCCGGGGGTGGGAGGTAGCCCCGGGGCGAGGGTGGATGTCGCCGGGTCGTGTCCCCCCGCTCACCACCCCGCGCTCGTGCAATGGGGCACCAGGAGCTCCTCGCCCCCCCAAGCCCCGTCCCTGGGGTTCGCAACCCGCCCGGCTCGGGTCCGCTCGTGGGGGAAGCCCGCGGAGGTAATCGGTAGATTAACCCGGGATTAACCTTGCTAAATGCTGAACGGCGGCGGGCGGAGCGGGATCCCCTCGGACCGCGTTGCGAGAGGGTAACTGCCAAAAAAAGAGAAAGAAAAAAAAAAAGGAGAGGAGGAGAGGAGGCAGGAGGCGGCCGGGGGGTGCCCCGCGCCGGGGGGAGCCGCGGGCCGGGCTGGGGGCACCCCGGGGCTCGCAGCATCCCAGGAGGGAACCCCCAAGGAAAATTAGCCCGAGGGTTTCCCACCCCTTCTCCTAGAGCAAAATAATAATAATAAGCAAATGGGAGCCTGCTGAGGATGCTCCCGCCTGCGAAGGTCGCGTTTCATTGACGGGACCGCCGAGGGCAGCCGGGTCCCGGCTGCGAGGGCTGCGGCGTCCCCCGGTCCCCCCCCCCGCCGCCGGGGAAGCCCCGACGTGGGAGCCCGGCGCGGCGGCCCCGCTCCCCGGCCGGCCCCCTCCCCACTAGCGGCGCCGAAGGGGTTAACCGCACGCTCTCAATAGGGCTTTATTTTTTAAAGAAATTTATCAGATTTTTACAGGGGGACCAGAAAAGGGTTCTCGCTTTTCCACAGGCTCCGTCCAAACAGAGTCCAGGGCTAAAAATACAAAATTTTGTATAAATTGGACTCCATTCGAAACTTCTCCCACATAAAGGTCCTCTTTGTGCTGCCCTGGAAATGGTGTACAAATAACTCTTTATTAATGCCACAAAAAGGACTTTAATTATATTTACGCAGATCAAGAAACAGGGTCACCTGAACATCTAAAATTCACAACCGCGCTTTTGTTTCAAAATAAACACACGCACTCACAACCCAGCACCGGGGCGCGGAGCTGCAGCGCTTGCAGCTCTTCTCCCCGCTCGGGATGGGGTTTTTGGGGGGACACCCCCCTTTCCCCCGGGGCTCCATCCGCCTCCTCGCCGACAGAAGCCCCCGGAGCATGTGGGAAAGTTATTAAACCCTCTCAAATCTGGAGATTTACTTAGGCAAATTGCAGCCTTTCGAGTAAATTCAGTCTGAGCGAAAAAAAAAAAAAAAAGAGAAAGGGGAAAAAAAAAAAAAGCAGCTTAGAAAGTGCCAGGAGAGGTAAAGGTAGAAGTAAAAGGGAGGAGGAAGAGGAGGAGGAGGAGGAAGGGGGGCGGAGGGCGGAGGGCACCGACCCCCGCCGGGGCGGCGGGAGGAGCGGGCGCGCCGGGCGCCCCATCGGAGGGAGCCGGGCTGTCCGCGGGTGGGATGTGGGGGTTACCCCACTCTCCCCCATTCCTGCCTCCCCACCCCGGCCGCGTTGCCCCCAGACCTGCAGGCGCGACAACATCCCACCCCCCCATCCCCCCCAAGCTCTTCCGCGGGGATCCTCGCGCGTGGGCGCGGAGAGGCGCTGCGGTAACACCCCCACCCCCCACCCGTGTTTCGCCCCCCCCTCCCTTCCCCGCATCCCTGCAGGGCTCCTGCTTCCAGTCTTCCCGGCGGGAGAAGTACGGGAACGTTTTCAAGACGCACTTGCTGGGGCGGCCGCTGGTGCGGGTGACGGGTGCGGAAAATGTGCGGAAGATCTTGATGGGGGAGCACCACCTGGTGAGCACCGAGTGGCCGCGCAGCACCCGCATGCTGCTGGGGCCCAACACCGTGGCCAACTCCATCGGCGACATCCACCGCCACAAGAGGAAGGTGAGGTTCCCACGCGAGACGGGGGGGGGGGCGTGGGTGCGCGCCTGGGGCGGGGAAACACCTTCTTTTCTTCCCCTCTCGCCCTCTTCTCCTCTTCACCCTCCTCTCCCCGCGGACCCACCCGTGCGTGGGAGGTCCCGCGTGGGCGTCCCCCCCACCCCGTCCGCGCTCGATGCCTTTGAGGAATTTAAAAGGGCGATGGGGAGTCAGGGTGGGGTCCACACGCGGGGCTGTCCCGCAGGTTGCTGTTGAGGATAGAGGTGCTGCCCCTTTCTCCCCGCAGCACCATCCCACCAGCCCCCCCCGCAACCGGTGGCTCGCGTGGCGTGGGCTGCCGTGAGCTGAGCGGCGAGCGCGGTCCCGGAGGGCTCTTAAAAGGGCGATGCGGCCGGCGGGCAGCGCGGGGGGCACAGCGCGGCGTGGGGCGGAGCGGAGTGGGGGGGCAACGGAGCGCGGTCCCCCCATTTCCAGGCTCCACCGGGGGGTGTTGCAGGGAGACCCCGCGGGATTTGTGCTTGCTGGGTGGGGGGGTCTCATGGCGCTGAGTATTGCGTTGGATTTCAGGGAAACTGGGGTGCTGATGGGGGTCCCGGGATGAAGCGCAGGGGGGGACTGAGGTGGCTGGAGGGGGGCTGAGACCCTCCTGGGGCCTCGCCTCGCCTCACCCCTTCGGTGGTCCGGGGGTGACACCCTCCATACAGGCCCTAAGGCAGGGGGGTAGCATGGGGCAGCCTGGTTTCAGGGGGTGTTGAGCCCAAGCAGATGTGGGGGATCATCCTCATGTCCCCCCATCAGCCAAGCTCCCTCAGGCAAAGGCGGTGGCAAAGGTGACAACCCGCGCAGGCTGGCGTGGCGGCATGGGTGATGGCTTTCGCATCCCGTCCTCCATGGGACAGGCTCTTTCCCAGCTGGGTTGGGGCAGGCAGCAGATTTGGGGTGAAGGTAATGTGTCCACCCCCCTCTCTGCGGTGCTGGCAAGGGGAGTGCGGTACCCAGCGCCAAGAGGCTGTCCTAGTCCCTGCCCCGAGGCGAGGTCTGCTCTCCTCTCTCTGCTCCAGCAGGATTTCCTATTTTGGAGTATATATGTCTATAAAATTCCTACCAAACCCAGTCGCTCGCTCTGTTCTGGGGCAGAAGAGGAGAAAACAAACACCCCATGACACCCATTAGTGACATTTCTTAATGCGCTGGCGTCTGGTTCTCAAGCGATACCACAAGAAACGCGGTGTCAATCCCTACCCGGGATTCGGGCAAACTCAGTGTTTGCACTTACACCCCCGTTTGCTTGGGCTACTTCTTTTTTTTTAATTAAGGGGGGAGATATTTTTCCAACCTTGCTGTCAAAGAGAAAGGGTGATAGTTCATGGGGCTCCCTCCATGATGGAGCTCAATTTGCAGCAGGAGAGGTGCAGGGAAATGGGGAGCAATGTGCTTTCCTCCGGCAGCAGGAGGAAGGCAGCAGCTTTGGCTCCTATTTATTTCCTATTAAGGGAGGGTTAAGTGGCAGCAGCCAGCGATTTGAAGGTGCCTCTACGCTCCTTCGCTGTTTCTTTTTATCTTCTGCACAGCAAGATAATTTTTTGCTGCTGAAGAGTGGATAGCTGAAGGCCTTTGGTTGCGATTGCCTTAATAAAACCGCGGAATTCAGACCTCAGGAACAGGCACCGGGGGAGGCGAGGAGAGCGTGGGTTATGGGAATGGGGTCATGGAAAAGGGAGGCCTGACCTCTGTGGTATCCTGATGGACTTGCAATTTGTACCACAGCTCAGATGGGGAGTGCTGGCACCAGCAAGGAGCAATACCAGCAGCACAGAAAGGGGAGAGCCTCTCTCCCTCGATATTTACACCTGATGTTCTCACTTCTGTGTTTTTACCTAGCGGGAAATGTATGTCCCACCCCAAACTGTGAATCCCAATGCTTTCACATTCTTCCGAGCCTGAAGTTGGCTCTGGATCTCCATTCTCCTCCTCAAAACCCTTTTGCCTTTCTGAATTTTGGCATCATGCATGATCCCAAGCTGGCAAGGATCCTAATTCCTCCTCAAGGGATGGCTAAAGCCTCCTGAGAACAGGTAGTCTGGCAAAAGGCTGTCCTGGGATGATCCTTGCCAGCCGTGCCTGCTCCTGCTCGCCCACCTCGCCTCTGCTTTGAGCTCCGGCGTACCCCAGAGCCAACGCTTTCCCCATATCAGCGGGACTGGCGATGCTAGAGTAGCTAATTATTTTTTAAGCTTTCTCTTTCAGCGGCATGGGGTTGGGTACACTGGGCGCGGCTGATTCCCTTCCCTTTGAAAATGGGAAGTTATTCTGATTCCTTCACTTGGACTCCTCTTAATTACTGTTTTCGCGGAGCTGAGCATCTCATGTATCATGCACCCTTGGGTGCTCCCCGAGCCTGGCAGCCGCTTGAATCGCCTTCTCCCCTACGCAAAGCATCCCTCGCCCTGGACCGAGTGAGTTGCGCATGCGGAGAAAAGGGGAACCTGCTTCTAACAGAAAGAAAACAGATCATTTTGTTCTTGGTGAGATTGCGATGACCAGATTAAAGCTTTTTCCAGGCCAGGTGCCTTCTACTGGCAGAAATTGCCGGCGTCTTTTGAGTTCATTAGCCCTGAGCTTTTGTTGCTGTTAAATGGTGTTGACTTTTAACTCTCCCCATCCTGCTGCTGAGACTGCGAGAGGTCTGCGGTGGAAGCACTAGATTTAAGATTTAAACTTGCTCCTTCTAGGTAGAAGTTTTTCTCTTAGGTCTGTACCTTCCTCTTGACCTGCTGGGGAACCGAGCAAAGAACTTGTTGGCAGAAGACAGCATTTTTCACAGACTTTGCCAACTTTCATAGTAAGAATGCTGGCATTAATAGAAAATATTAAAAGAATCGGAGCAGTCTGAACAGTCCATGGAGAAGAGCAGCAGTATTTCCTGGGAAACCTTTTAGGTTGTTGATAATTCAGTTTAAAGTATTGTGGGGCTTTTTGGAGCGGTAGCTCCATCCAGCTCTCAAATTCTGTTTTTCACCCCATCTCTGACCTTGAGCCTTCTCTCTTAAGTGGTTTCTCTTTTTCTGGTCTCGCCAGAAATTGTACATGAGGTATAATTTCTCGTGAGGCTGCTTGTGGTATAGGGTGCTAGCCAACAGGAGGAAAGGTGGAGCGTGAAAACCCATGTACTCACCCTCTTCTGCAACTTGAGCCATTGGGGTCATCTCTAGCTCCTGTTCCACCAACCTTTACATGGTCACCACCTGCGATAAGTCCTTGTCATCTTTCTGTAAGCCTGTGGAGTTGCACTTATTTGCCAGCAGCACTGGCAGATACTCTTTCATCATTCCCTGGCAATTGAGCCGTGGTCTCCTCTTGATGGGACAGATTGCCACTGAGATGTGAAGACAAGCTCTAGCAAAGAACTTTAAACCCAACATGTTCTTGCATGGTGTTTCTGGTAGCTTGCCATTGAAATCGGCTGTTTTGCTGGCCACGTATTGCAAAGCTTTCCAAAGAGATTTAGCTCTTCAGTGTAACTTGAAGACCAGCAAACTGCACCTATCTCTACTGGATCTGCTGTAGAAGACTTTGCCCATGACGGTGATGGGATCAGAGCTGAGTCGGACAACTCAGTCTCTGGAACTCTTCTCTCAGGTTTGCTGTTTCCCAGCTCAGCTCCTTTGCAGGATCTTGTAGAGATTCAGTATCCCCTTCCATAAAGCAGAGGAATATCCTCTTCTCCATCCCAGAGGCTTAAGTCCCGTAGGTGTTGATAAAGGACTCCGAGATGCACGTGTGAACGGTGCTCAGGAGGAACAAAGCCATATTAATTAACAAGCCGGTAGCTATGGCAGCTTTCTGCTTTCCCATCCCCTATTTATTAAAGCTCCCCTGCAGGAAGCTGTCAAAGTTAATATAAATTGGAGAAAACTTCCCCCTTTTGGGAAATGAACTCTCCAATTATTAGAGAGGGGGTCTCTGGGTATAAAGTCAACTTTGTCTGGGGACGTGACAGCTTGTGGGGGGGGATGGAGGGTGAGAGCAGGGCTGGGAGCAGGGCTTGCCTGCGTCAGGGGGATCGCTTCATTGCAGATGTCATCAGCGTTGGCTCTGTCCTTGGCCTGAGATGAAGCTGGTCGATAAGAACAGTTTACAAGTAGTAAACAAAGGCAACCCAAAACTCCTCAACCTCCCTTCTGAGATAAATATCTACTGAGAGACTGTTACGGCTGTTGGGTCATGGAATTTATCTTGATGTCGGAGAAGGATCTGGGCCACCCGTGCTGCAGCTCGTTCCTCCGTGGAGGCATTTTTGTCTCGAAATCACCTTGCAGGTTACTGGCAGGAGCAGCCACGTTGCTCTCACGTCTGGCTGGGCATGGGCATGTCTTTGTTCTGGCTTTTTGGTGGCAGATCCCTGCCCCTCTCCATTACATGAAGGATGCATATCATCCCTTGGGGTCAGATGTGACGTGTCCCAAGGGAAGGGAGCACCTGCACCCCTTCATCGGGAAGGGGTGACGGGGAATGGTGCCTGGCTGAGGGTGCTCCTTGCTCCACGCTTCGGTGCTCTCCCCATCCTGCTCTTGTCTCGGTGGCACCATCATGCCACCTCTGCCGTATGGGCCGAGCTGGGACCCTGTCCCAGTCTGGCAGTTCATGCTCAGGCTCTCCTTTTAGACATCTTTAGTTCCCGTTGAAACCCGCGAGCTCCCATTTATACCCAGTAAAATCAGTGCAATCGCTCCAGATTTACCGCCTGTGTCTTTGGAAGTGTCGATCCTGGGTCGATACGAGCTGTAACGAAGGCAAAGCAAATCTGCTCTTAGGCATGGCGATAGCGCGGGCTCTGGTTTTATGGGATGTAAGGCCAGTGGGAAGTTGAAGGTCAGCAAACAGAGAGGGAGGCACCCCTGTGCCTCTGCCTGCGAGGGACCCCAGCATCTCGGTGGAGAAGGAAATGGGAATTGGAAATGGCCAGGACGGATAGCCCTTAGGTTTTAGGTGGAGACTGAGCAGCGCCCGGGGACAGGAAGGAGTTTCCCCGTGCAGGATACGCGCTGCCGGCGCGGGTGTGCTACGGTGCACGGGGAAGGTGGGACTCAGACTTTCCTCGGAAGCATCCAGCCTTGGCAGGAGAGCGCTGGACTTGCCGGGCCCGTGCTCTGTTCCAGCATAGTAATCCCAAAATAGGCACAGCTGGCTTAAAAAAGGAAAAGAAAGAATAAAATAAAAGCAGTCCGTGGGCTGGGTAGACATCCTAGACCCGGAGACTCGAGGAGGAAGCAGACAGTGGTGCAGAGAAACGGCCTGGTTTGTCTCACTGTCCAAAACTACATCATTCATTAACACACCACAATTAATGTTCTGCCTCGGAGGCATACAAGTGTTGAGCTTATTAGCACCAAGTAGAAAGGTCTGAGGCTTTAATATAGTTTGCAAGAGGATTAAGAACACAAAAGGGGCCATAAATTTACAACCAAATATAAACCAGCTGCTGTGGGCTGGACTGGGGGGGGAGGGAGGGAAGGAGGGAGACGGGGGAGAGGGGCGGGAGGAGGAAGGAGGGATGGGAGGCGGCGGGAATGTACCTTTCACACTACAAAAAACCCTGACCCGAGTTGTTAAGAGGGTTTTTTTAGGTTGGGTGGGTTTTTTTTTTTGCATTTCCACCCAAGCCCGCTGCCTTCCTCCATGTGACTTGTAAATCCCATGGTGGAAGAGAAACCATCCCCTTCCACCCGAGCCCCCCCCCAAATCGGATCGGTCAGCTCCAGTGGGCTGGATTCCAGCTGCCATCGGCTGGCCCGGCTCCAGCCCCTTCTCGGCGTGTCCGTGTTGGGCTGCTGCTCCGTGAGCTTTAACCCACGGGCAAAAGCCACTGGAGCTGGAGAAAAGGCTTTCATTGATGGAGGAGGGCTCCCACTCGCGGTCTTGGGGAAGAATTTGTCGGCTAGGTTGGCTCATTGACTTTAGACCAAATAGCGCTGTCGTCTACAGTGGTGTAAATCCAGAGTAATTCCAATGGATTAAAAAAAAAAGCAAAGCGCAGGCGCTCCTGGCTGAAAGACAAATTTCATGCGTTTTTTGTAGCGCCTTCCACCCCAAAATGCCCTGCAAGCTCAGACCCTGCTTTGAGAAGCTGTGCTGTGTCGGAGCGTGGTTACAGCCCGGGAACTGTACGGATAACCTCTTTAATGTAGACCGCTCTACCTTTCTGCGTCGCCTGGGATGGAAGCTGTTGGCTGTCCTGTGAGATATGGAGAAGATGAAACCCCTCCTCGGGCTGCAATGCTCTGCGCTGCGTGGAATGCAGTCTGCAGCCCATAGCTCTGCATGGGTCCAGGCTTCACTTTAGATCAGGAATGAGGGATGCCAGGAGCTAATCCCAGAGATGGGAGAGAGCTTTTCAGACTCAGGCTCCGTCCTACACTGTCTTTGTGTAGCTTTGGTGTTGGATCATACTCCATCCTTCCAAGCAGCTCGAGCAACCTGCTGAGTTGTGGTTTGTAATATCCCGCTCATCCCTTTGGGGACTGCGTGCTTTGTTTCAGATTAATGATGCTCTCCATTACTCCTCAGGTGGCACTTCTACCACTAAATATATCTCTCTGTCAGCCAGCTTGCTCTTCAACTTCCTTCTCCTTAATTTTGTAGGGTGGCCTTGGGTCACATCAGCCCTTGTCATCTCCTCCCTGGGCTTAGTTTAAAGCTCAAGAGAGGCCTCTGATAGTCGGCAGGAGCTCATGCGTAGGGGACATCTGCACCATCAGATGTGTGTTCATCCCCATACGATGCATGGACATCTTGCAAGACCTTACTCAGGATTTTGGTGGCAGAGCTGCTGGAAGAAACACTTTTCCAAGCATCTTTCCCTATTTCTGCCAGGAGACTGTGCGTGCTCAGAAAGGCGTATTTATTTCACCTTTGGGATGGAGCGGGCTGCATCATGGGGTGAGGGTTTCCCTCTCATCCCCTCTGTGAGCGGGCTACCCCTTGCGCTCTTCTCCTCTCCCAGCTTGTAGAACAGTTGGCAGGACCAAGGACTAAGTGCTCCTGCAGAACAGCACTTGAGGCTGCTTTCTTTGCCAAGTCTGGCTTTGTCTCTAGGAGAGTCCATGCTCTGGATTACTTAAACATGTGGGGTCCCTTCCCTTTGGTCCCCCCTCTGTGCTCCAGGAAGATGCAGGGGGTCAGCAAAAAGGGGGAATATTAGGGGAAATATTTTCCCCTCATATTTCTCCTCCGTTGGCTCCACAGTGGTGGACAGGGCTGCCTGGGCAAGTTGCTCTCCTCCTCTTTAGCTCTGGGTAAACTCTCATCTCTACACCACAGATCTGGGATTTAGTATGTGGTCCAAAACCAAACGGGATAGCCCATCCCAGCTCGACCTGGCCCTCTGACGCTGGTGAATGGCTGCTCTGACCACGCAGCCGTGTGCCTGGTGGGTTTGCAGCATGCTCCTTCTCCACGGCTCCAGCCAAAGACACCAGCCACAGGCAGCAGGTGCGTGCCCTCTTGGACCTCTTCTTGGCCAGCTGATCCCACCTTTCTAATCCCTTCTGGCTGGACACAGCTCCCATTTCTTTGCCACACTATCCGTTGATATGAGATCTTCTTTCTCTTTCCCTCCCTGTGTTTGATTCCCTCCATGAAGAGTGGTGACAATATGTAAGGTGAATTTTGCTCTCCTCAAATGCACTGGTTCCTCGGGAATAAATGGGAGGAGGACACTTGGAGCAGCACTTCAGGGGTGGTGTAGGCACACATGCTGAAGAACCGCAGCCTGTTTAGGTATCCCCATAAAGCGGGCTAATAAGCCTAAATTGCTGAACGTAGCTGGTTGCATTTTGCTGGTGCTGGTGTTGTTTTTTTGGAGACAGTTTTGCAGAGGGGGTGCTGGGACAGATGCAGGGTGTCCTGCTTGTTCCCTGCTCTCATCCCCAGCCTTTGCATCCCAGCCCCTTTAACCTGGTAGCCTGTTAAAGGTTTTGGATGGAAAGCGAAGTTCTCCCGTGCCATGTGGAGGATTTGTAGGAGAGCTGCTTGGACACGGAGATTTTTGAGCCGTGGGGAAATGGGGTGCTTGGGCTCGTTTTTATTCTGAACTCCATTGGAAATATGAAATGCTAGAGTTTCTCACAACCCAAGATGTTTAAAAATTTTTGAAAATTAGGGGTATTGGCAACCCTGAAAGGTGCATGATCATCATAATGTGGCCCAAGGATGCTGAAATGATCTTTACATTTTTTTCCAGCATATTTTTTTGAGAATCATTCGTATTTCAGTAAAACTGCCTTTTGCAAAGGCACTCCATTTCTCTTCTTCAGCTGGGCCGAGTTTGGAGACTCCAGCTACTGTAACCAGACTCCCTTTGGAGACGGGTCACAGCGTTCGTGGGGCTCTTGCATTTCTCCCTGGGAGAGGTTGCCGCCTTCAGCTCCCCCGAGACACCCGAGCTCCTCACCTGCGCTCTGCGTGCAGCCCTGTGCTTTGATGGGCAAACCCAGCGTTGCTCATTTTGGGTGGTCGGGAGCTGAAACTCTTCGCATTTCCCTCTCAATGGGCCTGGATTCCTCCTGTGATGGAGCATGGCAGGAGACCTTGGAGCAGTCCATGTGCTCCCTTTTCCAATTACAGCATGGGGAGAAAAGGCATCAGCTCTTTGCTATGTGCCTGTGAAAGGCAAAGCCCTTTAAAAATAGATGGCAGAGTGTCAGGGCAGCGGTGGGGTTTTGTGGAGGTCCTCTCCTCTTTGCGGTGCCTTGCACAGTCTTCACAACTTTTTTGCTGTGTTTTCGCTTTGCTTGTGCTCCTGATGCCAGGGCAGCCTCTTGCCCATGAGCCTTCTCATCCCGCTCCAAAAATATCATGGTTTACAAGCCCGCTGGAGCATGGCAGTGGGCTCCACGTCTGGCAGCCCCGCGTCTGATGCCAGAGAGAGGCAGACATCCATTATAACGTGGCGACAGGACAGGGTTGGGACAAACACCACCTGGCCTTTGAAACGTAGGAAGAAATTGTACGCCTCCAGGTTGAGACGCTGCTTTGGATGCTTCCTGACACGTCCCGCTGGCCAAGCCGCCGGCGGATGCCAAATTGGTTCATGAAAACATCTCCACGCTAATCGTGCCTTCGTTTGGTCAGACCAGCAGCTCTGGCCGGTGTGGGCTGGATGAGACACAGGTGTCTGATCCCAGAGCATAAGTTTTCCTCCTGGAGGGGAGGAAGGAAAAGCTCTGTTCCCACTTTGCCATTCTGATGTGCCGGGTGGGAGCAAGGGAGACCATGGTCAGCAAAAGGCACGGGCTGAAGCTTGTGCTTGGCATGGGGAGGCTTGGCTGGCACCAAGGAGGGGTAACACAGTGAAAAGCATCACCCCTGCTAACTCCTCTCCACCCCAGCCACCCAACGAAGCCTTTGCTACGCATGAGAACGCTGTGGGTTGAAGTGCAGGGCTCTTCACTTGAATGTCCTCTCCTCTTTGGTGTGGTTTAAGGACGGGGTTGGGGGCAGTTCGCTGTCATATGGAGCTGGACCATTCCAGGAGATCTTGGAGCTGAGACACTGGGAAGGAATTTTCTGCCTTAGGAAAACCATAAATCTTTAAATATCCTGTTTCCACTGCGAGACGGATTCGGAAGTTTCCAGCCAGGCTCGCTGGGTGGTGGTATCTCCCTCGGTGCGGGGTGAGCGCGTGTGTGTAAATGAATGCCCCCAGGCAGAGCAAACCCCCAGACTTTGTTCTTTTGGGACATATCAAAATGTGAAAAAAATGGGGGTTCTTTCCACCCCTAAAAAGTCCTGGCCACTGCCCCGGCACTGCCACCAGCTGGACCCCCACCACGGCTGGGCTATTGCATCTTGGTGTTAGCAAAGCCGAGCATCCCCTTAGAGCTGATTTTGCTTCTTGGCAGCTCTGGAGAAACTTTTTTTGCACTGATGCTCCTTGGCTTTGCCTGGTCTTGCTCCGGCGAGTGGCCGAGACGTTCGGCTCGGCTTCACTAGAGGGCGCAGGAATTTTAGGCTAGAAACGCGCGGAGGTTTGTCAGGGAAAGTTGGCTGCCTTTTCCTCCTTTTTAATCAACTGGAAAGATGCAGAGTTGAACTGGAGGTGACTGGAAGGGGATCCAGACTTGTGTCTGGCTAGGGAAGGATCCGCTGACATCTGGGATTAGGCGGCGTGGAGTGCAGCGGCGGCGAGCGGACGGGCCGTTGCCGCGAGCTGGCAGCGTGGCCGGGGCTCGCGATGTCGGCCGGCCCCGTGGCCGGGAGCTGCAGGCTCCGGCAGATGTGGGGAGCAGCTGGCTGGGGCTGGAGGAGCCTGATAGCAAAAGGACAGCTCAAAAAAGAGCAAAAAAAGAAAAAAAAACCTCCCCAACCCCCTAGGGCTAAATGCTCCCCCTTTTTCAGGCTGGGCAGGTGCTGTGTTGACCTCCATAGGGGCTCAGTCTTCTCCTCCTGAGGGTCCTCTCCTCTGTGCCGTCGCTCCTTGGGACAGGCATTCTCCTCTTCAGCGTCTGGCTTGGTGCGCGGGGTGTGGATCCGGCCCCGGGCTGGTTCTCTGCACCACGGCAGCAGTTTTGCACAGCAGGACCAGAGGCATTTCTTGGGCTGCCGTACTTTTTGCAGGGTGTAGGGGATCCCTGAGCACTTTGTCTGTGGGAGATGCTGGGCAGAGCTGGGGGAGGATGGGGTTTGCCCCAGGTCAGGAGCCCCAGGGGCCACCTCCATCGGGACGGTGGCTCCAAGCAAGGCTGCAGCCTTGGCGCTCCTTAAGCAGAGGCTCTCCCCTCCTCGGCTCTGCTTTCAGCTGGAGAAACTGAGGCATGGGAAGCGTTTGGGGAGAGCAGGGTGATTCACTGGGAGCCTCTGTCCTTATCCCAAACCCCTCAGCGTGGATGAAGGGCAGATGCCAGCCAGATGGGGAGACGTTGGTGTCCCTTTGCTGGCCCCACTCAGGAGGTCTTGTCCCATCCCTGTCGAGCAGCTCGTGGTTGCCAGCTCTCCTCCACTGCATCAAAGCCTGGTGTCCTGCTCATGGCCACCAGGAACAGGCCCTTTCCCAGCTCCCTTCCTACCTTCCCCCTTTGAGCCGAGGGGCTCAGCATTAGCATCTCCAGCTTTTCTTTGCCGAGCGGCTGCTTTTTCATCCCCTCATGCAGGCAGGTCTGCCTGAGCATCGCTGCCCTTTCCAGGCTTAAAAATAGCCTGTGCAGCACGGAGAGGTGGCAGAAAGCAGCAGCCGCACCGTCTCGCGCACTCGCCGTGATCTCACCACGGCCCCGCTGTTCGTTCATTCATTCCTCTGCTCCGTTCATTCATGCCTCCGCTCTGCGTAGCCATCCGGGGACGGCTGTCTGTCTGCAGGCAGATCTGGCCGTTGGTCTGCTTGCATTCTCTCTCCCATCCCTCCCACCATTCCATTTGCATGCTGATATTTCCACGGGGAGCCTCCGAGCTCTGCCCCACCGTGTATTGTGTGATGAGTTTTACTCGGGGCTCAGCCCGAGAGCAGCTCGTTATGAAGCGGCTCTTGTCGAGCCTCCCGCCCGGGGCTGCGAGGGGACAGAGGTGTTATTTCACCAAACAAACTCCCAGCAAACGATGTGCATTAGCAATGAGGGGTCGCAGCCAGGAAAATGTTACCTTTCCCTTTGAGTGCTGACTGCGGAGGAAATTCTCACATTTACAGCTCCAGCGAGTCCGGCGCTCATGGAAAGAGGGGGCGGCTTTGATTTCTCTCCTCTTGTTGGTTTGATAACTTTGCAGCTCCCCCACCGTGCATCGAGCCCCCCCGGGAACTGGCCACCGGTGGAGGCTACGCAGGCTTGCAGCTCCCTCCTTGGGAGCCTGTTCTAATTTGATTTTCCCGGAGGCCTGGCATGTGGCAGTGCGTGTGTGCGTGCTGCCCTGTGTGTGTGTGTGTAGGTTAATAAAAAATAAACAAACAGCACTTTTTCCTCCGGTGCACTCTGGGAGGGATGCGGCGGGGATGCCGAATGAAAGCGTGTGCTGTGGGCTGCGCCGGGGAGGGCTGAAGGGACATTCCTGGCATTGCTGAGCTCCTCGCGCAACGCGCGGGCCCTGGCCCAAATTGGAGTAAGGAGCCGTTAGCATCGGAGACCTGGGGAGGCCCACTCCCGCGCAGTGTTTACTCGCAGAGCTTAAATTAATACTGTCTACTGACATCAGGTTTTTTTTACCCTGTTTCCCAAGGAAATGAGCCGTGTGCGATCGCAGCCTCTGGGTACGTGTGTGCCTCTCTTCCCCACTTGAACCCCTGTCTAAGTTCAGCCAGATTTCACAGAGATCCTAAATGCCTCAAAATAATTATTTTACTTTATTTTTTACATATATTAAAAAAAGGTGGTTGAAAGGTGGGAGAAACTGCCGATGCTTCCCACTGAGAGAAAAGCTTGCGTGTGTCTGCGTGCATGCACAACCATAATGTTAGACACTAGAGAATCCCCGTGGAAGAGATGTATCAGTAGCATCCAAATCGTGGGATGAATGTAACTGGGAGCCATGAGACATGGAACTGTGGGAAAGCCAGCTCCATCCATCCTGCCGTGTGCGGGGTGAAGCGTTTCCTCCCGTCTCCGGTTTGCACCGTGTTATTGCCCGTCATTTGTGACGGTTGTGGTGGGGGTCAGCCTGCGGAGGATCTGTCAGCTGATATTTCTCCATCGACCCTTTTTGGCAGCTATTTTAGGAACTGGTGATTCTGGATGATGACAAGTCCTCTGCTCAGCACAGGAGACCTGTGATGTCCATTCTTGTGGGCAGAAGCTGAGAAGGCAAAGATGAGGGTGTTGGGGCTGTGTAGAAATCTCTGCTCACTCTCTTTTGTAGGTTTTCTCCAAAATCTTCAGCCATGAGGCACTGGAGAGCTATCTCCCCAAGATCCAGCTGGTGATCAAAGACACCCTTCGGGCCTGGAGCAGCAACCCCGAGTCCATCAACGTCTACCACGAGACCCAGAAGCTCACCTTCCGTATGGCCATCCGTGTCCTGCTGGGCTTCCGCATCCCCGATGAGGAGCTCAACCGCCTCTTCGAGGTCTACCAGCAGTTCGTGGAGAATGTCTTCTCCTTGCCCGTGGATCTGCCCTTCAGCGGCTACAGGAGGGTAAGAGATTTGGGTTAAGCCCTCCGCCAGCCGATGACACGAAATTATTGGGATTAATGGGGCAGTGGCTAATACCCATCTCTACACGTTCTTGGTGGGATGTCTTCTCACCCTCTGACCTCTAGAAGCAGGTCCATTTTTGGGCTACAAAGTCCTGTTTTGGTAGAGTGGAAAGGGAGATCCATTCATAGGTTTGTAGAGCGCTAGGGACTCTGCGGTTCAATGCAAGAGAGAACGTAGTCAGGATTTGCCCAGATTTAATAGGTAATTTTTCCTTACTTGTAACTGGCAGTTTTGCTGTATTTTTTTGTTTGTGGGACCCTTCTCCTGTTAATTCCCTCCTGTCCCCAGGGCGAAACAGGTCAGTGGACCTTCTAATTCCATGAGCTGTTCTTATTTTTCAATAAATGATGCTAAACAGAAACATAATAAAAAACAGGCAAAAATTTATATTTTTTTCATGCGGAATTTTGGTAACAGAAATTCAGGGGCTTAAAATTTATTTTTGTGATTCTTACTGCAAATTTTGTTATTGTTATTTCACCATGTGAATGAGCCCAACCGTTTGCAGCCCCGAAGCATTTGCAGCAGCCGGTTAGCCCAGTGCAGCTGCACCCAGATAGGAATTGCTTTACTGAGACCAGGTGATAAAATTGCTCGGGAAGCCCATTACGCTCCCGGGAAGAGGATCCTTTCCAATGAATTGACTTTCCTTTGAGACACAATTTTCCCAGGGACTGCTATACATGCCAGGGTGAGCCGGAGGCCTGTGAACTGGTGCAGTACTGGGGCTCCCACATCAGACCTATCATTTGCACGTAGGTGCTGATTACTCTTGCCTGTAATCTTGCCTGCTCGGGGCTTGCTCATCCTGCCCAGGGAACCACCTCAGCATCTTTATTCTTCTCTTTGAGCATCTGCAATTGCAGTTGTATTACTTAGACGTGTTGTCCTGAGCACATCTCCAGCACCTGGGGACGCTGGGCTGGGGATGGTGGTGGTAGCGTTGTGTCCCACGTGGTCTGATGGCTTCCCTCTCCACAGGGCATCCGGGCACGTGAGACGCTGCAGAAGGGGCTGGAGAAAGCCATTCAGGAGAAACTGCAGAACACGCAGGGCAAGGACTACGCCGATGCGCTGGACATCCTGATAGAGAGCGGCAAAGAGCACGGCAAGGAGCTCACCATGCAGGAGCTGAAGGTAAAGATCTTCCCCATGGCCACCTTGTCCTTGCTATGCTCAGGGCAGGGGCTCCCCAAAGAGCAAAGCGTGAGCTGCTGTAAGGAGGATTTTTCGGGGCAGACCTGAGACGGTCAGTGAGAGCTGGGGGACCACAATATGTTATTGGAGCTGCAGGTGAATCCTGGTCTGGTGGATTATGGTGCCAACAAGCCAGTTGCTTTCTGTCGGGCCATATTTATTTGCAGATCACGCTCAGCCCTTTCTAAAAAGCATTTCCAGGGCATACCAAAAGACCGTACAAGTCTGCTGAAGCTTTCAGCCTTGACCAGCTTCACCCCTTGATCCAGTTTTATGGTGCCTCCTTTGCAGGGCAAAAGAGCCCTCAGCAGGTTGTTATCTGTAGCAGGGTCATGGCATAACTTGTCCTTCATGTGCTATCAAGAGCCATCCCCAGGGTTTTTTCT